>NC_055684.1:2528624-2874477 GCF_017639745.1 Melanotaenia boesemani | reverse complement strand
TGATTCCAGGTTCGCCTGCTACAACCACGGCGGGAGCTGGTCTCGAACCCGGTCTCATTGATGTTTCGGATTGCTAACTCGCTGCTCAACCCTCTAAGCCACTGACTTCCCCGACCGTTCATGGGACTATTAATATATTTATCTTGGATGTTCTATTTGGAAACATAACAATAATGATGATAAAACAATAATGAGTCAATTATGTTTGTGAAACGTTGAGCAGTATTTTGTATTACACAATTAAATTGTGCCACTCAGCTATTGCTGCTAGCTACTATCGAGTGTTACTTTGTTAGCTTGCTAATCATTTTGCTAGCTAACAAAGTAACTTCATACGTCGTGCTGGGAGTGCACGACCTCAAGACACACTGGCAGCCAGACAGACAGACAGCAACACTGTTCATACGTTTGCTAGATTTTGCTTCATTTATCATTTATGCTGACACTTTAAAGAAGGAAAGAAAATGTGACAAAACAAGTTAAGTAACCCACCAGTCATTAGCTCACTTAACAGCAGCTTAGCTTCCCTTTGCACTGACACTGTGTCCTGCAGTCCTGCGGTGGAAGTGTGAACAGATCCTGCTCCCAGCCATCCTGAAATGTTCGTCAGCTTCCAGAGATTTGTACTTTCTCAACTCTTCATACGTGTAAGCACTGATACCATAAACGGCACAACGGCAGGATCCGGACCCACGCAGTAGTCGTGATCGTGTGCACAATCTGGTTACCCAGTTTCCACATTCTCTGGTTCTCTAGCTGTGCGTTCCCACACAGAAAGTCTTCTGTCACCAAGAGAAAAGTTGTTCCACGGAAATAAAACTGGAACGGCGCCGGGTCTCAGCCGCCTCCTCTTGCCTTCCTTACTCGGCTCTTTGACATCTTGCGCTGTAAAGTGTCGACTGCATACACGGGTGTGTGGAGTGATGATGAGATTATCCCTTCTGATGTTCACCATCCATCTCTTCCGTTGTTGATCATCCGAGGGAAACGTGTGGAAACTGATTGTTGAATTGTATTTAGCTGACGAGGTACACAATGGAACACAGCAGTGTTCAGCTGTCCACCTTTCACGCCGCTGAAACTTGTGTGCCTGCTTCATCTCACGTTATATATTATACCATTATAGTAATACACTCTTCTATAAACAACTATACTACCTGTTGTCTCGAATATGAACAATATCTTATTCCTTTGTTTCCCTCAGTGTTCAAATCTACAGCCACAACGTTACCATAGCTTTAACCGGAAGCGTTTTTACTGGCGTGTCGTGAACCGGAAGTTAAAAAAACAGCACCGTGCATAAAGCCCATTCAGAAGGAAAAATTAAAAAAAGGAATTACCAAAATCCAAAAACAGGGCGGATTTTAAATTAGGTTGTTCTTGTCAATGACCGCTAATGCCATTACAACTCATGGAGAAAACGGAGTTAACGAAGCTGAATGTGTTAAATACGGAATGTGAGCCGCTAAGCATTATGGGTCACACGCGGGTGATTACGTTAGTTCTTCTTCTTCTTCTTTGGGTTTTAAGGCGGTTGGCAGCTAACTTACTGGTGCATTACCGCCACCAACTGGACTGGGGTGTGGCACATGAGTCTTACCTGTTTAACGTTTAAAAAAAAAACAAAGAAAAACAAACAAACAAACAAACAAAAGAAAAAAAAAAAAAAACTAAATTCTTTACATTAGTCCTGTAGCCCTCAGGAAACTAAATACATAATTGAAACAGACTTCACCTGAGCTTCTCTGAAGAATGTCCTGCAAGTTAAATGTTATCTTTTGTCCCTGCATGTTAGGGTTCTGTTATGGTTGCTGGGTTTTTGTGTTTCTTGGTTTATTTAGTTCTGATTATAGTTTGGGTTTCTGGGTGTTTGTCATGTCCAGTTCTGTTTTCCTTCATGTCCTCTGGTTTCTGTTCCTAGCTCGTTACCCCACCTGGTTTGATTTGTCATTCACGTCACCTGCTCCTTGTTACTCCCTCTGTCTTTAAATGCTGTTGGTTTTCAGTTATGCGTTGTCAGATCCTTGTGTGCGTGGCTCATGCACCTGTACCGTGTGTTTCCTGCTCCTGAGTTTGCGTTTAATAAACTCATTTTCACCTGCACCGACCTGTCTCCTGCCTTGACTGCCTGCAAGTGGGTCCGCACCTCCGACAACACGCGCATAACAGAAGGATCTGACCTGAACCGGACTCAGTAGGCAGAATGAGCTGGCCATACAGGGACATCTCGGAGCGTGACCATTTGGAGGACTGTTTATTCCTGGCCGAGGACTCCTACATCAGGAGTTTGGAGGGGCTTTATCCACCCCTTGTACGGGAGGCAACCGCTACCAGGTTGATACGAGTCTGACGCCGACTCCGGGGTCCTGCCCAGCGCTGCAGTGTCCGGCGCCAGCTCCGAGGTCCTGCCCAGCTCTTCGGCGGCCTATGCCGGCGCCCAGGTCCTGCCCGTCTCTTCTGGTTCCTGTTCCTGGGGGGGTCAACGGTTGTGACGCCTCTCTTCTGGTTCCTGTCCCTGAGGGGGTCCCCAGTTGTAACCCCTCTCTTCTGGTTCCTGTCCCTGAGGGGGTCTCTGGTTGTGACGCTCCTCTTCTGGTCCCTGTCCCTGAGGGGGTCTCCAATGGTGACGCCTCTCTTCTGGTCCCTGTCCTTGAGGGGGTCTCTGGGTGTGACGCCTCTCTTCTGGTCCCAGTTCCTGAGGGGGTCAACAGTCGTGACTCCTCTCTTCTGATTCCTGTTCCTGAGGGGGTCAACGTTTGTGACGCTCCTCTTCTGATTCCTGTTCCTGAGGGGGTCAACGGTTGTGACGCTCCTCTTCTGGTCCCTGTACCTGAGGGGGTCTCCAGTGGTGACGCCTCTCTTCTGGTCCCTGTCCCTGAGGGGGTCTCCAGTGGTGACGCCTCTCTTCTGGTCCCTGTCCCTGAGGGGGTCTCCAGTGGTGACGCCTCTCTTCTGGTCCCTGTCCCTGAGGGGGTCTCCAGTGGTGACGCCTCTCTTCTGGTTTCTGTTCCTGAGGAGGTCCCTGGTCAAGACGCTCCTCCTCTTCTGGTCCCCGGCGCCGAGGAGATTGCCCCTTCTCCGCCGCCAGAGATCCAGCCTGCCCGTCCGCCGCCAGAGATCCAGCCTGCCCGTCCGCCGCCAGAGATCCAGCCTGCCCGTCCGCCGCCAGAGATCCAGCCTGCCCGTCCGCCGCCAGAGATCCAGCCTGCCCGTCCGCCTGAGAACCTACGGTCTGTGCGTCCTCCGGGTCGTCCTCCAGAGGTCCTGCCTCAGTCCATCCGGCCCCCCAGCCGGCCTCCTGAGCTGATCCTGCTGTCTGCTCATCCTCCGGGTCGTCCTCCAGAGGCCCGGCCCAGGTCTTCTCGACCTCCAGGTCGACCACCGGAGATTCTGCCCCAGTCTGTCCGGCCTCCGGGACGGCCTCCTGAACTGACCCTGTTGTCTGCCCGGCCTCCGGGTCGGCCTCCTGATCTGACCCTGTGGTCTGCCCGGCTTCCGGGTCGCCCCCCTGAACCCTGTCGTGGGGTCTGTTTTTGTTTTGGCCTGGACCCTCCTCCTGGCCCCCTCCGCCCGCCCGGCTTGGCCTCTTGTCGGTCCTTGTTGGGGTCGTCTGGTATCCGCCCCTTGAGGGGGGGGTCCTGTTAGGGTTCTGTTATGGTTGCTGGGTTTTTGTGTTTCTTGGTTTATTTAGTTCTGATTATAGTTTGGGTTTCTGGGTGTTTGTCATGTCCAGTTCTGTTTTCCTTCATGTCCTCTGGTTTCTGTTCCTAGCTCGTTACCCCACCTGGTTTGATTTGTCATTCACGTCACCTGCTCCTTGTTACTCCCTCTGTCTTTAAATGCTGTTGGTTTTCAGTTTTGCGTTGTCAGATCCTTGTGTGTGTGGCTCATGCACCTGTACCGTGTGTTTCCTGCTCCTGAGTTTGCGTTTAATAAACTCATTTTCACCTGCACCGACCTGTCTCCTGTCTCGACTGCCTGCAAGTGGGTCCGCACCTCCGACAACACGCGCATAACACTGCAACAGTGAGACCAATATGAGCCTATCATCCTGGTATTTAGGGCAATATATAAACACATGCTCTATGCTCTCTGGACTACCACATACTTCACAGTTGCCATCTGCATGTTTCTTCATCATAAACAGACTGTTGTTTAGCCTTGTGTGCCCATACCTCATTCTTGACAGAACATCCTCCTCCTTCTTACTTCTGTTTGTATTCCTGCCCTTTCCCACTTTGTTCTGGATGTTGTAGAACCGTCTACCAGTCTGCCCATTATCCCATAATGTTACCATCTTCCCTTTATTGTGCATTTAACCATGCTTTTGATTTCCGCTTTACTGTATTTGATTTCTATATCTATGTTGGTATGTCCAGCTGCTTGCTTGGCACATTTATCTGCCAACTCATTTCCTATAACCCCTACATGCGCTGGGACCCACACCAGCGTTAGATTAATACCTGCCTGAAGAAGGTTGTTAACAACTTCGATGATTTCACATACAATGTCCTGCCTTGACTCTGACCGGAAGTTCTGGATACTGACCAACGCTGAGCTGGAGTCTGAAGCAATAACTGCCTTGCTCGGCCTATTAGCTTCCACCCACAGCAGAGCTAACCACACAGCTACCAGTTCTCCTGTATATACTGCTAGGTCATCATTAATTCTTTTACCTGTTTTTATTTTTAGCTTTGGGATTACATATGCAACCCCCACTCTCTTGTCAGTCCTTTTAGATGCATCTGTATACAGAGTTACCCCCTCATTGTATTTTTCCATTAAATAATTCTGTACCACATATTTGTCTAAGTTATTCTCTTGTTTCGCCTCTAGTAACCCCAAATCAATGGGCACTTCTTTAAAAGACCATGGAGGGACAGCTGAGAAAGGCACAGTAGGGCTCACTTTTAGTTCACTAATCCCCATGTCATGAACCTTACTAATGATCACCCAACCAAAGCTTCTGACATGGGCTTTCCCACGTTCCTGGCACTCTTTCAAAACTGACTGACCCATATGCCCTTCATCATGTCCTCTTAGGTTTGCCCAATACACTGCAGCTAATTGATCCCTTCTGAGGTGGAGAGGTGTATCTCCCATCTCCACCTGTATAGCAGCAACTGGAGTGGTTTTGACAGCACCACAGCATAGTCTGAGTGCTTGATTTTGGATGACATCCAACTTATTCAGCAGAGTCTTAGCTGCAGACCCATATATCATGCACCCATAATCAAGCACAGATCTGATCAGCCCTGTGTAAATTGTCCATAACGCAGATCTACTAGCTCCCCATTCCACTCCACATAGACACCTCATTACATTTATGACTTTCTTGCATTTGTCAATCATTTGTTGTATGTGCACTGTCCACGTTAGCCTCTGGTCCAACCATACGCCCAAGTATTTAAAGGAGCCGACCCTCTCCAATTCATTGGCAGAAAGTTTGATCTTCATCTCATTAGGGATTTTCGTCTTTGAAAAGAACATTGTCTTTGTTTTATCCACTGATATCCTAAAGCCCCATCTTATGGAGCACTGCTCCACTGCATCAACTGCTCGCTGAACCTTGTTAATCACATATTCAATGTTTCGCCCTCTCTTCCAGAGCGCACCATCATCAGCAAACAGTGCCACTTCTACCTGACCCTCCACTTCCTTAAAAATGTCATTTATCATTATGGAGAACAACAGAGGGCTGACAATACTCCCTTGTGGGATGCCATTTTCCGCCTGGTATCGCTCGCTCATCACCCCATTTATTCTAACCATCATTATTCTATCAGATAGGAATTCCTTGACCCATGCAAACACTCTTCCTTTAATCCCCACCTGGCTTAATTTAATCAAAAGGCCCTCCTTCCACATCATGTCATAGGCTTTTTCAATATAAAAAAAAGACAGCCACTACAGTCTCCCTGTTTACTTGTGCCCTTCTTATAGTATCCTCTAAGTATACTATAGGGTCCATTGTGCCCCTGCCTCTTCTAAAACCACACTGGTAGTATTTTAACAAACCTTTCGACTCAATAGTGTATGTAAGCCTGTCATTTATCATTCTTTCCATAGTTTTACCCAACTGGGATGTAAGTGCTATTGGTCTATAATTACTAGGGCTCTTTGGATCTTTTCCAGGCTTTTTGATAGGGATAACTATAGACTCTTTCCACCCTTTTGGCATTATACCCTCTGTCCAGACCTCATTATATAAGCACAACAACACTTCCTTTCCTATATCAGTCAGATTCTCCAACATGCCATAGCAAATCTCATCCCCCCTGGTGAAGATTTACCTAGCTTTCTTAGTGCACTGTTGAGTTCAGTGATTGTAAACAGGTCATTCAGTGCTCCTCCTACCTCTTCCGTACTTTCAAAAGCATGCTTATGGTCTTCAATCGTTTCCACTCTAGCTTTAACTTCAGTCTGGTTAAGGTTTTCAGTGCTATGCACCCTACCTAGTGTCTCAGCTATCAGTCCTGCTTTACCCACACTGCTGGTAACTGCATTTTGTCCATCCATCAGCACCGGGTAGCCATATTCTCTCCCACTCCCTTTCATCTTCTTTATCATACCCCAAACTCTCTCTATTGGTGTAGTGCTGCCTATGGAGTCACAGAACTTTCTCCAGCAGCTATTCTTTGCCTCTCTTATTGTCTTCCTTAGTAATGCTTGGGCTTTCTTATATTTAATCAGGTTTTGGAAGTTGTGTGTTCTTTTCAGGACTCTAAAAGCTTTGTTCCTGACTTTTATCGCGTTTTTACACTCATTTGACCACCATGGAACTAATTTGCCCAAGGTCCTTGGCTTAGATTTAGGTATGGCTAAACTTGCAGCAGTGATTATAGCACCACCAACATCTCTACATAGATTTTCAGTATCTTTAGTGGTATCTACCTCTGACAGCATTCCATCACTAAGCTTTCTGAACTTGTCCCAATCTGCTTTCTGTAACAGCCATCTCCCATGTCCAACTTCATGCTCAGTCACAGCTTGTATCCCCCACTTGATATCCCCACTTCTAATAGGGTAGTGATCACTACCAATAGTATCGCCCCCTAAAACTTCCCATTCACAGTCGCCTGCTAAATGTATAGTAGACAAAGTGAGGTCTATTGCCGATTCTGTACCCCTAGCAGCATCAAGCCTAGAACTAGAGCCATCATTCAAGCAGACCAAGTCTTCCTCATCCATGAACTCTAGGATCAAATCCCCATTAGCATCATTTCTCTCCCCCCACAATGTACTATGAGCATTAAAATCACCACACCATACCACTCTCCCCTTTGTGTCCTGACACATCTCCGCCAGCTGGCTTAATTCAAGTTGTCTACATGGGTTGTAGAAGTTTATTATTTCAATATTACCTTCGTTAGCCCAAACCTCTATTTGGGTGTATTCTAGATCAGTCCCTCTTTTAATTTCTCTATGTTGAATGCCTTTTTGTATAAACGTTATAATTCCCCCACCTTTCCCAGTGTCCCTGTCTCTCCTGATAGAGGTATATCCTTTAATAACAAAGTCTAATTTGGGAATCAGCCAGGTCTCTTGTATACAGATGACATGTGGTTTAACATTGAGACTATCTATGTATCTCTTAAACTCCTGTCCATTTGCTACCAAGCTTCTCGCATTCCATTGCAAAATTATGAAAACCATTATGCCGGCCCACCATATGCTTGAGACTGTTGAACCTCTTCACTTAGGGTGTCTCTGACTGACTCCCACATTAAACCTTTAACGTCCAGGAATTTCTCAGCAGATCTAACTATGATTTTAATTCTATCCGTTCGACTTGGAGTTTGTGCCGAGCAATTGATGACCTCTGCCATAAACAAGATAAAATTATTTTTAGACATGATCAATGTGTCCTCTTTAATTTGGTCACACTTTGTACACGTAACTGCTTCTTGTCTATTTTCATTACTAGCCAGGGCCGGCGCCACCACTGCCCTCTTAACCTTCTTAGTTGCTTCTGCATAGGATAGCCCTTGAGTAACTTTCAGCCGCTGCACTTCTTGCATTCTCTTACTCACTTCACAACCTCTGTATGCTGAACTGTGTTCACCACCACAGTTAATACATTTTAGCTTTGCATCCTTGTCACATTGCCCATATTTATGTTCTCCGCTGCATTTACTGCACCTTTGTTTTCCTTTACACACCGCAGATACATGGCCAAACTTTTGACAGTTAAAACACCGAAGTGGAGGTGGAATATACATCTTGACCTCATAACTCATGTAGCCTATGAATACTCTGTCAGGTAGCTTAATTTCGTCAAATGTTAAGACAATTGATAAGCTATCAGTAATAGCACCATCCCACTTCGTTTTCAGTCGTTTCGCTTCCTTTACCTTCGCATTACTTATGCTTTCCTTAATGACATCTACTGATTCCCTCAGAGGGATTCCCGAGATTACTCCCCTTACAAGCTTCTTGTCAAACACCATTGAACATTTAACTTTATTATTATTTATTTTAGTGACACCGGTTGCTTTTCTTTGTTGTTCTTCGTCTTTACATGTAATCAGCAGACTTCCATTCCTTAGCTTTTTAGCATTCCTTACCTCCCCAAACTCCTTATGCAGTGCTTTAGTTACAGTTTTTCTCTATTGCTTAAACACATTTCACGATACTGCCCTCACTTTTCACAAAACTCTAAACACAAAACACTTTTCTAAAGCTACGTACACTAAACCTCACAGTTTCTTTTCAAAACCAACCCATCACACCAAAACAGTTGCTCATATGCTCAAAAGCAAACCCATCACACCAAAACAGTTGCTCATATGCTCAAAAGCAAACTCTGACACCAAAATACCACTCAAGGCCTGCAAAAATGTAAACACTACTGAGCATCATTAACCACATTACCAAAAAAATTGAAAGCACAATTTTCACAGTGAGAGACTGTTCTTTTTACAGTTTCACAACTGCCAGGATGCATTTGAGCAACCCTTATTTATTCTCAAATATGTTTTGGGCATTTTCTATAGATTTGTGCATTTCATGGGAATAGTTACATAATGCAGAAAATGCAGTAATATCACAACTCAATGCAAAAATGAGTACTAAACTCCATGGAGGATCCATTACACACAATAGATACTGTACAGTAACAATTGAGAACACAATGTTCAGGGTGCGATTTCTTTTATTACAGTACGTTGAAAATTGACACAGTATGTTGTATGTTGACACCGAAATCATGGAGAGGCATCACGTCGTCGGGCTGGGTCGGGCCACAGGACCTCATCAACGTCACAGGCAATATTGTCCATAGCCAAACAACGTGGGAAGAATGCCCTGGCATGCCGCACCCAGCCTTGGAACGCCTCCACAGCCACATCATCACAGGCCAGGTCCATAGCCCTGAGAAGGTTCTCTCTAGTGTAAGGTTGGCGGTCATAGACCTTCCACCGCCATGCTGAGAAGAACTCCTCTATTGGGTTTAGGAACGGAGAGTAGGGTGGCAGACACACATTAATGAATTGCTGATTGATGTTAAACCACTCTCTGACCTGGATGCTGCGATGGAAGCTAACATTGTCCCAGAGGATGACGTATATGGGAAGATCAGCTGGCCCAGGAATCTGCTGGTCGTGGTGATCTGCTGGCCGAGCATTCAGGTGGTCATTGTCATGCAAAACATCTCTGAGCTCTCCTAGGAAGGTGAGGAGACGCTCAGTGTTGTAGGCACCAAGTTCAGCATGCCGGTGGAGAAGCCCTCTAGAACTCATGGCAGCGCAGAGAGTGATGTTTCCTCCACGTTGGCCGGGCACATCAACGATAGCTCTCTGTCCTATGATGTTACGGCCTCTCCTCCTCCTTTTTGTGAGGTTGAAGCCAGCCTCATCCACAAATATAAATTCATGGGGTCTGGCCATGGACTCCAACTGGAACATCCTCTGTGGAAACAAATAGCGTTTTCAGGTGTTCAGAAAGACAGTCAATAGAGCACATTACAGTACGACAGTATAGTATTGTATGTAAAGTACTGTAGGCCATGGATTGTACTGTACTTACTTGCACATACTGGTGACGGAGGTGTTTTATTCTTCCAGAGTTGCGCTCAAAGGGTACCCTATAGGCCTGCTTCATTCTTACTCTCTGGCGCTTGAGGACTCTGTCTATGGTTGTCAGGCTGACATTGTCAATGGTCGGAAAGTTCAAATTGTCACCAATGATCCTCTCCCGTATCTCCCGTAGTCTGATCACATTGTTCTCCCGAACCATATCCACAATGAGGACCTCTTGGGCTGGTGTGAATCTGGAAGCCCTCCCACCTGCAAATGGCAATCTTTCAACTCTAGAGAAACAAACATAGTCATTTGGTCAGAAATGGTCCTTGCAGTACACACTTTTACTGTAACCATGATTGCACTTGTCTGTATGTAGGTGCACTCCACTATACTACTGTATACTGTGAATATCTAGTGTAGTGACTAAAAAACTACTACATACAGTACCTGTTGTGTTCTCTGAAGGCCCGAATAATGGTGCCCACTGAGAATCTGCTGAGGTTTGGTTGGACTCGTTGTCCCGCTTCGGTCATTGTCATGCCGTGGACAATGACGTGGTCAATGACTGTTGCTCTCATTTCATCTGTAATGAAAATGCGTTGTCTTGCTTGCCCTCCTTCTCCTCTCGCTCCTTGGCCTGCTCCTCTTTGGACTGCTTCTCGCCCTCCTTGGCCCACTCCTCGGCCCGCTCCTCTCCCTCCTTGACCTGCTCCTCTCCCTCCTCGGCCCGCTCCTCTCCCTCCTCGGCCCGCTCCTCTGCCTCCTCTGACACGAACTCCTCTGCCTCCTCTGACACAAACTCCTCTTCTTCTGTCTTCATCATCCATTTTTGTTTTTGAACTTTCAGCAAACTGCACTGACTTATATAGGTGTGGTCACATCATTTGCAATAGGTGTTTTCAATTATGAGTCGTTGTGTTTACTGATTGGCACCAGGTATGTTCATTGTGTTCAAGTTTTGCTGATTGTGGGTAGCATTTTGCATCACATGAGCTTCACAATGCATATTGGAGCAGAGTTATATGCAAAATGTGTTTTAGCACGGCAATTTTTGTTTTGAGTTTTGAGAAAAAGGGGATGGGTTTTGTGAACAGTGTCTACAGGTGAATTGTGTTTGTGGTTGTGGCAAAAGGGGGGGAGTTTTACTAAATGTGTTTAGGCAACTGGTCATTTGGTTTAGAGTACTGGGTTTTGTGTTTTGGCAATAGAGAAAAACTGTAAATGTTATCGTGTCATTCGGACTGGAGTCCAGCATCATTTATACATTAAATGTTATCGTGTCATTCGGACTGGAGTCCAGCATCATTTGTACATTAAATGTTATCGTGTCATTCGGACTGGAGTCCAGCATCATTTATACATTAAATGTTATCGTGTCATTCGGACTGGAGTCCAGCATCATTTATACATTAAATGTTATCGTGTCATTCGGACTGGAGTCCAGCATCATTTATACATTAAATGTTATCGTGTCATTCGGACTGCAGTCCAGCATCATTTATACATTAAATGTTATCGTGTCATTCGGACTGGAGTCCAGCATCATTTATACATTAAATGTTATCGTGTCATTCGGACTGCAGTCCAGCATCATTTATACATTAAATGTTATCGTGTCATTCGGACTGCAGTCCAGCATCATTTATACATTAAATGTTATCGTGTCATTCGGACTGGAGTCCAGCATCATTTATACATTAAATGTTATCGTGTCATTCGGACTGCAGTCCAGCATCATTTATACATTAAATGTTATCGTGTCATTCGGACTGCAGTCCAGCATCATTTGTACATTAAATGTTATCGTGTCATTCGGACTGCAGTCCAGCATCATTTGTACATTAAATGTTATCGTGTCATTCGGACTGGAGTCCAGCATCATTTATACATTAAATGTTATCGTGTCATTCGGACTGGAGTCCAGCATCATTTATACATTAAATGTTATCGTGTCATTCGGACTGGAGTCCAGCATCATTTATACATTAAATGTTATCGTGTCATTCGGACTGGAGTCCAGCATCATTTGTACATTAAATGTTATCGTGTCATTCGGACTGGAGTCCAGCATCATTTGTACATTAAATGTTATCGTGTCATTCGGACTGGAGTCCAGCATCATTTGTACATTAAATGTTATCGTGTCATTCGGACTGGAGTCCAGCATCATTTATACATTAAATGTTATCGTGTCATTCGGACTGCAGTCCAGCATCATTTATACATTAAATGTTATCGTGTCATTCGGACTGCAGTCCAGCATCATTTATACATTAAATGTTATCGTGTCATTCGGACTGGAGTCCAGCATCATTTATACATTAAATGTTATCGTGTCATTCGGACTGGAGTCCAGCATCATTTATACATTAAATGTTATCGTGTCATTCGGACTGGAGTCCAGCATCATTTATACATTAAATGTTATCGTGTCATTCGGACTGGAGTCCAGCATCATTTATACATTAAATGTTATCGTGTCATTCGGACTGGAGTCCAGCATCATTTATACATTAAATGTTATCGTGTCATTCGGACTGGAGTCCAGCATCATTTATACATTAAATGTTATCGTGTCATTCGGACTGGAGTCCAGCATCATTTATACATTAAATGTTATCGTGTCATTCGGACTGGAGTCCAGCATCATTTATACATTAAATGTTATCGTGTCATTCGGACTGGAGTCCAGCATCATTTATACATTAAATGTTATCGTGTCATTCGGACTGGAGTCCAGCATCATTTATACATTAAATGTTATCGTGTCATTCGGACTGGAGTCCAGCATCATTTATACATTAAATGTTATCGTGTCATTCGGACTGGAGTCCAGCATCATTTGTACATTAAATGTTATCGTGTCATTCGGACTGGAGTCCAGCATCATTTATACATTAAATGTTATCGTGTCATTCGGACTGGAGTCCAGCATCATTTGTACATTAAATGTTATCGTGTCATTCGGACTGCAGTCCAGCATCATTTGTACATTAAATGTTATCGTGTCATTCGGACTGCAGTCCAGCATCATTTGTACATTAAATGTTATCGTGTCATTCGGACTGGAGTCCAGCATCATTTATACATTAAATGTTATCGTGTCATTCGGACTGGAGTCCAGCATCATTTGTACATTAAATGTTATCGTGTCATTCGGACTGGAGTCCAGCATCATTTATACATTAAATGTTATCGTGTCATTCGGACTGGAGTCCAGCATCATTTATACATTAAATGTTATCGTGTCATTCGGACTGGAGTCCAGCATCATTTATACATTAAATGTTATCGTGTCATTCGGACTGGAGTCCAGCATCATTTATACATTAAATGTTATCGTGTCATTCGGACTGGAGTCCAGCATCATTTATACATTAAATGTTATCGTGTCATTCGGACTGGAGTCCAGCATCATTTGTACATTAAATGTTATCGTGTCATTCGGACTGGAGTCCAGCATCATTTATACATTAAATGTTATCGTGTCATTCGGACTGCAGTCCAGCATCATTTATACATTAAATGTTATCGTGTCATTCGGACTGGAGTCCAGCATCATTTATACATTAAATGTTATCGTGTCATTCGGACTGGAGTCCAGCATCATTTATACATTAAAGTTTGCAAACATCTGAAAAAGTCTCAAACTTGTTTTATGGATAATTTACTTGTTTAAATGTTTTTTCCCATCAGTGTACAATGACTGACCTGTAGAAGAAAGTATCGGATATCTGGTCTTGTTCATTTATCTTCATTGTTCCAGTATTATTTACGTCTCAAACAGCAGCTGTTCTGCTCAAGGACAGCTGAAAGTCAAAGCTAGACACATGTTTTTCTGCGTTTCTAAATTCTCTACTCTGGTTGAAAAGAACCAGAAAACCACCAGAAAGAAGCCTCCCAGGTCCAGGTAGAGGTCCTGTAGCCGCTTCTAAATCCAGATTTTAAGGTAGGGCTTGTTCAGTGTTTACAGAGCAGAGGGGATAGACTGCTCTGTCTTTATATTATGTTATAATGGTGTAGAAAGATTTAAAATGTAAAATTAACACATAATTGTAGTAATGGTAAAATTGTATTTCTCTGACAATAATCTCACCAAAAACGTCTATAACCGTGTTATCTCTTCTCCTAGTTTGACATTTTTCCAGGTCTACGTATGTCATGACTGCTGAGCTTGCTCGGGTTATTTTGTTTCCTACAGCTCCATAAAAACAAGCAACACACCCGTGTGTTTGTGAACTTCTTCATTACACAGACGATGTTCGACATGAATGAATTTTCTGTCTTCTTCTGCTGGTCGTGACTGACCTGAAATCGGTTTGTAAACCGAGCCAGCGCTCAGAGAAAATGTTCTGATTGTTCTGAAGTTTTGCCGTCTGCGAGAGAATAAAAACTAAAAGAACGACATCTGACCTTAAAGATCTGACACAGATTCTCCAGAGCTCGGCCCAGGAACTCGTGGCTCTTCTTCAGAAACTCGCCACTGTCCTCCGGCTCGGTTCCAGTGAAAGTGTTGTTGGAGTCCGAAGAACCGAACCCGAACCGGGGCAGGAAGGAGTTGTTGGTCGCCACCTCGTTGGTGTGATATCCTTTTGGCCGTCTGTCTTGTGCGATGACATGCACGCGAAACATTTTCAGACTCGTTAGTAAGAACCAGACTCGGACCGACCAGAACCCTGCGAGTGACAACGAGCTACAAACTCACGGCTCCTCTGAGCTCGGTGCCGAACATCTGCTTGTACTGACAGTCCTGTCCTTCCAGGGAATACATGTGGCTCTTCACTTTGAACACCATGTCTGTCACCACCCGTTGCCGCGGCGACAGGTAGCTGCCTCCTTGGCTCGGCATCAGGTAACATCGGGGCTGCCGGTGGTGGAGGACGTGCTCCAGCTCCAGAAACAGCTGCTCTCCTGCAGAACCAGAACCAGATTATGTCCAGAACTCAAGACAACGGACATCAGCAGCCAGAAAAACATCCAGCCGTCCCCACCTTTCTGGATCATTTCTGCGGCGTTGACCAGGTCCGTCCCCACGGCTCTGTTCAGAAAGCCTGGAAGAGCTTTGTGTACATGAGCAGGTTCTCCTGAACGAACGACTCCCTGCAGGAGGAATTCACAGATGTGTGTGATGCTGGGATCTAAAAGTGAAACACAAAGCTGTAGCACTCACCATTTACCAGGAACATTTTGGTTTTGGTCGGGTTGAAGGTTGCTCTTCTTCCCCATGTATCTCCAACACCTGAACGCAGAGAGGATGCAGCTGAGGCAGAGAGATGGTGGAAACAAAGGGCATCAGCTGGTTGACTTACGGCTCTGAAGGAGGCGTCCAGCGGCCAGTGACCGAAGCAGTGCTGCAGGAACAAGTAAAGCTTCTGCTGCACGAAGAGCTGCTCCACCACCCTGCAGGACAGACGGACACAACACGTCTCAGCTCACTAACAGTTTCATCAAGGTTTATTCGTAGAGCTCATTTCATGCCAAATGTTCTAAGTTTGACATTAATATGAATTAAAAAGTTGAATTAAAATAATCAAAAATAATGAAAAATAGTCATCTAAAACAGAATAAGGCAGATAAAATGATAAAAGTTGTTCAAATAAAAACTCAAATCATGTGGGTCAAGTTTAACATCGCTCTTGCTTCTAATATCTGGAAAAAACTACCAGAAAACCTGAAGTCTGATCCAAACTTTAGTTAAATCACGGCCACAGCTTTTTCTAAAAAATAGTAGTGATGTGTCGGTCACGAACGATTCGTTCAGTATGAACTAATCCTTTATATAACTCGGGAGTAACGGGTCCTCTCAGTGAGCGATTCGTTCATTTTCATGCGGTACCTCCTCTCGCCACATGGCAGGCAGCTGCATAAACTCAGTCAGTAGGTCAGGACAGGAAACAGAAATGATTCGTTCAGGACTCGCTCAGGTCCGTCCTCAGGTCCTCGTTCTTTTGTCACGTGACAGCCAGGCTGCTCAGGCATTTGTGACAGACAGCTCGGGCTGCACGGTCTCGTTCTCGTTCTCGTTCATCATTCAGGCTGTTTGGTGAGCAGTACGTTCGCTCTCGGATTGGTCTCTCTAGTTCTTCTCTCTGTCACGTGACAGGCAGCTCGGTCTCTGAACGGGTCTTCCTTCGTTCGTTCACAGCTCAAGCTGTATCAAGCTCAGCAGTACGTTCGCACTCGGCTCGGTCTCTTGTTCATTTGTCACGTGATAGCTATCGAGTCACTGTTGCGCTGTTAAACAATGGCAGGGAGGATGTAGGACACAAATCACTTTATTGTGGTGTGTATTTGCTTCCCTACGTTTTCACATGGTTTGAATTGCTTGTGGCATTACCAGTAGTTTTGTTGCCTTCAGTATTTACTGCTTGAGAATTGTGGACTTTTTTACAGCCACCTGCTGTAAAAATGAACGACATGATTCGTTCCAGATTCGTTCACTTTACGTTCGAGAGTAAAAGACCCGGGTTAGTGAAAAGAGTCGAACTTCGCATCACTAAAAAATAGAGGCGTTACATTTTTTTTCCTTTCTGAATCTATTTTCTCACATATGAACATTAGCACTGATGATGATACAGACGACCAGTCCAACGTTTGGACACGCTTTCCCGTTAAAACCAATGGGTAAGCGTGTCCAAACGTTGGACTGGTCGTCTGTATCACACATATATTACCCACTGCATGTATTCCGTTTTATTTTATTCATTTTGGTTTAATTCTTCCATTAATGTACTTTTTAGTGTTGCTTTTACTGGAATACTTTTATGTTTTATGGAAAACATGAATTGTTCTAAATAAATAAACCTGTTTTACCTAAAAAGCATCAGCAAATAGAAAAGTTTTTAAACGGATTTATAACAGACAGGACGCCAGTGTAAAGACCTGAGGGCTGGAGTTATGAGTTATAAAATCACTTTCTTGGAAAGAAAAACAGGAGAGGAGACAAACAGAACAACATGTTGACTGTGGGAACAAAATGCTTAACGGACAATGGAGAGGAGCAACCTGCACAGAGACTGAGGAGAAGACACCACCGCAGGGACGGGAGTCATTTCCACCGACTCAAAACCAGATCTCATTTGACACCATCAGAGTGAAAATACAAACACACAGATCCAAGAGGAAAACTCAGGATCCAACTTCCAGCTTTAACTGAAAAATGGATTTTTTTCCTGAGAGCTGGCATTAAGGGGTGCAACGGATTATGACTGACTCACTAGCCACGGTTCGGATCACATGTGTACCGCGGATAGGGTGTGTTTTATTCTGGAAGGCGTTGATTGGTTGATAATTTTAAAAAAAAGCCAGGTGTACGTTCACGCAGAAAAGACAGTTTGCGCATGTCAAAGCGCAGTGTGTTAGCAAGCATGGCAAGTGGAGGACCAGGAGAGCAAGAACTAGAGAGGCCCCGGCATCATTTAAATCAGTTGTATGGGAGCACTTTGCCTTTCCGGTCAACTATAATGATGATGGGAGAAAGTTGGTGGACAAAACTGTTACGGTGTGTCGGCACTGTGGCACGAGAAAGTCATACGAGCATGGCAATACATCTAGCATGATCACGCACATGAAGCGACATCACCCGGGTGTGTCACTGACAACGACGATAAAAAAGTCAACACGGCAGCTAATCACCGGTGCATTTCAGCAGCCTTTCCCTGTAACATCACAGCGGTTTAAAAATATTACAAAATCCATCGGAGTGTTTATAGCGGCAGATATGAGGCCATACTCCCTCGTGGAGAACAAAGGATTTAAATATATGGTCAAAGAAATTTGAGCCACGGCACGAAATCCCCTCGCGCACACACTTTAGCACAAAGATCGTTCCAGAACGTTATGAGCAGGAAAAAAACAGAGTAGCAGAGGAATTATCTAGTGCATCATTCGTTGCTCTCACCACAGACGGGTGGACGTCCTTTGCAAACAAGGTAACAACCAAGACATTTGCCACTACAGTTGAAGAGGAGGGGGCATCCTACCAGGCAGCAGCTGGCATGCCAGTGGATGGGGATCCAGTGGCATGGTGGAAAAGAAATGAGTGCAATTACCCTCATGTAGCCAGGATGGCAAGGCGCTACCTCGCTGTGCCTGCTACGTCTGTCCCCAGTGAGAGGGTGTTTTCAGCAGCAGGGGACATAGTGTCTGCAAAGAGGTCTACACTTTCCCCAGACAATGCAGACATCCTTATATTTTTGAAAAAGAATTTGAAGTTGTAAATTCAGATATGCCTTGCTGTCTTTTACCTTTTTCTTTACTTTTTTCAAGATGCAATGGCGCATATTGCACTTTGTTTTTATATATGGATGTCTTGAGTTCAAAGATGTCATTAGTGTTTTGTTTTTCTAAATAGGCCTACTCAATGGGCAAATGTTTTGAAGTGTTTTATATTTATATATGTATATGTTTTGAAGTATTATATGTTTTAAAACATATATGTTTTGAAGTGTTCAAAAAAATAAATTGAAAGCATTTATCTTGTTTTTGTTTTTCCTTTTTACTGATCCGAACCGTGACTTTTGTGATCCGTTGCACCCTTAGCTGGCATGATTCCCGCTCCTCCTGTTCAACATTAACAGGAACAACTCACTTTTTCTTCTGTTCAATAAAAACTGAAAATGAAGGAATGTTTAGAAACTAGTTTGACGCGTTCAGTCTGTTTATCCAAAACCTTCCTGTTCAAGTTCTTCTCTGAGAGGATGAACACACGGCACACGCCTCCAGCGTTTTTTTTTTATATTTTTAACTTGTCCTGTCCAGCATCATAGCAGCAAAATGATAATCTGGTTGCTGTATCGTGCTGAACAAATTTGCTCTGCCAAGGGGAGGCCTATGGGTAAGGCTCCTCTTGATAATCTGATTCATTTATTTATTTATTTACTTTGAATCACGGAATCTATGTAATCTTGCTGGACCTGACCAGAGGGGACAGAAAAAGATGGAAAATAGCAAAAAGAGCAAAAGGGAAAGAAGAAAGGAGACAAAAAGATCACAGACAGAAGGAAACGACCCTTCAATCCACACCATCACCAGACAACAAACTGTTACACCTGTACATGAACACACCAGAAAAGTTCCTACAACTTTTACAAAAAACAGAAACACACAAAAAAAAACAGAGCTGCTAGGCATTAAGTTTTTAATTAATAACCAAATCAAAAAGACAAAACAGCGACCAGATACTAACTCACAGGACAAATAAAACAAAGAATTATCTCTTAGTATAAAAACCCACTGGACAACTCAGTGTCAGCATGCAGAGGATGAGGAAGAGGAGTGATCAGAGATGAAGAGTGGTGAGTGAGATCGTGCAAATGCGACCACGCCTCCATGGAGGCCAGAGGCAGACCAGGGCCAGAGACCCGGGCCCTCAGCAGCAGACCCGGAGCACCAACCCAAGCCACCCCACCACGAAGACGACTCCAGCTCCACCCAAAGGGTGGCTGAGGAGAGCCCCAGCAGACCCGGAGCACCAACCCAAGCCACCCCACCACGAAGACGACTCCAGCTCCACCCAAAGGGTGGCTGAGGAGAGCCCCAGCAAGAGCCCCCCACGGTCTTGGGGCACAGGTAGCAGTGGGCCAAGATCGGCAGCCGCCGGCCCCGCCAGGGACAGGCCCACCCAGGGCAGCCCAAGCGAAGGGCCCAGGGCCCCAGGAGCCCAGAGGCGGCCGCCCCACCCCCCAAAGGCAGAGGGCCCGCGACATGCCTAGGAGGGCCAGGCCCCCCCAGATAACCACCCCACGTAGGCCAGCACACACCCCGTTGTTTCAGCCGCACACCCCGGGAACCAGGGCGCCATCAACCCCCTCCCCCCACTCCCCACCTACTCCAATCTGCACCCATATAACCCCACACTCACACCCTCCCCCGCTCCGCACCCACAAGTACTCACCATCACACAGTCACGTCACACATAACCCACCCACCATGCCCCGTGGGGGACACCCCAGGCAGACCAGAGGGCAGCGAGCCCCAAGCACCCCCCCCCCCCCCCCCCCCCCCCCCAGCACCCATAGAACCAGCAGACCACCAGCGCAGTCACCGTGGGACCCGGCCCCGGGGCAACAGGCGTGTGAGAGGTCCCCATTACCCTCTCCCTCCCCACTCCTGACTGTTTATAAAGTGTGTGTTGTTTGCAATTAAAATTGACAGGCAGTGACCACAATGAGCCGGGCCACCTATGTGGCCCCGCCCGACATGCACCGCATGCCATGCCCCCCAGGTGTTTGTGTGTTGTGTTTCTTGTGTTTTGGTGTCTAGGTGCAATTAAAACTGAGAGGCGAGTCGCCATGGGGTGCATCCAAGGAGACCACTGAATGGCCCTCTCCGCTCCACCCTGCATGGCTCCACGCCTCCCAACTCCCAACGTGTGTGTGTGTGTGTGAGAGAGAGAGAGAGAGACAGAGAGAGCGGGAAATAAGAGGGTTCTGGGGATGTAAGTCCAGAGGGAAGTAAAGTTCCCTCTGGATGTTGAGCCTCTAGTGGCATTAGGCCCCCCCGCTCCTCAGGAGGTCCCCCAGGGCAAGACAGGCTTGAAGAGGCCGCCCCCCACGGCCGGGCCGCTCAGGGACCGCAGCCAATGAGCCGCCACCGACCCCAGAAGGTACCCACCCCCCACATGCCTAACTGGGAATGAGAGGATGAGGAGGACAGCGGCAGAGCCCAGACCCACGGCCCACCACCCCCAGGCCCGCCCAGGTCCCCCCCACAAGTGCACTCAACCCCACCCCAAACACACACAGAAACACATGCACACACCTATATCCTGCACACTCCCGCTCATCCTAACACACACACACATACCTCCTCACCCCCACCCACACAGTATAAACACTCACACACCATGCAACGCTCCCAATCTCACCCTCCAGCCCCCCCTCCTTCCCACCATGCCCTGTGGGAGACATCCCCGGCGGACCAGAGAACGGCGAGCCCCAGATCCGGCCCTTACCGCCATCCCCAGCCACCCACCATCACCTCCCACCCTGATGCGGCCGACCGGGCATCCCCCAAGGTCAGCAGCCCCTCATCAGCACAGCCGCCCCGGTTTCCGGCCCCCAGGGCAACCACCTCCCCCTGCCCGCCCTGGCGGCGCCCCGGAGAAGAAGTGTGTGAGGTGTTCCCATTGTCCTCCTCCTCCTTCCCGCTCATGACTGTTTGTGGTGAGTGTGTTTTTTGCAAGTAAAACTCCAGTGTTTCTTACAGGGAAACACTGCGGCATGTTGGAGATGGAGGAGAACAGTTTCCTGTGCAGCTAGCACACTTTGATACGCCAACTACAAACTTCTGAATAATTTTTCAGTCCTTTGAGATTAATCCATAACTGTATTATATGAGTACCTTGAATGCACCATAACTGCAAAGGGAACTGGTGATGAGTGAAAAAGCATCTTATCACATTATTAATAAAGTTACATAATACATGCTGTACAGATATTACAGGAAAAAAAACACCAGAATCAAGTCTCGCAGGTTTTACTGGACAGGCAGCATGTTTTAATCTTTAAAACTCCACCAGCACGCAGCTATCTAGTCAACAAGTCCTCAGGAACAGTAGTGTGTAACTGTGGGGCAAATTGTGACTGATAGTTTACCCTTTAGGATGTTTACACAAGTTTTCCAAGCATTTATATCCTGTTTCAGGTTATAATCCAGCTGCATAATGTAATGTTTACTCAGAGACTTTACATGGTAAATCCACAATGAGTGATCAGTGACAACACCTTTATTTATCACATTTCAATAAGAAAAAAAGATGAATATCACAACTATATTGCTAAGCGACCTCTGTTTTGATCTGGAAATTATGATGAAGCCACTTCTTGTCAAACTTTTGACCAATCAGAGAGCTTACTTTGACAGTAATGTCCAATCCGCACGGCGTGGGCATTCCTAGTGTCAGAAAGGCAAAATAGTGGTAGCGAGTGGCTGATCCTGTCAACGCAGAGGAATCGGAACACACGGCTGGATATCGCAGTCGGTAGGGCATCCATCTCCCATGCAGGAGGCTGAAGTTTGATTCCCAGACAGGTGAAAAGTGTCTAAGTTACAGTAATGATACCAGTGATTTGCTTTAATTAATAAAATAAATGTGTACAGATACAGCTGAGATTGGTAGCAGTTTTTCTAGTGTTAAATAATATTTCCTTATAGTTGCTGGGTGCTCCAGCTGGGTGGGCGGTGCAGAGGGACACAGTTAACCAAAACAAAGTGAAGCAGGAACTGTCTTGCTGTTTTCCCACCGTTGGCTTGCTGGGATGGAGCGGGTGGAGAAGTGGGGGAGGGGATGTGGTCAGCCAATCAGCAGCCAGCCATGCGATGCTGCAGCACATGAGATGGAGGGGGAGGAGGAGGTTAAAGGTCTTACCTTTACCTGAGGGGACTGCAGCTTTTGGTACATCTCCAGTAGTGATGGAGCCAGATCCACAAAAATCTGGAGAAACGAATCAAATGAGTTTAGCTTTTACAAGCATCATCATCTCTCATAAACTATTTGTTGTTTCATTATAAAAACATCAACTTCCAACTTCCACAGTTCATTTCACTGGTTTTTCTGGGGGACAAAGATTAGTAAACAGAAAACATCTGGATAAATATCCCAACCCAAAAACTCTGCTCCGGGTAAAAAGTGATTTTATTTGAGCACATTTCACGTCATCGTCTCATCTATCAGGTCACTGTGCTGAATATTACAATCTGTTCTAGTTTTCCTCAGATTACAGATTTTTAAACATAAACCTGCTGTCACCAGAAAAGCCCGGCGACATTCAGCACAACTTTCTAAGAAAAGCTGACGTACTGGCAGAGCTGAATGTAGGACACAGAAACACTGAAGGAAAAGAAACTAAAACAAGATGATAAGCAGCCTGTGGGTCTGGCTGCCGGGATAGAGTATTTTTCATAAAGACTTTGTCCATTATTTATTTTCTTTCTTTGTTCTGGTCCTGTGTTCTGTTGTTCATTTGAAGGTTTGATTAAAATATTAAAAACTGTATCTTTTAACAGAAAATGCGTACAAATATGGCTTTTATAAATAAATAAAAACACTAAATAAAAAATTGCTTTCCAACAAAGAAATAATTCATAATTACTAAACTGGGCTAAAACTGAAGCGCTACGTGATACCTAAAGCAGAGCAATTCAGGAGTCATAAGAGCTGGTTTATTTATGGGAGCCGAGCCAAAAGAGCTGAATCTTTTAAAAGAACTGGACTTCTCATCCCCACAGGTTAAAACACATTTTCCAGGATTTTACAGCAGAAATGAAAACCACACAGGAATTCTTTTACCCTGGTAAATACATTCCAGATAATAAAAATTCCTCTAAATGTCATATGTTACGTGTCCAGATGGGATCTGGTTTCAGGATAACCGTCAACTCAAGGTCCATTTGAACCAACGGCACCAGAACTTTAACACCCATCGGACTCTTTCATGGAGCTGGAGAATTATTTTAGACACCTGGTTGTCCTGGTTTCTCAATGAGGTCTAAGAACACGACTGATTGGGAACAGGAAGTCATACCAGGAAGTTGACTTCAGCTGAGTCAACTGTGGCTGAAATGAATCTCAGACGTGGTACAGAAATGAAGACGTGGCGGATGTGACTCGTCACAGCATAGTTGGAGTTCAGAAGGTAAGAAACGGATCAGTTAGCTGGAAGCAGATTGTGGGATTGTTTACACCATGAGCTGGAGCGGAGCGTGGACCGGAGATCCAGCTGAGCATTCACGTTTTAGCTCAAACTTCACTTCATGACTCGAGTGTCTCTGAATCACAGCCGGCTCCGTGTCTCACCTGCAGCAGCGTCTCCGACCTCCAGGTCTCCTGAGCTGCAGGGTCTGCGTTGGCAGAGGGCTGATGGAAGATGTGATGCTTCAGGAGACTGGGTCTGTGAACGCCATAACCAGCAAAGGCCATACTGGAGGCTCTGTGGGATTTCAGGAAGGGGGAGAGCCCAGTATGACCAAATAAAGGAAAAAGCAACCTGAAGGACAATGTGTGTTTATTCTAACAAAGCTTTATAAGACACTCAGTTATTTATTATTCAAAACCATATAAATTAATGAGTTTCTTTAGAGGCTGAAAACTTAATTTGATTTAATGTTAATGAATCTGTTTAGTTACTCAGGAAACATTCGGGTTTCAGGAAGTTTGTTTCAAATAATGAACCATCTTGTATGACTAACACACGGAAGCTGAGTACCTCAGTGATGGAGCCTCTGGAGTCGGAGAAAAGGGGACGGAGGCGCGCTTCCTTCCCTTCAGGTACATACCCACCAGCACAAAGTAGGCAGTGTCAGCGGAGCTGCCGTGTTGACCCTGAGGAGAGTTCTGACGTCATAGACTACCGATTCACTGTCCGTGTGCTGATAAGCATGTAGCTCATCATCATATGAAGTCTAGAGGATAAATCATCTGGAACCATTAGTGAACTTTCCTTTGGTGTGATGAGGCAGTATGCAAAATTAAACATGAAGGACCCCCGACAGGGGGAAGTGGAGCTTGTTGTGGAACAGCGGACAGTCGGGGAGGACTCCTTCCTGGATGCAGGCCTTCACAGGACCCTAGAAACACACCAATCATGAGAAGCCAGGACACCAACATTTTTATTTCTACTGCGTTTTTTCTGGCTGAAAATTAAAGCTTTTTGTCTCCTGAACCAAATGAAAAACAGAACCGTGTTTATAGCTACAGAAGCTGCTTTTATTTCTCTATTATTTATTTTTTTTGTACAACGCTGCAGCTTCTGATCTGAGGAACAGCAGTTATGATGGAGACGGTGTCCTCAGGTGAAGTAAAACCACATTTTCACCTGCTACTGTGTGTTAATAAACCCTGACAGTGAATCACTGACTGTGTGATGTAACTCAAAAACGTGACTTTACAGTTTCTATCCACAAACCCTGAACACATGGCTCGTCAACATGAATTAATACGGGGATAAAACATGTCAGCCAACAGACTCTTTTCTCTTTCTACTGTCTGATTTCAGGACTCTGAGTCCCTTTAACTGCTATGTCTGAATGAAAGATGGAGTTTTACCAGCACAATGACTGCAGATTGATGGAAATATTCATGTCAGACTCTGGTGAGCGCACAGAGCTTCAGTTAAACTCTTATTTCATGGTTTTATTTATCAAAACGCTGAGACAGTTTTGCATGGAATCCTTAGGTTTTAGTTTTTGGCCTGAATGGGTCCAAACAAACCGACTGGACAGCCGGATAACTGGAACATCAAAATGCACCAAAACCTTAACAAACAATACCTGATTTTTAATTACATTATGTAACTTTGATAACTACCAAATAAGAGAATACAAATAAATAACCAAACCAACAAACCCTGAACTTGATGCTGATCAGACCTGTGTGTTTCTTACATAAATCTAACGTTTTTACAGCAGAATTCATGATTAAACTGCTCATCAGTGACGGCTGAATACAGGTAGATGGGAAACTTACGGGTGTGAGGAACTGTGAATGTTGTAATATTAAAGTGGGAATTCATGCAACTTTACAGAAAAAAAACAAAAACACACTTTCTGATCAGCTTTCGTTCAGTCACCAGAGGCTCAAATGTCTGAAAAATTTTACTTTAGTAGAACAATTTGATAAAAATCTTCATCGTTTGGGATAAACTTTCCAATATGATGTGAAAAGTTGAAAAATGTATTTTCCTCCACCGAGTGCCGAGTTTTCTCCAGTGGACACAAAAAGAAGAAAACAAATATGGACTCCTTATCGGCTGGAGAGCAGGAGGAACTCGGGCTCAGTATAAAAACCACGTCAGGCCTTTTCTTACAATAAAGTCAAAACTGACTAAAGGCGAGACATGGCAGGCTAAAACCCTGTTTTCACCTCCTGCTCAACTTGGAGATTTTTTTCCTTCCATCCTTCTTTTTTCAGGCTAGTGTAAAGAAAATTAAAGTTGATCTTTCTACCCAGAATGCAGCAGCTCGGCGGCTGTCTGGTTGGTATGGTTTCAAAGCTCTGGCTCTCCTGAACGCTGCGATCTCATCCAAACTTCACATTCCCTGTGTGTTAGCAACTAATCGTGATGGGAAAGGACAGCCTGAACTTTCATTGGCTGATTTAAATTTTGGACGGTGTCTTTTGTTCATATTGGTCACGTGACACAAACTCTGAGATGGCTTAGTGGGATCGGAGGATGCGCTTACCAGAAGCACCGAGACAACATGAGGAAATAAATCCTCCATCTTGTCAGCTTTGGTGTGTTAGAAATGTTCTGCTTTCTTCTCTCTGTGAATCTAATTGGATGTGATGTCTGTAAATAGTTTTTCTAACTAAAAATGTTCTTTTTTTTTTTTTTTTTTACAAACCAAATGTTTAAAGTGTGTTTCTTAAAATCTGATATTTTTTTTTTTTTTTTTCTTCATACACCGGGTGTAAAATTTCCACTTCAGTAGACACCAAACTTTCTAGTTACGCTCCTGTCCGAGTCTCTAAAGGTTTTACTGAAGGGTTTTTGATGTCTCGGTCACAGCCGGATTTACTGACTATTTCATTCCAAGAACATGGCAAAAGTTAGTTTTTCTCTGTTTGCTGACAGCATTTTTTAATTAGTGATGTGATTAGTAGAGATACCCAAGATCCCCTCTCTACAAACCTTTGACTCTAATATGTCAGTGACGTGGGACTTGGAATCTGGCTGAATCCAGGGTTCGGTTTTCCCTGTATTTCCCTGCACATTTTGGCAATATAATATCTCATTTGCATTTTTAAACATAAATTTCAGAAAACCTGAAATACAAAACAGGACCAGGAAGTTTCATAGTGATACCTGTTAGTTCGCCTCTGATGCCTCGCCATAACCTGGGGTTTAAGGCCTTCAGAGGAATCAGTATTGTGCGTTTGTTACTGTTTAGTCTGACATAAAAGCAGAAAAATGTTCCTACCGGGAGATAATTGACTGGGATTTCATATTAGTACTCTTCAGCTTGAAGTTTGTATATCAGCTTCATCATTGGGCCACTAAAGAAGAAACAAATAAAAATCAATGTTTAAGAAAAAGTGTGAAGTTTTGCTTTTATTGCTAAATAATAAAAAAAAAAAACAGCAGCGACCTGGTGTTCAGAAATTCCAACACAATGTTGTACTCATTGCTCCATGAATGAAGACGCAGGTTCCAGCCGGCGGTGATGCCATCCAGGCTGCCAAACACACTTTCCATCCGGCCAAGGAAAGATCAGATTTAGCTCCTTCAAAGAAAGAGAAATATTATACAGAATTAGAAATCTCAAACTGTCACTAGTTTTACTGGAGTTTCTTCCAAATGTTGGAAGGAACAAGTACGCAAATTTTATTCTATGGGCTCAATATTAAGTCATAAAGATTTTGCAGTTGTAAATGAATGCTTGCACATAATTTCAGTTTGCGTCTGTAAATCAAGCTTGTCACCCTGTAAAAACAATCTGCCTGTAAAATTAAGTGTGCAAATGTGCAGAAAAGGTGTTTGGGTGGTTGTAAAAAAGATTTGTATTTGTGGGGGAAAAATAAAGTTCTTTTGCGAAAACCCTGTTCATAGATGCAAAGCACCAAACTGCGTGTGAGCCTCTGAAGTTGCGGTTGCGAATTTTGGCTCTGTCTTTACACTTCTATCTGATTGGATGGTGACAAATCAAACTGTCCAATCAGAGCGCAGGTGGCTTCCTGTCCTTCCGCACCGCCGCAGACTCTTAAAGGGGAGTAGAGTTTCAACAATGGACGAAGGCGCGAGTACGTCTGTTACACCGGTGGGTAGGGATGTTATGCTCGATAGAGATGTGACGTTCATGAACGAATCGATTCTTTTGAACGGCTCTTTTAAATGAACGATGGAAACCGATTCACAGCTGTGAGCCATTCATTTATCAGCCATTCTTTTTATATACAATTTTTTTACACTGCCTTCATCAAATGCAATCAAATAAAACATTATTTATAAAGCGCTTTCATGCTATATGCAACACAAAGTTCTTTACATGATTAAAAACATAAGAATAAAAACACTCAATGAAATCTTTCACACAGTCACACGCACACACGTATACACACACACACCAAGCCCAACCCCACCCCACTTTGAGCTAAAAATGAATGAATGAATAAATAAGTAAATAAGAAGTCATACAGTTGAGTAAAATGAAAATAAAATAAACATTTGTGACATCATAGAAGTCTGATGTCCAACACGCTCCATTCGTGTGAAGCATCTGTGGGCAGAGAGTTTTGTTTGGAAACAAATACTGTGAGTTCTATCCAAAACATTTACTAGAATTTGCAAGGATAAACCTGAGCAGTTTATCCTTTTTAATCTATATTTTTCCTATAATTTTTTAATCTTGCATAGTAGATTTCATATAGGTACATATTTTGATTGTTTGTCATTCTTATATATTGTGAAATTTTGTAAGATATTGTGAGAACGAGCCAGTCTTTTGAATGGCTCTTTGAAAGGAACGGCTCCTCAAGATCCGGCTCCCTTCAAAGAGCCAAAAATCCCGTCTCTAATGCTCAAGCCGATCTGCTCGATCACGTGTTGAGCATGTGACACGGAAGTGTTGCGAGCATTGTCTCTGAGCATTGATTCCATAGATATATATAGAACGCTAGATGCCTCGTCCGCGTTGCCAGCCAACAAAGTCGAACGTCCGTGCCTGGCGGCCATCTTACCACAGGTAGCTCTCTCACCCATAACGCTGTTGGTAGTGTAAAAGTACTTTTCAGAGGACCATAACTTGATCAAATTTCAACAGATTTTCAAACGGTTTGGTTTGTTATAAACATGGGTGGATGTAATAATTATACTCAATTGTTATTAATGATTATGTTGTCCTAAAAATAATGTTATGAAACAGGTAGATTAATATTTCCTATTACAAATAGGCTATAAGAAAGGCTCTATGTTGAAATCCCCACCCTGTACACAGATGTATATACTGTAGACACTGCATACTTGAATAATTGAGGCCTTGAGACCATACATGTAGGGGATAAACTTAACTGAACATTTTACCCACCTCTGACAATACTTCATCCGCCTCTCAATATAATGCATGCTCATAATGTACCATAATCACAGAATACACAATATAAATTTACCCCTTTCATGCGTAGCATCCACTACGGTGGACACCTATTTGACAGCTGTTTTCTAGTATATTCTTGGGTGGATATTTGTAATTTTGCCACTTCAGGGGACATCAGTGAGTCATGCAATACACTGTCACTTACTCTAGAATGAATATTTATATATGTAAATTCATACATTGTAATAACCAAACTTTCTTTAGTGATAAACAGGAAAATAAAAATGATAGCCATATTTTTATAGAATAGCCAGATAATATAAATATGAAAAGCTTATCTAATTAATAATTTTGAATAAACTCTCAAAATACATTTAAAAAATAAGGTAAAATATGATCAAGAAATAAAAAAGCATCACTGTATGTGTCTCTGGAAGTAAAATACTGTATGCAAAAAACATGTGGCACTGTTTCTTATAATTCATGCTTGAAAGGGTTAATACCACTAATATTGGTATAAACAGTAAACGGTAACCTTCAGCATTATCAAATGTCCTCAATGTACAGTATAATTTACATTTACATATATGAAATCATAGAAAACCAGTCTGAAACACATTGTTTAGAAATATTTAATTAGGAGCTGAAACTCGGTGTCCGAAGACCCAACATCCACATTGCGCTAATGCCCTTTGAAAAGCACCGTTTTGTTGAGCTTCTGTCTCATACTGTTGCTCTGTAGGGTTATTGTCGTCATCCTAGCGACATGGTGTAGCCTCAACTTAAAAAACAGGGACACAACTAATGTCAGCAGTGCATGGTGGTGGCTGTCTATGCCATACTGTGTATCATTGATGTGCTCCCCAAGCTCAAACACTATTTATTATTAAATTACTAGGTGCTAGCTAGCAGCCTAGCCATACACAACGTTGACTAAACCGTTTTCTGAAGAGAAAATCTGCGATTTCAACATGTCCAAGCATCCAGGATTATAACCACGTTAATACTGTTTCTAATAAATCCAACCATTTGTAAATCCGTCAAAATTTCATCGAGATAAGAATAATAATGTTTCAGCATATCACTGACCTTACCTTGGTTTACCTCAGGTTCGACAGATTCTGCCAGGAAGCGAACCTGTGGTAAGATGGCCGACCTGTGATGCCGTTTAAGACTCCGCCATAAGGCATCTAGCGTTCTATATATATCTATGATTGATTCAGCATGCCAAAAGTCACGTGATAGACCAAACGAGGCCTCGTTACGTCATCAGTGCGTTTTGAGCAGCACGCGGGATCTTCAAAGGGACCGGTCTTCAATCAATCTCTCAATGAGAGATTACAAACGCTGAGGAGATCGCGGGTTTTTGAGAGGGGCCATTGTGCGACATTACATTTTGACAACAAAATTAGGGAAAGCATCACATCAGTATTAGTTTACATTGGATCACACTTAACTTTTAGAGATTTTGGGAAACAAACGTCTGCGCGAGACGCCGTTGCCAGGGTTACTGCTGAAGGAGCTCGGAGTGTGAGAGAAGGACGGATCGGGCGGCGCCTTCAACATCACAGGTGAGCTTTATTTCCTTCTCCTTATATAAATGTTTTAATAGCCATGCAAAAAGCAGACTTTTAAAATTCATCAAACTTTAACCAGAAGCATCTGAGGAAACGTCTCGGTCTGCAGCTGCAGAGGAAAACCACAACCTGCAGGACCTTAGACACCGAGCTGGTTTCTGATCACCATCAGCAGAGAATTTTAATAATTTTAAAGTTGGTTAATTACAATTTTGTTATTGTGTTTCTTTCAGGTGCAACCTCTCCAAAGCTGGAGAGGTAGTGTACTAGAAGAGGAGCAGACTGAAGCCTGACATTATTGAGAAAATACGTTTTTAAATAAAAAATTACGACAGATCACACAGCTGCCAAAGCATTTTTCTCATAATACATTTCAAGATTCAATATTCAAAGTGTTTGTCATTTGCACAGTAAGGAAACAAGTTTCCCTGAACCACGAAAATCTTACTTTGCCGTCCACCCTGAGTGCCAGAAAACATTATAAAATAATAAACAATTAAAAAAACTAGATAGAAGATAAAGATAACATAAAAAAAAACTTGGAGTAAATAATCTATGTACATAAATGTGCAGTGTGCTACATTCAACAACAATCAGCTATGCAAAAAAAAACAACTCATGAGGTAGACGATAAGATGCATTTGCAATATTTATTATAAATAATAAGACACATAAAACAGTAAACAATTTTACTACAACTGTATAAAATCACTAACACAATCACTATCCCTGTTGCACAAGCACCCTTCCCTCTTATGTTCCTGCTGTGAGTAACTATTGTCATTACAGATTGGTTTACTTAAGTTACACCACAATTCTGTTACCTTTACTGATCTTACATAATAACCCCTCTTTATCATTTATGAACTACAGAAAATAAATATTCACTCATGGTAGATTATGTATCGTTTATTGAACACGTATTCCAAGTTGAGGTAGGGATGACAGATGTGAGGCGTCAACTGCAACGCTGACCTTCTGATGCAGACGCCCACAGCCAGCAGATGGAGCTCTTTAATATGGTCAAATGATTCAGAACACTAAGCCATTTTCATGCATTTGGGTCAAAGTTGGCTCGATGATTCATGAGGCCTCGGTTTCACCATCCCTAACTGGAGTTAGTAATTGCTGATTTGTCAGCTATCACATCGTGAGGCTAATATAAACCGGAAAAGCTGATCTTCATTTAAGAAAAAATATATATAGGCTGCAATTCTTAACTAAGAAGATACACAAGGACAACTTAGTTGGAGCGACACTAAAACAACTAAATGCTTCAATAAAGTTGTGGCATAAAATATGAACTTTTATTCCAGCTATATTTAAAATTAGAACCCACCGGTGTAACAGACGTACTCGCGCCTTCGTCCATTGTTGAAACTCTACTCCCCTTTAAGAGTCTGCGGCGGTGCGGAAGGACAGGAAGCCACCTGCGCTCTGATAGGACAGTTTGATTTGTCACCATCCAATCAGATAGAAGTGTAAAGACAGAGACAAAATTCGCAACTTCAGAGGCTCGCACGCAGTTTGGTGCTTTGCATCTATGAACAGGGTTTTCGCAAAAGAACTTTATTTTTCCCCCACAAATACAAATCTTTTTTACAACCACCCAAACACCTTTTCTGCACATTTGCACACTTAATTTTACAGGCAGATTGTTTTTACAGGGTGACAAGCTTGATTTACAGACGCAAACTGAAATTATGTGCAAGCATTCATTTACAACTGCAAAATCTTTATGACTTAATATTGAGCCCATATTATTCGTCATACAGCTGGAGTCTGTGGAGGCTCCATTCACTTTGTTTGTGATGCATTTTTGAGTGACAGGAGCAGCTTGTTTATCTGTAATTACCATATAATTACAAATGCAGGGCTTAAAGTAAAAAAAAATTAATCCTGAGCCTGAACTTTTTCCAGGGAGCGGCGGTGCAGTGGATCTGATGCATACACACTACAGGCAAACCACTTTTTGGCATTGTGCTTGGCAGGGCATAAGATGACCTCCAGTTTAAATGTGAATTTTAGAAGGTAAAGGTAATAATGTTATAAGGACATGTGAAACTCAGTCAGGCTAATTAATTTAAATTAGCCATTTAGCAATAATTTAATTTAGTAAAGGGTCATTTATGGAAAAAAAAAACAGTTACAGAGCAACAGTGAACTTTAAGTCACATTTTAATTTTAAACTGCAACATTTCCACTGATGTTCATTATTTTATTTATTAGACGACATTTCTTGTTAATAAAATGCAGAATCTACATTAAAGTAGTCTGTTATCAATCAAGAGTTATACTGTGCACATTACTGCCAAGTAGTACCTTACACCACCTCTTATTCTTTTAAAGTGGAATTTGGTCTGAGAATAATCATTTTAACATATCAATAGCTGATCATGGGCCCTGTAATTGACAATAAAACAAAAAATGTTGCTTGAAATGGCTCCAGTTTGTTCAGGTGAGACATATTTTACAGATGAATGGCATCTACTTCCATCTACAAGACGCGTTGAAACTAACAGCAAATCTGTATATATCCAACTATTATTGGAATACATTTTCACCTTTGTGCCTCACAGAAATTCAAAGTTCAAGCTGCTTTCCAAACAACTGGCAGTCCATCTGCACAATTCAAATACAACCGAGCGGACATTTGTGGTGTTAGAGCTCTCTAGGGGATTTTCAGTAGTACTTCAGGCCAATTCTGTTGCACTGATAGCATTGCCTGTTATTAAGGTACATATTTGTTCTTTCTGTTACAGATAACAGCCCACACACATAAAGATACACATGTGTAGAAGAATCTATGACATGTCCATTGCAGCATTGTACCTCCTTCCATTGAACCCTCTTCAGTAAATTCAACTGAACTGTACTACTGGAGTCTGTCTGTTCCTTCTTACCGAGGACGATCCAGAACCAGCTAACAAATATAATCCCTAACAAAGATCATTACAAATTCTTAAAGGGCTGTTTCACTGCTTCGATTCAATGTGAAGCTTGACTAAAACTCACTGTTCCTTTTCTTTGTGAACACAGTACTACAGACAGAGGGGTGCTCTGATGATGAACACACCACACAAGCCGGTTGCTTCACATCCAAAATGAAAATCCAACGTGGCGCTTCTGTTAACCGTTTACCAGGTTAGCCCCCAAGTTCAAGTTTTTCCCCTTTCGTTTTAACATATATGCACCACTTGTTAGCATAAATCACAAAGGCGTCGTACCCAAATAGTCTTAAATTTATTCAACATAAACAAGAAGGCAGTTTAGTTGAAAGTAATAAAGTAACTAATACATTGTTCAGCTTGTCCAGTCTTCATGAATTCAACTCAAATGCAAACCAGCAATTATTCACTTTTTCTTACCTCTCAAAATGTGGGCCCGCGCATTCATTCACACACCAGCGGATGATTAGCAAAACTAAAACCAGCTGCAGGCCTGTTCAACGCTGTAGAGGCCCTGTTACTCAAAATCCAAAGAGGAAAAAAAAAGTTGGAGTACTCACCCTCTTAGATGAGTCAATGTCAGCGTGTCCCGTTTCACCTCGTGTCCGCGGGGAAACGGAGGGTCTGGCTGTGAAGAACTTGGTGATTTTCGACGTCTGGTCGCTGTGAAATCGTTGCTGTCTCCCCTCGTTGCCAGAGGAGCTTCCAGGCTTTTCCTGGTCACCTGGAGCACTGTCTGGGCTGCTGCAGAATGTCCTCTGTGGCTAGCCGATCCCGTTAGCTTAGCCTGCTAACTAGCAAGACGACAAAGTCCTTCTTTGGTGTTTGTAACGTACGACAGGTTTCTTTCAGAGCGGCAACTCCTGACACAGTAATCCATAGAACTTAACGACTTGTCAGTTCCCTGTACTCATGTCCAATCGGCTCTTTTCCTCTTTTCTCCTCCTGCGGTGCCACAGCAGTCCAAGACACAAGTGCTGGTCCCGCTCCTCTCTGCTTCTTTCCCTCTCTTTTTTTCTTTGATCTTTTTTGCCCCAACTCCCGCACCACCAATTAGAAACAGCCATACTGACACGACAGTTCAACACCCAATCACATGCTGCGAATTGAGCAGTACTGATTACACTCCAATAAAATAAAGAAAAAGGTTTTTACATTGTTTAGAATAACATGTAATAACCTAAAACCATTTATAACTGTCAACCATCTTAAACAGGACAGAATAGTAGAACATACACATTATATAATTCCTTTCTTCAGGAAAAGAAACAAAAATATATCATAAAAATTCACAGGGGTTACACCTACAATGAAAAACAAAACATGAAACTCAAATATTTAATTCCATTCACTGAAAATGTAAGTTATGATTTGTGATTTATTCACATACAGTAAAGACGTTGTTACTCTTGATCTCAGCATGATGTGCAGTGTGTCCTTAAAACATTTCATGAAACTGGACCAGAGAAGGACAACAGAAGACGTGTAAGGACTAAAAAACTATCTACAGCAGATGAAGAATCTGAAAGTGATGTCCTGAAGAGACAGAAACAGATCCAGCAAAGACCTGAACCAAGGCCCAAGAGATGCATCTGGACCTTCAGTCCATCTGCTGTTGGCCGAGTCCTCCTTAGAAATGGTTTCCATGGAAGAACTTTCAAGAAGTCATTCTTGAAGAAGGGAAACAGGGAGAAAAGGTTGAGGTATGTCCCATGACACAAGAACTGGACTGAAAATCAGTAAGAGGTCTGATGGAGGGATGGCTCCTCCCCAGAGCCTAGACTTCAACGTTAGTGAAGCAGTGTGGGATCATCTGGACAGAGAACGGAACAAAAGGCAGAAACGTCCAAAGAAGAGCTTTAGGGAGTCATTCAAGGAGAACTACTCCGGAAGACTACTTAAAGACATAACAGAGAGCGTGAGTAGGAGGGTTCAGACCACTTTGCCTCATATTTAGGGTCCGAGTTATACGAAGTATGGAAGGACACTATTGTTGTTGAAATGTTATTTTTCAACAGTCTCCATCCAGTCCGCTACTCACAGAACCACCCAGGCCCCCTGATCCTGGGCAGGATGGGCCCAGTGGGAGGAGGGGTCTCTGGTTTTCTGAGCCAGATGGGGGCCCCTCACCCAGCGGCTCCTCTGCCGGAACACAGAAACTCGTGGCTGCCGCAGCATCCTCAGCAGCTTCCTGTGAGGAGCTACAAAGATCTGCAGATGGTGGGGAGCAACAGTCTGAGCGTGGACGAGTACTGCAAGCAGCTGTGGTACCGAGAGAAGCGCCGGCAGCAGAAGCTTCACAGCCTGAAGCTGAAACAGGAGAGCAGGAAAGCCCGGGTGAGGAGGAACAACCCCCCTCAGACCCCCCGTAGTCTCCTGGAGGACACAGAGGCTTTTTAAGGACAGCAGTTCCTGTACATGCAGAGGACGAGGACAGGTTACATCCAGACAGTTTGCTCTTACAGCAAATACAGAAAATACAGCTAACGACGCTATATCTGCTTTAAAAGAACTAACACTCAAGAAACAGGTTGTTTATACTGAATTTCTTCACTTTTAGTTTTTTTATGTCTTTAGAAACTCTTTTGTATTTCGAATGTAATCAGTTGTGTTTAGAATAAGACTGTGCCATATATTAAGTCATAAATAAGCAGAAAAATCAAAAAGGGAAGTGACTGCACTTTGTTTAAATTTCATTAATAATCCAAATAATAAATCATTAACATATTTAGATGTTTTCATCCATAAAAATGATCCTTCATGTGTCAGACTAATGACAGAGCATCTGCTGGTGTTATGGAGAGCCCAGCTTCTCCTCTTTGCTGATGGTTTCTGATGTTTGTTCAAGTCTGAATCAGAATATCTTAAAAAACAACAAAACAGTACATGATTAAATAAAAGCTCATGTCAGCATGCTATCTGCCAGTACAAACAAATATTGTTAATGTTTAATAAGGTTATTTTTAACATTTATTAACAACTGGCTGACAAGCGAAACCAAAACTTATGATGTGAGTATAAAGGCCCTCAAAAGCCATTTCCTTTTTCTTGGTTAATAAAAACAAAGAAAATGACTTTACTTTATTATTATTATTTTTGTTTTTTTGTATTTAGAAAGGACCACATGTTTGAGACAGAAGCCTTCTAACAAATTATCTAAAATAGGTTCCTAATTTACTCTAACTTTATCTCGTGGGTGAATTATAGAGATACTTTCAACAATCATCTGTGTAATCTGTTTGAATTTGAGGGGAAGCGAGAAAATTATTAACACCTAATTTTGTTAGGATGAGTTTCCTTGAAAATTTGGAACAAAATAATATATTAAAAGACTTTAAACCAGGTTTTAGAGTTAGTGATACTAGAGTCCTAAAGTAGTAATCAGATTTAATTCATTACTTGTGATGTACTAATATTCTCTACACTGCAGCTGTTTTATGTCTTTTCTACACAAACTGCAGTTCTGTGCAAAAGTCTTGAGATTCTAGTTTTTATATTTGATCCAGTCAAACAAGCTCAGTAATTTACTAAAACATAAAAACAAATCATTAGCATTATAGCATAATTCCCAAAGTCATGTTTTAAGTTTTTCTGAAATGTTGATTCACAGTGAATCAGTGCTGTTAGGAGAGAAGTTGGACAGAAATCACAGTTTGGCCAAAATATGACTGAAGCAGTTCTTAGGCCAACAAAATGTAATTAAAGCTGCAAGCGGCATCCATCGGGTCTGAGCCTCATGGCCCCCGCCACCCGTCTCATACACCTTTTCCTAGCATGTTAGGTAACCTGCTAACATGGTAGGTAACATGGTAAAACGTCCAGCTGAGAATCTGAAATGTTGATATACGTAGTTAGTATTTTTTGCTAGCATGCTAACATGCTAGCTAACATGCTATGTTGCCATGGCAACAGGTGTTGTAATGTGTTAGGGACCCAACAAGTATGAATTCTGTCAACTTTGGTACAGATCCCATGGGGATGACGTGAACATGGTACCGAGCCAGGACCTGACTGCAGGAGTGCTCGTGGCTGGTGCAGGTGTAGAGGCCGGAGTCGTTCAGCTCCAGGCGTTGAACCAGCAACCCCCGCTTCATGTGGAGGGAGCAGTCATCATCATCCTGGGGGAGACAGAAAACGTCATTTCTCACATGATTTGAGGGAGGATAGTGATCTGTAGAACACTGGTAGTCAGAAAAACCTTCCATAACGTTCCAGAACAGCTGACTCCACTTTGTGACGAGAAGCTGACTGAACGTGTGAAACTCACTCGTCTGCTTTCCTGAGTCTGACTGAGAGTCCTCTGCTGGCTGTCCGACCGCGGCACCGTCCACCTGAGCTCTGCCTGCAGAGACCGAGGAATGCACTCCAGAAAAGTAGAGTTTCCCTCCACTCCGTACATCACCATCACCAACGAGTCCAAATCTGCAGGAGAAACAGATCCGGACGCCGGATATGAGATGTATCCAGAAGACGGGATCTTTTAAAGGGTTGTGTATTTTGACATTAATAATGAGCACAGATATATTAGGAGAGGGGGTTGTTGCGAAAATAGTGGTCTGGTCCAGATCATGGTCCGGACAACTGTGATGAGGGGTCCGTGCCTTTGCGAAGACGGGCAGGGAAATAAAAAATGGATGGTATCACTTCTTCCTTTAAACCAATTGACTGTCCAGTCCTGTCAAAGTCCTCTGGGTTAAAATGACGGCTGTAGACGGCTGAACAGTCCTTCGGTACAAAGTCTCTCCTCCTGAGTGCTGCTACCCATGCTGCCTCCTACATTTATCTTCTGGAAACACACCAAACAAATCCATCTGAACATCGCTCAGTTCTCAGTTCTCTGTAGCTACAGGTCAGCAATTAAAGTGAATGTTAGCGCCAGGGCTTTAGCCCGGGTCTTTTGAGTCTAGCCCTGGTAGCAAAGACCGGTGTAAATCACTGTATATAGACGCTGTTAAACTTACCTGCCGCTCGCTCCTTGTTATTTCTCAACAGCCACAGGCTACACACACACACACACACACACACTCTCTCACATCCAGAGCAACCCTGGGCTGAGCAGGGCTGGACTGTGGGTTGGAGGGTCTGATTAGCGCTGTCACTAACGTCAAATGAGGTTACTGGGTAACAGATTACAGTACGTTGCTTCTCTAGCGCCACAAACCCACAGTCCATAACCACAGGGCTCTGTGTGCGCATGTGCAGAGGAGAGAGCAGCAGCAGCAGTCGGAGCGCGGCAAACCAGAGCTAGCAAAATGGACAGAGCAACTGTTTTAGAAGAAAAGTAAAGGGTAAGATATACAGTAATGTCCCAAATATGTGTATTTTTCGTTTGACACAAGCAGATGGCCGTCGGGGGTCGCTACACAAGACATTACATTATGTTACACGCGCGCAGGTGTCAGTGTGTGTGCGCATCTCGGGGAGAGATCAGCTCTGACATATGTCATGTATATCCTACACAGTCTCTATGTGCATATCAGATAAATAACACCAGACTATTTTAAAAAAGAACTCAAACAATTTATTGAGCAAATGAGACTTAAAGGATTTCTGCTGTGACTTGAATGAAGGCTGCACATTTTAGTCCAAATTTCAACAAAAACATGTTAAGTTATCATGTCTTGAATCATGATTGCTCATGCTCTATAGCAGGGGTTCTTTTTTCAGTACTTTACCCCTCTGTAGGGGTTGTTGTGAAAATAGTGGTCTGGTCCAGTAATGGTCTGTATATCAATCGTCCAGACCACTGTAGTGAGTGGTCCCTTCCACTAGGGGGCTAGGGGAGGCAGCATGGGTAGCAGCACTCAGGAGGAGAGACTTTGTACCGAAGGACTGTTCAGCCGTCTACAGCCGTCATTTTAACCCAGAGGACTTTGACAGGACTGGACAGTCAGTTGGTTTAAAGGAAGAAGTGATACCATCCATTTTTTATTTCCCTGCCCATCTTTGCAAAGTTAGTGTAATTTCTCATGTAATCATAATATTTCACTAACACAACAGAGTCCCCTTTAAATGATAATAAAACTAATAGAAATGTTTTCTTTTGAATGTACCCTTCAGTAAATTTCTCTGGTCATGAATTCTATGTTTATTTTATTTTCTTTGACGTTATGTTAAAAAGCGTCTGTTTTATATTAGTGATGTGCTCTTTGGTACCTTTATCAGGTTGATTAGTGGGCTTGTCACATCAGAGGTAAATTTATGTTCTTTTTTTTTGTATGAAAATGGCAAAAAGAACAGATGTAACTTTAATTGAGGTATTTCATTTTAGAAGTATTTTGGTCAATTTTTTATTTGGGCAATCCTTTTTTTTTTTGAATGAGTGTTTTTTTTATTTTGTTTTTTTAACTCATTCCTCTATTTTTTATTTATTTATATTTTATATTATTTCTATTGTAAATATAACTCCATATATGAGCATCACCATCTGTTGTATTATAAGTATGTGTGACTTTTCTAACCAAACCAAACCAAACCAAACTGATTGAAAATCGGTTGAAAATTCAGCGAGTTATGGTGATTTTAATCGCTGATAGACCTCTGCCTCTGTTGACTAACGCAGTAAGTAGTCGCAGCTTACCCTGGCCCAAGATGGCGGCCGCATTGACACAGTGCTATGGACAGCAGCGTCAGAGGCAACATCTATGTGTATATATATATATAACATCAGCAGCCCAGTTAGCATCACTGTAAGCATGTAGTAAGTTATCATGTTTGTACTTCTTGTAAGAGAGTCTCTATTTTGGGTCTCTTTAAAATACCTTAAAGCATACTTGATAGTTGTCCATTGTTCAATAGCTGGTTTGGTAAAATACTGACACTTTGCTCACAATAAAGCTTAAGTCTGGCCTTGTACAAGTTGCTGAGTAAATTAAGCTACTGACTGCTTCTCTATATTTCCTGACTTCACTCATTTCTTCAGCATCATCACTGTAGTCAAATTTTTTGTTGACAGGGTAGCTCTCAACTTACAGTTTAGCATAAGAAATCTCTCCAGTACTTTTTTAACATACTTGCATTGTGACGTCTTAACACAACGGAGCGTGTTCACTCAAAATAGTGTCTTCCAACCCTTAAAGACAGAGGTGGCCCAAAAACTTTGTTTCCCACAGTTCATTACTTTTCTCATGGTCATCAAAAACGAGCCTTGCCCAGCGGCTACTTGGCACTGCGTCTCTGTCCTTTCTGCTCATGTTTCTGCAGATCACTTCATTCCAGCGCTCAGGATGCTGTAATCGTCGCCACTCTCACTGGAAAGTCAGCCAAACTATCGTCATGGGTCTGGTCCCATCACCTGTCAGCAGATGTAGTTCATCACAACGTTCAACGTGACACAACCATAGCACACTTACTGTTTGTGAACCACCACGTTGCGGGCACACAACCTTGTATTTAGTACACCTGCAGGTCATTACATGATCAGGTAGGTCACATGATCACCACTTTTCCAGCATGAACAAAACTAAACATTCTCAAGGGCATTATAATAAATAAAATGAGAGCAGATCTCTCAGCACCCCTGCTCTAGTGCTCCTACTTCTGGCGTCCCTCTCAAGTCTTTTCTGGTGTCCAGATTTGTGTTTTTTGGGAGGCGTCATCTTATGCCCTAAAATGCAGGAGTTTGCTCACACTCGCACATGTTCCCATGAGGAAGAACGAATCATGGACCAAACCAGGAGAGAGGAGAGAAGGTTATTGAAATGATTTAAGCTAAAATATTGCGTTTAAACTCTGTTTTAACTCAGATGCATTGGTATTAATATATATAAGTTATATCTATGCATAATAATTTAGTCATAGAGTCTGGGGTGTGTCTGGGCACCAATGGGCTGAGGCAGAGCCCTCAATGTACTCACAGTTGCGACATCCGTTGACTTCATTGTAAGAGCGGTCAGGTGGGTCATGGAGCCTCCAATAGTTCCAAACAAACCCGCGATGCTGGACTCTACTACGGAACAGACAGCAGCGATCGGATTACTGAGGGGAAAACTAAATAAACATATTAATGCTGCACAGACACGTTTGTCACTGAATGCTTTATTATGTTAATGTTCATTTAAGTGATGATCAAGTCATGTTTGACAATAGATTAAATAAGTGTAACCAGCACAATAATTTCATACATTTTTGGAGGGAAATATTCATCTCAACCACCGAGCTAGCATTTATTAAAGACCAGACATGCTGGTCCTCATTAGCCTCTATATTTCTTACTGATAACCGTCCTTACAATTCACTTTGTAATTTAAATGATTAGCTTGTTAGGACTTACTTTCATCTATTAAAGCCAGCCGTGAGGTAGCATGTAATGTCCCAGCAGTAAGGACTTAAAGTCAAAGACACAATGCAGACAACACAGAACATCCCCTTCATACAGGACTCTGTCTTTCAGCTGCATTTCAGTGGGTTTTTTTTAAAAGTCCTGCACCGTCTCTCTTAAACTGGATTTATTTAACTTGATCATGCTGAGTTTATCTTCTTCCCTTTTTGTCTTTTTATTTTAAATTATGCTTCATATATTCTTATGTTTTAATGTCTTTGTAAAGCTCTTTGACCATGTTGTTGAATTGTGCTGTACAAATAAAGTTGCTTTGCTTTGAATGTAAAAGGAAATGTCTCACTGAGTAACAACTTGATTTAACTAAAAACTCACCTGACCTACTGGTGGGACTGGCACCGACAGGACAAGAAAACAAGAGAAACCTTTAAAAAACAAACTTTTTAATGACATAAGACAACAGGGCAAAGCAATAAAGTAAATAAATCAGTTTCAGTAGCATAATGAAATGATAAAAATAAACCTTGGGGAAGGAAAAAATGAGAAACGGTTGGATGTCAGTGTTCCTGTCTGCTGCTCCTTAACAAATATGTTTTTTCAAAATGACAGTAATGGCTAAATTAGCTACAGAACATTAATGTAGAACAGCTGTAACATGAGCTGATATCAATGAGTGTTACCAAATAAGTCAATAAGTATGTGTGAAAAAGTAAAGCAAGAGTAAAGAGGGAAGATAAAAGAGTGATAGTGAGTGAATAGAGATGCACAGGGAATCGGTGAAATATAAGTTAATTAGGAATCAAATTTAGGTGATTATTAGTGAGTTATTGGTGGAACATGGAAAGCAAAAGGAGACAAGGCAGTTTAAATATAATATAATGGAGAAAAGTCAGTAGGCTCTGGACAATTACCTAACAGGTCAACCAGTCTGTGATTTTCTATTATATGTGATGGTTATAGAACATTTTACAGACAGAAAATAATCATGGTGAACTGTGCAGCGTTTGGATGCTCCAACCGGTCTGAGAGGAGCTTCCCAACGTCTGGATTCCCGAGGGACCCAGAACGGAGGAAGAGGCGGCTTGTAACGGTCGGCAGGAAGGATTTTAATATAGCTGCACAAATAAGCAACAATAAGAAGCTGTGTGGGGTTCGTTATGTCTACAGAGGTGACAGAACAATACCTTTTTATTGATTTTTTAATACGTTTCCACTAACCTAAGTCATATTGAACATCTAATTCTATGAATTTATGAATAACAATGCATTTGATCAGTACACTGAAATAAATAATATAAGACTGTGACCACACTGATTCGAACTAAACAAAAAATGCTGGGAGGCCATGGGGTACAAGGACAATATCTATAACATACAAAGTCAAAATACATGTAAACAAAAACATAACACAACAGACATAAACATTTTATTGCAGGAAGTCTGACAGAATGTACAGAATTTGTGACTTATAAGACTCTTGACATCCCCTGCCTGAAACAAATTATAAAAAAGGACTTGAAGGAGTTGTGGCATGCTTGGTGGAGAAGCGCATTCTTTCTGTGTCTGATGTTGGTGCTGTGAGTGCTACCTCTGCATCACCTGTGGTGGCAGGTCCTTCCGCTGAGGCGGGTCTTAGCAAAGTTGAGCCTTGCGCTCAGCCTGGCTCTGCAGAACCTGAGGAGGATCTGTGGGAGGTGGCAGGCCCGTGACTCCTGTTACACTCCCCCGCTTTGAGCCCATCCTCTCTGGCAGTGGTTCTGATGGCTCTTGAGTAGAGGCTCGATTGAGAACACATCTCGCCCGATTGCAGGCTCAGGAGAAACCCAACACAGAAAGATGCAGCTTGAAATGAAAAGAATGGAGATAGAAGCTGAGAAGTCAGTGTGCTTGTGCCAGTTAGAGCTGGACGCTCAAGTTTAAGCTCTGTTTCATCAACAGGGACCTCGATCACTGCACCACCAGCGTGTCCTTGGGATATTACCAAGTTCATTGCTTTTGTTCTGGCATTTAGAGAGGCTGAAGTGGACAGTTATTTTGCAGCATTTGAATGCATTGGGCATGCGCTGCAGTGGCCTCGGGACTGACAGCTCACTGGTAAAGCCCAAGAAGTTGTAGTGACTCTTCCTCTTAAGGATAGCCAAGATTAGACAACCGTTAAAGCCACAGTGTTAAAAGCTTACGAGTTGATTCCGGAAGCATACCATCAAAAATTTTGGGCTTATAAAAAGGAGCAATCCCAAACATACGTGGTGTTCCTCAGAGAAAAAAGCAATCTTTTTGATAGATGGTGTTCTTCTTGTGGCTTCATCTTGTATGACACTCTGAGAGAATTAAACCTCTTAGAGGAGTTTAAAAATAGACTTCCTGAAGGTCTTGTGGTTCATTTAGATGAACAAAGAATAAATGTGTTGTCTGCTGCTGCTGTGATGGCAGATGAATATGTACTAACCCATAAAACTGTGTTTAGCCTACAGTTAAGGCTACTGAAAAGAAACCTGTGACAACTACCAAAGCACAGAACAAAGAGGATACAGGCAGTTTCTACTGCCACAAAACCGGACATCTGTTAGCCAGCTGTCCAGTATTAAAGCAGAAGAACCAGAACTTGCCTCCCAAACCAAAAGAAGGGGGGTTAATCATGCCAGACTCAGTTAAGGCGAAACTGATTGACTGCACTCTTGATCCATGCTTTAAACCTTTCATTCTGGATGGCACCAATGCAATAACGGGCAATCCAACCGAGAGAAAAGAGGTACGTATTCTACGTGATACAGGTGCTTCTCAGTCATAATATTGGCTGGCGCATTGCCTTTTTCTAAATTCACATTTGCTGGATATAGTGTTATCCTTGGAGGGGTTGAGATGGGATACGCCCCTCAACCTGTATATTTAGTACATTTGGAGACAGTCACTGGGGTATTCCCTATCGCTGTGTGTTCATCTCTGCCTATTAATCATGTTTCTTTGCTCCTAGGTAATGATATTGTCAGGGGTAGAGTAATCCCTGCCCTAAGGTCCACTTCTGGATGTTCCAGTTAAAGGCGGTAGCACGAATAGTGTTACGCCAACGTGTGTGTTAACTCGTGCTCAGGCATGTAAACAAAGAGCTTCAGAGGAAATAACCTTATCTGACAGTTTTCTTATGTCTGAAGTTGCGGATGGAGGTATACAGGAGAGTCCTGAGGAGAGCCCCTGATGTAAAGGTTCAGGAGGTTCTCCGACCCCCTGGTGGCCTCCAGCTTCCAGTTTCCTGTGCATGGCTGGGTGTCCGCACACAAAGAGGATCCTACACTACAGGACTGCTTCAAGGAAGTGGTAAGTGCTGAGCAAGCAAACTTGACGGCTAGGAGTTTCTATATTCAAGATGGAGTTTTAATGCGAAGCTGGTGTCCGGTTGTCATTCCAGATGCTGACTGGAATGTAACAACCCAGATAGTCGTACTAAGTCTGTTTCGCCACCAGGTGCTGCATTTGGCACATGCTGGTGATTGGTCTGGTCATTTGGGCATAACGAAGACATACCAGCGTATTTTAAGGCACGTTTATTGGCCTGGGTTAAAGACGAACGTAGTTAAATATATAAGTAGCTGCCATATCATAGGAAAACCTAACTAAGCCATCCCTCACTCTCCGTTACACCCAATTCCTGTGGTAGGTGAACTATTCGAATGGCTTGTCCTAGATTGTGTAGGACCCTTACCTCACACTAAATCTGGACATATCTTCCTGTTAACATTAATGTGTCCTGCATCCCGGTATCCTGAGGCTATTCCGTTGCGTTGGATTACGGCTAGTACGGTAATTAAGGCACTGATGAAGTTCTTTTCGACATTTTGGCTCCCGCGAGTAATTCAAATGGACCAGGCGCCAGCTTTATGTCGAAAGTATTTAAACAAGTTCTCCATGAATTATCCATCTATCATGTCGCCTCTAGCCCTTATCATCTGGAAAGCCAGTGTGCTGTAGAGAGATGGCACCAAATCCTGAAATCGATGTTGCACAAGTATTGTGTCAGTGAAGGAAAGAATTGGAATGAAGAATGAAGGATTACCTTTTGTGCTGTTTGCGACTTGTGACTCTCTGCAGGAATCCTTAGGATTTAGTCCTGCAGAGCTTATTTTTGGTCACAAACCCCGAGGACCCCTCCAGGTTCTGGCTAATGCATTGGTCTCTTGTTGTGCAGGAGTACAATCTTGAGATTTTTCATAAAAAGGGTGCAGACAATCTGTTTGCTGATGGCCTGTTTTGGTGTGACAACTGCTAAGCAGGTTCATTTTATTGTTTGACAGTTTATTAAGAAAGTTTGTTTTAAAGGACCTTTGTGCTGCTTTTAATATGCCGGTACAGAATAATTACACAAACACACACCAAACAGATCTACATGAACGTACAACAAGAGCCAGGAATAAATGTAAAGTTCAACAGGACGTTGGATGAAAACTTGTACTGATTTTACCACAAGATGGCGATGTTACACAAGCTACAGCATGACAGGCAGTTACCATGGTTACTACCATCTCACCAGCTCTTTTCTTTTTATTTATGGTAGTTTATTGGAAATTGAAAACCAGTACAACAGACAGCGAGAATGATCCACTTGTAGAAAAAAAAACAAACAAAAAAAAAAACATCAGGAAATAAACTAAAAAGAAAATGAAAAAAACACCAAAAACTAATAAAGCAGAATGACATATACTTGTTTTCATTAAATTAACATTCTTAACACAGGTTCATCACTTTCTTCATCAATTTAAGCGACTGAAAGTAAAACCAGATGTTTGTGAAAAATGTTCAAATGGGGTTTGGTCTTCGTATTTTTATTTTTATGAATGAAAAACTTCCTGAGCATCAGTTAAACATTACAGATTTTTCCAGCTGTCATCCACATCGACGCCAAATAAGACATTCATGAGATGCAGATGTAGATAAGGACCAGAAATAAAAGTCTTTCTTTGAACTCCTCATCCTCATCCCAGGTTTAGAGATGAGGGTGATGTCGTCGTGCTTCATAGATGGAAGAGTGAATCTATCAGAGGTCTCATTCAGTACAAGGATCAGATTTCTTTTGGAATCTCTTTGGGATCTGTGCATTTTGTCATTAATTAGTTGTGTATTTGCAGCGGTTCACTCTTAACTTCTTTATCCAAACTACAGAAGTATAAACAGAACTTTTCTCCTTCCTCTACATCTTATATTCACACCGTGGGCCTCAGTGATGTAAATCTTGTCCAGAGAGGATTGCAGGAGGATGAGTCTTTCCTTTTGTTTGCCATTCCTGTTCAACTGTTTATTAATTAAACAAATCTGGCCTCCCTCAAGTTAAAAAATTCCATTTGTCTCTGAGTGGCAAAATACTCTGTTTTGACCACATTGTTCATTATTTAATGATCCTGAAGAGGGTGTAGAGCTGGTTTATTGTTCCACAACTGGGACAAAAACCACACTGCTCCTCCTCAATCCAAGGTTCGACTATCTGACGGACCCTCCTCTCCAGCACCCCTGAATAGACCTTACCTGGGAGGCTGAGGAGTGTGATCCCCCTTGTAGTTGGAGCACACCCTCCGGTCCCCCTTTTTGAAGAGGGTGATCACCACCCCAGTCTGCCAGTCCAGGGGAACTGTCCTCAATGTCCACGCGATGCTGCAGAGGCGTGTCAGCCAAGACAGCCCTACAGATTCTAGAGCTCTAAGGAGCTCTGGGCGGACCTCATCCACCCCCAGGGCCCTGCCACTTAGGAGCTTTTTAACCACCTCAGCGACCTCAACCCCAGAGATGGAAGAGCCAGCACCAGCTACCCCAGACTCTGCTTCCTCATTGGAAGACGTGTTGGTGGAATTGAGAAGGTCTTCGAAGTATTCCTTCCACCGCCTCACAATGTCCAGAGTCGAGGTCAGCAGCCCCCCATCCCTACCGTACACAGTGTTGACGGAGCACTGCTTTCCCCTCCTGAGCCGCCGGATGGTGGACCAGAATCTCCTTCTTTTATAGGTGTCCATATGGACACCCTACAGCCAAATAAGAATCGAGTGTTCACCCAGACCATTCACGTTTTAATCACACAAAACAACTAAATGATGTCCCAAATACAAAACGGACTTAATATTCCAAGGTTGCGCCCTCCTCTGGCATATGAAGGTCGCAGAAAGAAATACAATGAAGGGGCTTGATCTTCGGCCTACATGATGGTTATTGCATTGATTATTTAATATCAAAATGGAACAGATCTGGAAAGTTACTATATATATATATATATATATATATATATATATATATATATATATATATACACATACACATATATATGTAGTATATTTTTATGTGTTAAAAAAATAATGACACGTTTATTGTTATCAATAAGTGATATCACTAAAATGTTTCCAAACCAATGCAAAAAAAAAGCTGGTCCATTATAGCTTACATGGTGTATGTACGTCACTTGAGGTGCAGATTAATCTGTGCAAACCTACACATATTTTTCTTGTATTAGGAGTTACCACTAATGTGAAAAGTCTGCAACCAGCCCACAGCAAACCGCTGAGACCGCTGAGGAAACGGTAACTACCGCTACAGAAACGGTAACTACCGCTACAGAAACGGTAAGTGCCGCTACAGAAACGGTAAGTGCCGCTACAGAAACGGCAAGTGCCGCTACAGAAACGGCAAGTGTCATTGCAGGAACAGTAACTGCCGTTGTAGCGAGAGTGGCTGGCCTGGATCTTAGCGTTTCTCCATTTCTCTCTCTCTCTCTCTCCCTGTCCCCACCCTCCCCTCACCCTCCCTCTGCTTGTAGCTGTTGAAAACAACTGCACAAAACTGACGTTACTCCATCTGCAATCGACTAGTTTTGCCTCACGCCAGGTCCCGGATGTGTGGCACAAAAGTTTAAATTTCAGATCTGAATTTGTATTTCAGATCTGAATTTGAATTTCAGATCTGAATTTGAATTTCAGATCTGAATTTGTATTTCAGATCTGAATTTGAATTTCAGATCTGAATTTGAATTTCAGATCTGAATTTGTATTTCAGATCTGAATTTGAATTTCAGATCTGAATTTGTATTTCAGATCTGAATTTGAATTTCAGATCTGAATTTGAATTTCAGATCTGAATTTGTATTTCAGATATCTATTTCGAGTGACTTCCACCACACGCACAACATCCCAGACGACATAGCGAGACCACCGGACTCTCCGTGGATTGTTATCGGGTCTGGAAGGCGGCGCAGACGGAGGAGGGAGAGGAAGCAGAAGCGGGGCTGCAGGTCCGGCGTTATGCTACGGCTAAGAAAACAACCTCACAAGCCACCTCTTCCGAGCCTGTACCTGTCCAACGCCAGATCCCTGGTACATAAAACGGACGACCTGGAATTACTACTCGCTGGAAACCGCTACGTCCGGGACTGTTGTGTACTGATCATCACTGAAACCTGGCTTCACCCGGACATACCCGATGCTAGCGTGCAGCTCGCAGGCCGAACTCTGCTACGCTGGGACAGGACTGAGGACTCCGGTAAGAGCAGAGGAGGGGGGCTCTGTATCTATGTGCACGACAACTGGTGTAACAACGGGACAATCATAGACCAACACTGTTGTCCGGACATAGAGTACATGTCTGTTAGATGTCGGCCTTTTTTTCTGCCGAGAGAGCTGACTGTTGTTATCGTCACAGCGGCGTATGTGCCACCCGACGCCAGTGTAAACACGGCGCTCTCTCTCCTGCTGAACGCCATAAACGAACAACAGCGGGCTCATCCCAACGGTGTTCACATTATTGCAGGGGACTTTAATAAGGCCAACTTAAAAACTGTACTACCGAAGTTCTACCAGCATGTTAAGTGTGCTACAAGGGGGGAGAACACCCTGGATCATGTCTACACTAACATCAAGCATGCATACAGGGCCGTACCCCTCCCCCACCTCGGACAGTCAGACCATCTTTCCCTCCTGCTTCCCCCAGCCTACACCCCCCTCAGACGTAGGAACAGGCCCACCACAAAAACTGTAACAACCTGGCCTGAAGATGCCCTCGCCAAACTCCAAGACTGTTTCCAACAGACAGACTGGGACATCTTTGAACAACAGGAGCTGGAGACACTCACAGGAACGGTACTGGACTATATTCAGTTCTGTATCGGGAATGTGACTGTGGACAAAACCATCAGGGCTTTCCCTAACCAGAAACCCTGGATGACCAGCCAGGTCCGCGCACTCCTCAGAGCCCGGGACGCTGCCTTCAGGTCAGGGGACAGAGCACTGTATAGTGCTGCTCGTGCTGACCTGAAAAGAGGCATAAAAAGAGCCAAGGCGGACCACAGGATGCGCATAGAGTCCCACCTGTCCAGCAACAACACTCGGGAGGTGTGGCGGGGCATACAGGACATCACTAACTTCAGAGGTTGTGATGTGTCGACAGCAGATCAGAGCGCAACACTGGCAGAGGAGCTAAACTGCTTCTTTGCCCGGTTCGACTCTCAGCAGCATGCATCTGCTCCAACCATGCCCCCACCCCCACCCACACCGACACCCCCATCTGGCTCCCGCACCACCCCACTCACCATCCAGGAGCACGATGTCAGACGGGTGCTCCTGGCGGTGAACACCAAGAAGGCTACTGGCCCAGACGGAGTACCTGGCAAGGTGCTCAGAGCGTGCGCCCACCAGCTCGCCCCCACCCTTACCAGGATCTTCAACCTCTCCCTGGCTCAGGCAGTCATCCCACACTGCCTCAAATCCTCCACAATTGTCCCGGTGCCGAAGAAATCTCCCATCACCAGCCTGAACGATTACCGACCGGTGGCCCTCACTCCGGTAATCATGAAGTGCTTTGAGAGACTTGTTCTTCAGCACATCAAGGACCATCTCCCCCCAGACTTCGACTCCCACCAGTTCGCATACCGCGCGAACAGATCCACTGAGGACGCCATAGCTGTAGCTCTTCACTCTGCGCTGAACCACCTGGAGCAGCAGCAGAGCTACGTCCGGATGCTCTTTGTGGATTACAGTTCTGCGTTCAACACAATAATCCCGGACAGATTATGCACAAAACTGGACACTGTTGGCCTCCCCCCTCTCACATGTGCCTGGATAAAGGACTTCCTAACAGACCGACCCCAGACTGTGAGACTAGGTCCCCACCTCTCCTCCACCAGCACGCTGAGCATCGGCTCCCCACAGGGCTGTGTGCTGAGCCCCCTCCTGTACTGCCTCTACACCCATGACTGCAGGCCGGCCCACAATGACAACCTCATCGTCAAGTTCGCTGACGACACTACAGTGGTCGGACTCATCTCCAGGGGTGATGAGGCTGCCTACAGGGAGGAGATCCTGAAGCTGGCTGCTTGGTGTTCTGAGAACAACCTCGCTCTCAACACCAAGAAAACCAGGGAGATCATCATCGACTTCAGGAGGTTCAGCACAGACCCAGCCCCCCTCTACATAAATGGCGAGTGTGTGGAGAGGGTCCACACCATCAGGTTTCTTGGCGTCATCATCTCGGCCGACATCTCCTGGTCAGAGAACATCACGTCAATCACCAAGAAGGCTCAGCAGCGGCTACACTTCCTGAGAGTCCTCAGGAGGCACAAACTGAACTCCAACCTGCTGCTGACCTTCTACCGCTCATCCATTGAGAGCCTGCTGACATACTGCATCACAGTATGGTACGGCAGCTGCACTGTAGCAGACAAGGAGAGGCTACAGAGAGTGGTAAAGACAGCACAGAAGATCATTGGCTGCCCTCTCCCCTCCCTGACGGACATTTACACCTCCCGCTGCCTCAGCAGAGCCAGAAACATCATAAATGACAGCTCCCACCCTGGCTCTGATCTGTTTGCCCTGCTGCCCTCTGGGAGGCGCTACAGGTGCATCAGGACTAAAACAAACAGACTCAAAAACAGTTTCTTTCCAAAAGCAATAACTGCCCTGAACTCCTGTAGGACTTCAAATCTGAAATACGCTGGACACTAACAACATATGTGCAATACATTCTGTCACATGACATGTACAACATATCATGATCCGTGCAATAATACTTTGAACGTGCAATATATTTTTTTTTTTCAGACATAGACATCATACTTATATCTGCAAATAACTAGAGTGTGCACATCTGTTTTATTTCTGTAAATATTTTATACCTTAGATCTTTTATTTATTATTTATTTCTATACTGCTCTCTCTGCACTGACACTGGGGATGGCTTAATCTCGTTGTACATGTGTATAATGACAATAAAAGGCATTCTATTCTTCTATGAATTTGAATTTCAGATCTGAATTTGTATTTCAGATCTGAATTTGAATTTCAGATCTGAATTTGTATTTCAGATCTGAATTTTTCAAATACAAAAGTTTCAACTTTACCACAATACACATTAAAAAAACAAAGATTCGATATCAAATATGGTAATTTGGATTCAGTTTTTTAAAGCAATTATTCAAACAGGCATATTCAGATTCAAACTGAATGATTCAAATTCAAATATAAAGAATTCAGATTCGCTCCCCAGTGGCACAAAACTAATCCCATAGCCTTCCCACTTAGGTCTATCAGGGTTAGGCATATTGCCAACTGTCTCTTGTAGCTTTTCTCCCAGGTGGGAATAGCAAGAGAAATCCTGATGGACTGTGGGACAAAGTTTTTTGTCCAAGTTACTGCAACAAGTTTACAAGTTATTAGGGGTTAAGGGAATTAAAACCACATTTTATCACCCTCAAATGGACGGGTTGGTAGAAAGGTACAAGCAGACTCTGAAAAACATGCTGCTCAAGTTTTTCTCCACCACAGGTACAGATTGGGACCAGTGGTTGCCCTACCTCTTATTTGCCTATTGGGAGGTTCCACAGACATCCACAGGCTTTTCCACCTTTGAACTGCTATATGGGCACCAAGTCAGGGGCCCTCTGGATCTTCTTAAGGACTACTGGGAGAATCCCAAGCCTGAGGGGGAGAACGTGGTGGTCTATGTGGTTCAGATGAGGGAGAGACTTGAGGAGATGGCAGGATTCACTCAAGAGAATATGAAAGCAGCAACATCAAAAGTTCTGGTATGGCCAGAACATGACATGTTTGCGAGTATTGTACCAGTGGAACTGATTTCCAAATCATTTTTATATTGGATACACTAAATAAATCTATATTGTCATTTACTTACAAATGGTCAAGCAGAACTAACTAGCCACACACTGTACAGCAGGATTTCTTTGTAAAAAACCATTGGAGGCAACGCACATAAAAATTGGAGTTTACTGAGTTTCTTCCATTTCTGATTGGATGTCAGAAAATGATCCGCATGGCTGGTGTTGATGGATTTGGTTGTTGCTGCTGTACATACTGATGAATCCATCTCATACCTTGAAAGTGAAATAGTGGAGCAGACAGAGGTAAGAGGAGCTGTTCCCCAGTATCAGACTTCTACCAAAGAACCATTATCTCGAGCACTACCCTCAGGTGATCCGGTGTCTTGGTCCTTTGTCAGCTGTCTGGACCATGCGATTTGAAGTCAAACAAAAGGATTGTGAAGTTTTGAACCTTTGACTTTATCTTCATAGCATCAGCTGATGATGTCTTCCCACATCAACTTCTTATCTTATGTCTGACCTTGATGTACCATATATATCCGCTGTTCCACTTGATATACTGAAAGAGAACATGTCTCAGGTTCTTAGGGCCAAGTACCCTGGTACGATGGAAGTGAATTTAGCAAAGTTTGCATCATTAAATGGCATTAACTGTAACACAGGTATGATTGCTGCTCATGGATCAGCTGGTGGATTAACAATTTGCTGAAATCATTTGGTTGTCCATCATCAGTGATGACTTCTTACCGTGGAACTGCTGTGTGGGTGGTACGATGAACACCACAGAGGCTTTGCTAAGCCTGTCGCCTTTGAGTGAAAGAAGTTTGACCTCTCTCGGAGGACTGACACCTATTCATTAGCCGATCACATGGTCAAGCTGTATGGTGACCTTAAGAAGGCTTATCCTCATAAAAGGTTGGTTGACAGACACTCAGGCGGACTGATTTGATAAGCTGTTTCAATGCTGTTATCTTGTTTCCTTTGTTTCAGGATGCCTCTTTTTTGGATTCTCAACATATGTTTCCAAACTGAGTTGCAGTCTTAATTTTTAGCCATCATTTGACCACACCAACTTGAACCTTAAAGGAGCAGTGTGTAAGAAAATCAATGGTCAGGACAGAAAAAAATAATACATCAATAAAAACTGTTTTGATTGGTACCTATGATCAAATCAAATTGACTTTTTTTATTTTCTTTGATTTCTATCTACTCACCGTGGCCACATACATGGCAGCAGTCACGATTTTTACCACAGTGTCTCTGAATGGACAAACAACTCTGTGTGAAGCTTTAAAACTGCAGTAGCAGCTTTGTTTGACAGGAGCTAGAGCACCGTTTGGGATCAGTAACATTTTTAAAGCACCACAGAAGAAGACAGTACACCTGTAGGAACCTGTAGTGCAGTCATGGCTGCACCTGAGGATCCCCTCACAGCTGTGCCCATCTCTGCCACTAGATCACAGTAATTCTTACACAATGCAGCTTTTTAGGTAGAAATTGTAATAAAACAACCTGAAAACTATGAACTCTTTTCTTTTTAACTTAATGGCTGCATTTCTACAAAAGCAGTATTTAAAAAATATCCTTTAAAAATGTTGTGCCTGACAGAAGAACCCGTGATGTCTGGCCCTGCATGCTAAAGTGATCCTGGAAGACAACAGCAGTCGAAGATTGACTTTTCCCAGTGGACTTCCTGGATCTGTGGCAGAACTTGCTCCGGAGGTACAAACACAATGCGGCCTGACAAAAACTTCTGGTTTCAGTTTATGGATGCACTGTTTTGCAGTGACTTCATGGCTGTGACTTCAGTGGATGAAGCCATGTTTTGGCCCAGCATCTTCTGTGCTCCTCAGTTTAGCTTTGATGCAGAGATAAAGCTTGAGTGAAGCAATGCAGCATACAAGGAAAAGGCACATTTCTTATTCCGGATCCTAAACGTCAAGCATTCCTGAGTGCCTTGGTCAAGAAATTTGTTATTAAGTTAATGTCACTCATCCCTGGCTTGCTGAAAGAAACTTCCTGACAGGTTACTTGGGTTGGAAAGCTCACCTAAAGAATAAACTTCCAATGTAACACACTCAGCTGAGGAAGCTGGGGTGTCCTGACGTTGTGGTGAACTCCATGAAGCTCAAACCAGAGGGTAAATCAAATGCTGCTTCAGCTATCTAAAACCCATGCCGATCTGAGGTAAATCACTGCTCTCCTTACCCGACTGGAGAGTCTGATCAAAGCATTGAGCATGTACGATTGGGACTTCTTTAGGATATGAAGGAGGACGGCAGGGAGGTGGTGAGAATGTAAATGGAAAAGACATTTTCATGCAGAAGATATGAAGTTGTCCATGAAACACCCATGATCCAGGATTTCAGGACAAGATGGCCAGCACTCTGAAATGAACGAGGCAAGTCCTAAGTTTTTGTGAATGGTTTAATTAATATAATTTGAGGTGGTTGTGCTTACTTGACATTCTTTAGAGGATTCCCATGGATCCTAGATTCCTCACAGGACATGGCCTGATGTTCATTTTAATGTTCATTCTGCAGTTATTAGTTTTCAGTCTTATGAGGAGCACAGATCAGAAGAAGACTCCAAAACATCATGGATGCCATGACTAAGGTGGAGAATTTTGTTCATGTACATAGTTTGTTGAGGGATGTATTTCAACAAGAAGTACAAAACCCTGTTTTTTTTTCTCTCCGTCTTGGATGCAGGATGCAGATGATGTTGATGTCGAATGTATCATCAAGAGGTCTGTATGAACCTTAATGAGGATCTGGAAAATCTGATCAGAATATGTGATAAGTATAGACATCCGTAGAAACATAGATTCAGTATGTTTCTACTATTCGAGATGGCTTCATCTGGACACCAGAGAGACACGTTACTTACGTATTGGCTGCACAAATTGTTCAGTCACGTGCTGAGACCACAGACATCAAGGCAACGTTGAGTCAATGTTGGACCTTTTGTTATGGTTTCTGCATGACTTTTCTGGTTCCAAATAAAAGCACAAGCTAAGTAAAAAAACAGGAATATATATATGTATACATATATATAATTTTTTTATATATATCATTTTTTTTTCAGTGCAATGATCAATCAATAGAAGCTCTGATGTGTTTCCAGGAACAAAAGAAAAAACAAAATACAGGAAAATGCTTTCAACATCTTTATAATAATTTAACTTTATCATAATTTATGATGATTTAACTATGGTACATTATAAAGGTTTAGTTGTCTAATTTTCTTTTTTTTTTTGCGTTTTGTGTTTAAATGTTTATTTTAGGTGTTAATTTTTTACATCACCAGATCGTTTTGAATGAAACCTGGCCACTGACTATGGGACTGATTCTTTTTTATGATTGAATAAATGATCATTTTATTCTTCCACTATCAATTCACAGCTAATATTGGTAATAACTAGAAGTTTAGTAGGATGCTGATCGACCAGTGAGACACCTGCATTTAACGGGCTCGTGATTCAGTCATTCTCACTCGATTGAATGGACATTATACGTGTTTATCAGCCCATTTGTATGGGACAGTGGGCTGTTTTCTATCCATATTACTGATCAGCAGCATTGTTAAAGGAAGACTCCCAACCCCAGCAGACGGTAATCCAGTCCGCTGGCAGAGCTCAAATCCTCAGCATTACGTTGCATTTTCATGTTTCATACCTGACAAAATATGTTTTGTTAAGTTTTATTTTCTCAGATTTGAGTCTAAATCTTAGCTATACTTGCTGCTAAATTTAACAAATCATCATAATTCAGCTCTCTCATCTTGCAACGTTTCATGGTAAGAAATAATATCATTCTACCTGGCTGGATGAGAGAACCACTCACACCCCTCCCTTCCTGTGAGCTTCGAATATGTTTACATGGAGCACTTTTGATCCGATCAAGAGTCCAATCAGAATAAAAATGTATCGTGTAAAGAAGTCAGCTGATCCAGAGGGGTGGTTTAAACCTTTATACGATCGGATCAGCTGGAAAAAATAAGCATGGCTGCGCTCATTCTGACCGTTTCTGCGGTGGATGTTGTTTCTGCACATGCTTGATCCACGTGGGGGTTACATGATGTAATGAGTTTCAGGGAAGACGCAGAAAATGGTGGCAGCAAAACAGAACGGGACTGTGGTGGATACATTTTTGTTAGAAACCAAAAGCGTTAAGGATTATTGAGCACAGATATGGGGACTCCAGTCTGGGACTCGGACTTGAGTCGCATTTAAATCGCATTTCCAGTGACTTGAGACTCAACTTGGACTCGTGTACGGTGTTCATTTTAGGACATCCTTGTCGTCAGAGTCAGAACGACAGCCTACTCAACAGTGTACGTCACTAAAATGCAGTGATGGGAATAACGGAGTTAAAATAAACGCCGTTACTAACGCCGTTGCCTTTTTTAGTAACGAGTAATCTAATTAATTACTTTTTCTATCGTTACAACGCCGTTACCATTACCAAAATGCCGTTACTACAAGTTACTGAGTGAAGCTACGAAGTGGTCGTCCCACTTGGTTTAACGCTAGCTTGGCTCACAGACACAGGAGCTCCAAATGTGTGTGTGTTTTCCCCTGTAGTGAAAACAGGGGTAAGCGATTAAGTAATGATGATTGGAGGAAAATTTTATAAGCCAATCAGAGACACCAGGTGGGCGGATGTTTACACACAAACCCAGCACATAGAAGCACACACACAAAAATCAGAGATGGCGAGTCCGGAGTCTCAGGGAAAGACGGCGTTTTCGAGGTGGAAATGATGAAGAAAATTCTTGAAGTACAGTTGTACCAGTTGTGGTCTTTTGAGGTGCAATAAATATTAAAACCTCTGTTCAGGTACCAGTCTTTGCTGTTCTACTCTATGCACCTGGCCTGTGAAACCTGTTCTGAAAAAAATCAAACTTCTTTGACATTTTTAAACTTTAAAAAAGTAATGAAATAGTTACTTTCCCTGGTAACTAGTTATTTTTATAGTGGAGTAACTCAGTTACTAACTCAGTTACTTTTTGGGAGAAGTAACTAGTAACTGTAACTAATTACTTTTTCAAAGTAACGTGCCCAACACTGCTAAAATGCGACAATGCTGCGGCATTACACCACATAGTCGACAACGAAAGCCAGCCAAACATCTCAACCACGGGAAGCGGTTAAACTGCTTGTTGCTCATTTTGATGGATATAAAATGTTTTAAAATGCAGTGTTTGCCACATAATTTTGGTTAGTTTCGATGAGTCAGCGAAAGGGTTTAAACACTTCACTCTGATATTAAAGTGTAACTCCATCCCCTACTTTTTACGTATAGCTCCACCCACTGCTGAATTTGAAAAATGCCTGAAACTGCAAGGGTTGGGAGATGTGGGGTGATCAGGGGGTGGAGAGTGGACGGGTCGCCAAGATGGTGACAGTGGTAACCGCGCGATGAGCTTCAATTAAGCTCTTCAAAAATCTACGGGTGACATCACGGAGGCTCTGTCCATCTTTTATTTGCAGTCTGTGGTTGGGATCCACAGGCAGAAATGATTGACAGACAGCAGCTCAGCTCACTGGCAAGATGCAAAGCCGGATTCACAAAGCAGCTACACCATAGAGCGTCTTTGAGGTGGAAGACTTTCCCTCCTGAACCTCCTCAGCTACACATGAACCAGGTGGTCCTGAAGCGCATCAGTCCGAGCCGTTAGTGCTGTTAGCTGCCTGTCAGCAGCTCCAGCAGCTCTGGAAAGCTGTGGAGACTCGCAGCAAGTTGTGGCAGCTGCAGGAATTTGCTGCTGGAAGTTGCTGCTGCTACGATTTGAGCTGCTGTCTGTCGCCAGATGAGGATCAGCAGGTAAAGAATAAAGTCGGTGTTACTTTTACACCCTCAAAACCACAAATCCGTCCCATTGCAGAACATTTCCTCATAAACTCTATGAAAGAATAGAAATCTGAAACTAGCAAATCTATACCAGATAAGCTCACATCCTTCATATGCGTTGGTGGGCGTGGTTTTGTATGTCTGCAAGGTGAGGCCCCGCCTACCTGCATGTGGAGGGAGGGGCTGTGGGGTTTTTAACATTTTCTTGTGACGTAGATAATCTCTGTGACACAAAAAACATAACCTGGTTTTATCCTGTAGAGGGCGCTATGACCCATTTTTTTACCCACAAAATCCCATTTTTAAAATAAATTAAAAAAAAAATAATAAAATACTACTGTTATCAACAGTATACGTGGTTTTCATCACAATTAAGTAATTCTGTGTTGTTTACAATTCAAAAACACATTTTTGGGTGCACTGCCCCTTTAATGCAGAATAACATGGATCGAAAATGCATAAGGTTTAAACACGCCAATCTGATCTGAGATAAACGCTGAATGAATGATAATAGCAACGATAAAAGCAGTTATTGTAGGGGTCTGTGGCTGTAAACAACCACCTGTAGAGTCAAACTGATGATTTTACAGTGGCATTAAATTTTCTTGATAATAATTCATTGTCAACTACTTATTTCAGAACATGAAAAAAATCAAAATTAATGAGGAGCTGAGGAGAGAGCTTGACAATGCCAAGATTTCTTCCCCATCCACCATCACATTTGTTTAATATTATCACTGCAGTGTTGTGCTTGTGTTCCATATATTTTATTAGTTTAGGCAAAATAGAAAACCCAGAAAGGTTTTAACGCTACAGTCAAAACTTTGTAAGATATCCTCAATAATATAATGTATGCCCAAAGATTCTACATTCATTTAGGAGACACTTTTCTCCAAAGCGACTTGCATCTGAGAGGAAGAACAACACAAGCAAATAATTCAACCAAGATGGGACGTCATCTTTAAGTGGTAATCATACTGCTGGGAGTCCAGGCAGATCCAGGTGCTGTCATGTAGTGCTAGAGGCAGGTTTTTTTGCCCCTCTCTCTATAATAGTCCTTTCTTTACTCATAAGATCACGATTTCATCACATCGTCTTAAGTGCAGCAGCTTCTTCAGTACTTGTTTGAGCCAAAGATCTGGACAAATCTTTCTACCTCATTCTGAGTAGAAGAGTTAAGCTAAGTGTGGAAATGCTCCTTAAACAACTGAGTCTTTAGCTTGCTTTTAAAAGTGGATACGGACTCTGCGGATCGGACGGAGTTTGGTAGATCGTTCCACCACCGGGAACAACAGAGGAGAAGAGTCTAGCTACTGATGTGGCGCCACCTTGTGGTGGGAGCACTAGGCGTCTTTCACTGGCAGAGCGTAACTGTGGAGAGGGAGTGTAGCTCTGGATTAAGGAGTGGAGGTAGACCGGAGCCGTTTGGGTTATTGTTTTGTAAGCCAGAAGCAGAGCTTTGAATTTTATTATTTTTTTTATTATTCTTTATTCAACCAGGAGGTCCCATTGAGATTCAAAATCTCTTTTTCAAGAGAGACCTGGCCAAGGTAGCAGCCAAACCACAAAGTAAATGCAGGATACATATTATAACAATTTACATTTTCATAATAAGACAAGTGCATAGTCATAAAAACAAAGCACGTCAAAAAAACAAGCACGTCTCCATCACCACATTCTTTATGGAAACTTTAAATTCATTTATGGACATAAGTGTTTTTAGTTTAAGGAATTTCTGTAGATTATTCCATCCCCAAGGTGTTGAATATGAGAATGCAGTTTTTCCCAATTCTATTGCAACTCTGGGAACATTAAAAATTAACCACTTTGAGGAGCATAACTGAAAGGTATTAGAGCAAACAGAGAGGAGGTTACAGATGTTCCTGTACGCTATACCAGCCACTTGGTTATGACGCTCCTTGTAAGCTTTTCCTGCCAGCATCTTACACCCTGCAGTTATGTGCTGGATTGTCTCAGGGGCCTCTTTGCACAGTCTGCACCTGGGGTCTTGTCTTGTATGGTAGATCAGGGCCTCTATTGCTCTGGTGCTCAAGGCCTGCTCCTGTGCAGCTATGATCAGTGCCTCTGGGCTGACTTTCAGTCCAGCCCTTTCTAGCCATTGGCAGGATTTTTCGATATCAGCCACTTCAGTTATCTGTTGGTGGTCCATCCCATGGAGGGGCTTTTCCTCCCATGATGGTTCCTCCATCACCACATGATCTGTTTTCCACTGCCTGAGACATTCACCGAGCACTTTGTCTGTTGAGGCCATCTTCCTGATGTATTCAAGGATGTTGGATGTTTCATCCTGGACAGTGGTTCTGACACTCACTAGTCCTCTGCCTCCTTCCTTGTTCTTAGTGTACAGTCTCAGGGTGCTGGATTTGGGGTGGAACCCTCCATGCATGGTCAGGAGCTTTTCTGCCGTCTGGGAGTGATACCCCTTCTGTGTGGACTACCTTCCCTCTCTTTGTCACCATCCACCCACACTTCTCAAGTCGAAATGACATTACTGTGTCATTGCTGTAGATCCTGGTTGTGTGGATCAGTGAGTCAGTGTCTCGCTCGCTCTTGGCGTACAGCTTGATGTCATCCATGCAGCTGGGTCATTTGTGCTGCGAGGCGCTCATGGAGTGCAGTTAGCGTCTTCAGCCAGTAGGTGTGAACCATGTCAGGTCCTGGTGCTGTCCAGTTTTTCATACCTGAGACTCTTTGTTGAATGTCTGCCACTGTGATGGTTACTGGTTCTTGTTCAGGGAGGTTGCTGTGGTCTGCTCTTAGATCCATCAGCCACTGTGCACCGCTGTTGTGTGATGCCTCCTTCTCCCATATGCCTTTGCACTATTGTTCAGTCTCCAGCCTTGGCGGGTCTGCCCTGTTGTTATTACGCTGCCACTGAGAGTACACTTTAGCTGGATGAGTTGAGAACAGCGGGTTTATTCGCCTTGTGTCAGTTTCTCTCGTGTACCTCTTTAGGTGGGTGGCCAAGGCTTGGAGTCGTTGTTTGGCAGTTTCTAGTGCTTCAGGTATGGGCATCTGGCTGTACCTCCTGGGTACCTGATTTTTCATTGACCCTTTCTGGAGCTCTGATAGTTGGCTCACTTCTCTCCGAGCTGCCTTGATTCCTCCAACCTCCTCTTCCATGGTGGATATGTATCTTTATGGTTGCTCTTTGGTTTATAGCCAAGCACCTCAAGGATCACTGCTGCTGAGGTGTAGATCAGCTCGTTGGTTTCAGTGATGAATGGACAGGGACTTGGTATTGGCAGAAAATAAAAATGTGGACATCTCTAATAAAATATCTATTCAAGCTAAAAAGGCTTAAAAGCTAAATAGCTAAACAAAACATGAGACTAGCTGGAGCCACCAGCCTACAGGGGGGCATGCCCAGGTGTGCCACTATTCTCACCTCGTGAACACAAACCTTACTGCAAACTTAACTGCGAAGCCCTCGTGTACCCAGTACGCCAAACCATGCACAAACTGGGGATTCCCAACCATGAGTGCCTAGCCCATTCTTATGGCTCCTAGCAGTCTAAAAAAAAGCAAAAGTGAAACCACAACAGAATGGATGAAGCCAAACAGATAAACTTATACAGAAAAGGAAAAGGAAACTACGACTAAAGATAAGCTGAAGACAAACCAAAAACAGAACAAAAACAAAGCACCAGCAGGGCACCTGCAAACGAAAAGCAACAGATTAATACACGACCCAAAGGTTGCTTTTATAAATATTACCTGCCACCCTTAAAGGCAAAGCAGACGGCATACCAGGGGTTCAAAAAGGCAGCCGCCACCTCCAACAGCAACCACAGGAAGCAGAGACAAAGAGGTCGGCAGGTGCCTCTAAGGGGAGGGGCCAGTTTTTGAGCTACATTCAAGAACTCGTGTTCACCACTACATGTGCTAATTTAAATCACATCTGTAGTGAGTCTAGACTGCAAACATTTTTTAAGAAGTTGATCCCTCACCATCAATTTCCTAAAATCATCAGTAATGCATGATAGAGAATTTACTTTGTATGTGCCTTCTTCACCTGGAAGATCTAGCTATCACCTCCCCAAGTTCAACCATGAAGCTGTAAGTGGTGATGAATGAGCAGGATGGTGCAGGTCTGCACTGTAACACGCCTGCATGTTACTGGTTTACAACACGCAACCGTAAAAAGCTCATCTTCTGTCTCTTCACAGACACACCTCAACGGGTGGATGAGGGAGCCAAGAACAACAAATATACAGAAAAACACAGACACACACACACACACAAAATATTGAAGTTTATGCTGCTGAACAGTGCTATTCTGCATACATGGATGTTGTGTGCGGTGTAAGGGATTACTGGGTTGCAGTTTGGGCTGAAAACAGGGCACCTCAGATGACTCCCAAACAAGTCCTGTTTCTGGTCTAAGCCTCTGCTCAGACAGTCACAAAGTGTAGTAAACCTCATATTTACCAAGATGTTGTCATAAAAAATTACAATTACCATGAAGCAAGATGCCACTGGGAAGATGTTCAAATCCATGATATTCCTAATGATTAACAGCAACAGAGCAACACAGGCCTAATAACCATACGGCGACCTGCTCTGTAATACATACATGTTTAACCTAGTGGGTATGAGGCCAGCTCAAATGTGCATGCTGTACATCACAGTCCCAGTCCTGAACCAGCACACCTGGTGAAGGGTCCCTGACCTCGGATCATGCCCGGGTCTGAGTCCTGACAGCCATTCACACATTTGATGGAGGTTAGGTCATGCTGCATGGGGGCTCTTTGGGGCCAGGTGATGGAGGCAGACAAGCTGCAACCAAACAGTCCCCACACAGTCGGGACCTCCAGACACACTCCTGACCCAGGCTTCGGGCTTACTACAGCTACAGCAGGAGGTGCACCAGGCACCGTGGTTCCCACCTTGTTCATAAATCTGTAACTGGCTCATGGAAGGTGCCAGTACAACTTTCCCCCGTCTCCGCATATTAATGTCCTGAGTTTTTTCCTTACATAACATGTAGAAGAAAGAGCTTCAAACAGGTTTCATTATGTTTGCATCAAGAGACTTAAGTGTCATTAAAAAGCATCTTTCCTCTGAGCTTTCCATGAAGTCTCTGAATAAACCTTTTTAAGTTGCATGTTTTCTATAGCAGTTTGTTTTATCTGTTTTTGTCTGTCATTTAATTTCTTTTTTTTTTTTTTGGATCTAAGTGATGAATAAGCAGGTTCTGTCCCGAGGGGGAGTGAATGGATTAATAGCAGCATTGTTGTGTAATTCCTCGCCTGACATGCTGACATGATTTAGCCCAAAGCGACCGGCGAGGGGGAGGGCGGCGTAGTCGTGATTGTGTGTGGATGTGCCGGCTGTGCTTTCTGTTTGCTCTCGGCTCAGACACTGGTTGCGTGCCACTGCTCTCAGACCTGAAACCAGGCCTCAGTGATGAATTTATGAGTCAAAGGATGGGAACGTGCTGATCGTCTGAAAAGTGAGACAAATATGTGAAAACAAGACACGTAACAGCGCTGTGAAAGTGACACTGATGTTCTTAAGCAATGATTAATTATACAACCATCCTCTTAGCCTGCACTCGACAACAACTAAATGTTTCACACTTCTTGACAACAGGAAAGAAACCCATAAACCACGTTTAATGTTGGAGGGCCCAGAGGTGTAGACTGAAAGTGTATGAAGCCAAATCTGTGGCTCTACCTCGGCTGCTCCCATATATTCATCAGAGTTTACAGTTCAGACACTTTAAAGTAAAAACACAACATATCGTTTCAGATTAACCAGCTGGACAACATCTCTGCATTTATCTGTCAGTTCAGTACTACAAACTCAGCCGGGTGCAGTGTCGATGAGTTTTCTTTGGCAAATTAACTCTGCGCGTGTCACTGCTTCCTTCCTGTTGCAGGTCAGAGTGGATTCATGACTTCTGGAGGAAAATCCTTTTTCTAGTCTTTCTCATGTCATCTCAGTGCCGAGCAGTAGGTATGATTTATAGGAAGCTGCTGGCTGTTTAATGAGTGTGCTAACTATTGTCACAGCACAATCTGGAGGAAACCAGCAAAAGTTTTGGGTTTCATGTGCAGGGGAGACGCACCCTGACAGACCTAGCTGAGACTCATGTGTTGACTTGAGAAGAAAGCCCAGCTGTTTGTTAGTCAGTGACTAAACTTAAACTATAAACTAGGACATTTCCTCTTTACTCTGTGACCCCTGAGAACTTCACGTACAGAAATATGAGGAAACACAAACAAAAAAAAAAAGTTCAACATTTTAAAACACGTGTTCTACGTAAAAAAATGCGATATAAATGTTTTTTAAACAATTTTAAAAAATGATAGCAAATATTTACATACATTGTGTATGTGATAAGGCAAAAGAGACAAAATGAAGGAAGGAAGGAAGGAAGGATGGATGGATGGATGGATGGATGGATGGATAGATAGATAGATAGATAGATAGATAGATAGATAGATAGATAGATAGATAGATAGATAGATAGATAGATAGATAGATAGATAGATAGATAGATAGGTGGAGGCTGTCGGTGATCAGCTGATTGGTTTAACTCTCTTGTTGTGTTTATCGTTGAGCTGAGAAGGAGGAAACTAGCGGTTCATAGTTCACACAGTCATATTTACCTCAAAGTGTTGTTGTTGGCAGGACCTTCTCTAACACAGTAGCTGCTGGTGGTAGACAGGGTTTACACTTCAGCTATGCAGGGGCGGGTCTAGAAAAGCTCTGATGGGGATGAAACAATAGAGTCAAACTCCCCTCCACTGTTTGAGACCACCATTTCTACTTAACTAGATTTTAGGAATGCCTTCTACCTGATGCAAATCAAAGAGGGGAAACAATTAGAGACGGGTTAGTCATACCTCGCGACCTCACCCACAATTTGAGGTTGAGGTTGCCACCTGACACGGAGCAGGAACATCATGTGCATCAGGCACACACAGACAGTTTCATACAAAAACACTCTTCAACTTACTGCTGCTGAACTTGTTTGACAGGTTACTGAGTCTACTTTCTTTCCTGTGACTGTATGTTTTTCCTTTTTACCTCCTGCTGCATGTATGACACACAAAGCAGTCTGGATCAGTCTTTGGCAGATAATCCCAAAATCTTTGTAAAGCGGACTAATCCAGTTCCAGCTGAGCTGGTTTAACACACTCTGTTCTCTATTAAGAAACTATCTTTAACAGCTTGGCTCTGACTATGAGAGTGCTTATCAAATTTACCTCCTACAAGACCTAAATCAAATAAAACAGAAAACGAGGCCAAAAAACACAATCTTCCTCCTGCAAAACAACGACAAACTTTCTACTTTCAATTAGTAATATAAATCTAATCCATTATTATAATTATTATTATTAATTATTATTATTATTATTATTATATAATAATATAATCATCACAATGGATTAGATTTCTGTAGCCCTTTTCATGCTTCTTTCCGAGTTGCGTGGGAAGTGTTCCCACTAAGGAAGCTGTTCCCACTGCAGATCCATGTCAGATCCGAGAGAAAAGCCAGTCCTGGACCTGCGGCTCGCCTCTCTGGAGCTAAAGATGATAAACAAGGTGAGATGTCTGCAGGGACTTTCTGCTGTGAAAACATGAGCATGACTGGTTTAGTGTAACAGTTGTAATTGTGGAATGGCCCTTTAAGACTACTTTTGGTTGTCTACTAATGATGACGTCAGCAAGATGCTTCGAGAAGAGAAGAGAGGAGATCGTCTTGCTCACGTTTGGACTGCAGACGGACATTTTGGAGCTCAGCTCTTAATTATTTCTTTTCCCCTCGTTGTAACGGACGTGTTGTGTTGCACTGTTTTATTTATGCACATGAGACAGTAGCCGTCCAACCGGGCTTTATATGGTTGATAAATGTCCTTTTATTAAAGAGCACGCACTGTGGAATCTTCAGTACCAGTGTCGCTGTGAGTTTGACAACCTTGTGGCAGCGTTATCCGGCTAACTGAGCTAATTCCCCGTACCACAACATGCGTCCCCGCCACACAACGCAGCTCCTCTAAGAAAATTATGCTTGTGTTGTCGACCATTCAGAAACAGCGGGAGTGCAGCGCTGAGGTTATTAGTTAAATCCACTTTGATAAGCAATTCTGATTCATCTTCTTAAGAGTAAATCTAGAGAAAAAAAGACATCAAAAGCATGAGTTTGGTTAAATTTTTTGAGGAGCAGGAAACCCACATGTGAGGAATGAAAAGAAATTCAATTTCAATATTTAAAGATGAAGGCCAGAAATAATCTTGTCTTTCATAATTAGAAATAATAAATGACTAAAAAATGAAAATCATTAATGGATGCAACTTAAAATGCAACCTTTTCTTGTTTCATTATAATTAATTTTTCTATCAGTTTCTTACAGAATAACTGGAGCCAGCTGTCTAAAAGTTAAATGGACTTAATTTTTACATCTTTCTGTTGTTGACTTCTTATGGGCTCGACATGTGGGAGGCGACCAACGACAGCAGAGCCGTGTGTCGCGCTCTAAGATCGCTTTTCTCCAAGAAATTAGATTAGTTATGATATTGGTGGGGATTTTGACATTTTCAAACCAGTCCCTGACGTGACAAAGTATGTTGGATGTCAGAAGACTTTGCTCGAACTGACAGAAATCTTGCTGTTTACTGTATAAAAGAGAGACAACCCTGGGTTCATCCGAGTTTACAAAATAGGAAACAGCATTGTGAATATCATCATTTGAAGACCTCAAGGCTGATCCTGATAAATCCAGAGCCTACATTCGGACTAATTAACTCTGGCGCCACGCGGCTGCCTTTCATTTACATCTATACAATTTTCGTGTAAAGTAGCCTATCGTAAAGTGTGGAAAAGTCAGACACAGTTAAAATGATCTGTGCACGTCTACGTGAACGAGCGCCACATTTCACGTGCACGAATGTCGCCTGTCGCTTGGCTGGAGGACGGCAGCCATTTTTGCCTCATCACGCAGATTCCACAGGAAATAAATGGAGAAGGAGCCACGTCGCCTCCCGTGTGTCGAGCCCATTACGCTTCACAGCGACTGAAATGCTGTAAATCTTAATCTCGGAGCTGCAGCTGTCAAGAGTCAGGTCTAGATCAGCAGCAGCCTATTTTCCTATTTCCACCCCGTGCTGAAGCCATGCCTGGTTTGATGCTTTCATTAGTGAGATTCTCTCTGTAGATGACGTTTTCTGGCTCAGTCCTGTCCTTTGATAGTTAAATTAACAACAAATAACCTTACATTTTTTAAACGGCGACAAATCATCTGCTCCGTTTCTCTGATGCATTTTATTCATGAAATGTTGCAGGAAAAATCAGGGTTTCCAGGATAGAGATGAAGTGCTGGTCCAGAAGAGAAGGGTGACAGTCATGTACACACACTGGGAACTCTACCCAGATGTTCAGCTTCCAGTTAACATCAATATCCAACCAACCAATCACACGGCAGCATGTAGACATGTGAAGTTCAAGCTGAGCATCAGAATGAGGAAGAAAGAGAATAAGGGAATAAGGATAAAGGAAACATAAACTTTCATTAGTTCATTAGTTTACATCTATCAGGCATCGTACCTGCAAAAGATTGTCAGCAGTTTGATGTTTTCGTGACGTCGTCCCTTCGGACCGTACCGTGAACTTTAACTATTCTTTGAAAAAACTGAATTATTTGAAAAGTATGAACAGTATTGTTTTCTGATGGGGTGGTGCAGATCAACAGATATAAATTCAGCCTTTGGTACGACGCCTTTCACACCAAAGTGGACTTTGTACCAGATGCAAACTGATAGATCTGGACCTCAGCCAGTGAGCTGCGACTCCCACTTTTCTTTAAGTTGTTCAGTCGTTCCCAACATTTAACCAGCATCATGAAGTTTACCTAGTGGCCGTTTCAGTCGGGGTCATCCGTGGTTTTTAACCAACTGATTCAGCATTTATAAACTTCTAAAACGCAGCTACATCCTAGAAGTCCTTGATGCCCTCCGGCAAGTCAAGTTCATCTACATCCCCTTCACAATAAAGCTGTGCAGCGGGGTGCAGGAAGATTAAGAATTCATTAAAAATAAACTTTAAAAAGAAATAAAAGAAATTAAATAAAAACAGAAAGAGAAAAGTTCAAATAAAATGGTTAAAAGCCAGAAATAAAGTTCCACTGTGGGGAATTAGCAAACAGAAAAGTTTTAACCCTGATGTAAAACTGCTGAGTCAGCAGACAGGCAGTTTTCTGGGAGTTTGTTCCACATGTGAGGAGCATAAAAGCTGAACGCTGCCTCTCCACGTTTAGTTCTGACTCATGGAACATAAAGTAGACCTGACCCTGATGACCCAAGGGAGCTGGTTGCTTTATAACCAACCAGAAGATCCTGAATGGATTCTGGTCCTAAACCATTCAGGATCTCTGTAAACTAACAGCAGGAAGCCAGTGTAAAGATCTGAGGACCAACGTCCTCTGATGAGTCCAGTTTTTTTCTGTATCTCCAGGGCCCTGTGATTGGACTGGTGACCTGTCCAGGCGTACCTGCCTCTCACCTGCTACATGCTGGTTAGGCTCCAGCTCCCCGCGACCCTGAATGGACGAAGCGGTGCAGATAATGGATGGATGTATCGCCAGTGGAAATAAGACCCCAACAGAAAGACTGATGATGAGTCAAGGAAATCATTTTCATAAATCACAATGAATGAGCTCCACTCTGAAACAAAAAACACAAGTAGGTTGGTTGGGCAAACTCCCATGCCCCCTCAAAGACCCTGAAGAGGGTATAGAGCTGGTTTATTGTTCCACGACTGGGACGAAAACCACACTGCTCCTCCTCAATCTGAGGTTCGACTATCTGACGGACCCTCCTCTCCAGCACCCCTGAATAGACCTTACCTGGGAGGCTGAGGAGTGTGATCCCCTGTAGTTGGAGCACACCCTCCGGTTCCCCTTTTTGAAGAGGGGGACCACCACCCCAGTCTGCCAGTCCAGGGGAACTGTCCTCAATGTCCACGCGATGCTGCAGAGGCGTGTCAGCCAAGACAGCCCTACAGATTCTAGAGCTCTAAGGAGCTCTGGGCGGACCTCATCCACCCCCAGGGCCCTGCCACCGAGGAGCTTTTTAACCACCTCAGCGACCTCAACCCCAGAGATGGGAGAACCAGCAACAGCTACCCCAGACTCTGCTTCCTCATTGGAAGACGTGTTGGTGGGATTGAGAAGGTCTTCGAAGTATTCCTTCCACCACCTCACAACGTCCCGAGTCGAGGTCAGCAGCCCCCCATCCCCACTGTACACAGTGTTGACGGAGCACTGCTTTCCCCTCCTGAGCCGCCGGATGGTGGACCAGAATCTCCTCGAAGCCGTCCAGAAGTCATTCTCCATGGCCTCTCCAAACTCCTCCCATGCCCAAGTTTTTGCCTTAGCGACCGCAGAAGCTGCGCTCTGCTTAGCCCGCAAAGACAAAATCATTAAATGAAATTTCACGCAATAGCTATCGGTATCATATATCAGTATTGCATCAGTACACTTGCTCTGTATTTTCTTGGTATCAGATTGGTACCAAAATGCTCCAGACCGATTGTAAGGGTAAAATTATTTACCAGGATCTGACTGGACCTTCTTCTGTGTAAATTTGAGCTACTTCATTTAATTAGGGTAGTTACAAATACTTTTTATGATCGTACAAGTGCATAAATTTACTGAAGCGTATTGCATTCACTTGGGAAAAAAAAAAAAAAAGCTTTGTTTTTCTGAATTAACGAGATACGTTTTCCAAAAAAAAAAAACTCTGTTTTTCTGAATTAACGAGATAAAAAAAAAAAACTTATTTCAACTAGATGTTATGTGTCCGTTGGCATTATTAACAGGCTTAATCTGGTTTTGTTTCTTACAACGAGGAGCCAACATGTCCCGTTTGTTGAGTTTAATTCACTTTTACTTTGTTTTGGGATTGAGACATTGGGAAATACTTTTGTCTCTTAGTTATGTAGATGGGATCATTATTAGTTTGTCTACTTTGCGAAGATACTTGAGGACTTTGCGCTTATTCAGACGTAGAGCCCCATCGGATATTCTGGACGTGGCCACGTTTCTTCAAGATCAGTTGGTTAGATGTGGTTTGCTCCACGGATATAAACTGATGCATATGAAATGCATTCAGGCAGGCTACGTGGTGACACAGGAGAAATTCAGGAGATTGCTAAAAATATTGGATCCCTGTGGAGTGCAGCTGAGACACCGGAACCGTCTTCGGCGACGTATGTATCAGAACCCAGGCCCGAACTTTTTTTGGCATGTGGATTCTTACGACAAACTCAAACTATATGGAATCCGCATCAATGGTGCAATAGACGGATTTTCACGAATGGTGATTTGGCTACATGCATATAGCACCAACAGCTATCCCAGGGTAATTCCTGGTTACTTTACTGATGAGGTGCTGTCAAAGAATGGGACTGCCACCCGGATACGGTCCGACCTGGGGACAGAGAACTGTTATGTGGAGCAGATGCAGAAGTTCATGAGACATGATCATTTGGATGAATTTTCAAAAAGATGCTACCTGTATGGTTCAAGCAATCACAACCAACGGATCGAGAACTGGTGGGGCTTTTTAAGGAAGCAACATGCACAGTTTTGGATGAATACGTTTCAAGATCTAAAAGACTCTGACTACTTCTCCGGTGACTTCCTTGACAAAAATCTCATACAGTTTACATGTTTTGAAATGATAGAGGTAAGAAAGAAATGTGTTTTTATAATGTGTAACTAAATTATAATTATTTTCAAGTTTTCCCACCCTGTCCTACAGGAATGCACTTAAGCTTGTGGAGTAGAATTGAAAAATATATTTAGTAATACACATTACTTGTGTATGAATCCTTGAAAAATGATAATGAAAAAGCAAGCAATGTCATCAAAACGTACCTTTTAACTATTAATTTGTTGCATTGTACAGTTGAATTGTTAGGTGTTTTAAGGTTGAGATTGGTTGAATAGCTCTATGTTTTGTTGCATATAGGCTACATAATAAGCTGGAAATGCAAATTGTGAACTAACATTATTGTTTACATGGTCTTAATATCCAGAAAGAACTGCAGGACGTTGTTCAAGTTTGGAACACTCACAGGATTCGCCCGTGCAGAAATGCAGTGTCTCCAGGAGGACGTCCAATGATGATGTATACCTTTCCAGAACTATTTGGTGCCAGGGAATACATCAAAGAAGTATCCCATGAAAAGATACAGGCTTGCAGAGAAGAATGCCTTCAGAGGGGACCATATCCCTGTGATGATACCATTTTTTGACATCTGCTGTATGGCAATGGCAGAAAACAGCCTCCATCCACCCACCTCACCTGAGGAGGCCATTGAACTTTACAAATTCTTGCGCGCTTATATACAAGCCCATATTTAATTGTCACAAGCTGTTCTACAGGATGAAATCATTAACAGCACAATGTGCATCGGTCCAGAATAAGGGCTTGAAGGTATAACTCATAAAATTTAGTTGTGAATTTCCTTAATTTGCCTGTAGTTGGGTTTCTCTTGTATATAAATGAGATTTTGAGTGTTGCAATATTTCATGTTTAGAAATTAAAAATGAGATAATTAGTTTCAGCATATGGTCATATACAGTATATCTGGATGGACAAAAATAATTTGATCCCATTTTAAACAGCAGTAGTAGTTAAATACATGCAGTACATTACAATAAATGTAAATTATAAATAAGCATAATGTTGTGGCCTAAATGCATCTGTCATACTGCTAAATGATGGTGGTGTGTCAGTAGATATATCATTAAAAGAAATTATATTCAGATGCAATTTGTGCTTACATCATTTTAAATGTGCACACATACGTGAACTTTAATCAATACAAACAGCAGCAGTACATGCATACCAATTATATATTGAGTTTTGAGTATCGTACACATTCACTATTACAGATTTTGGTTAAGAATAATACACGTTCAAATTGGTCCAGATATTTATTCAATTTTTCACCCAGATTTTGTATTGATTCTGTGAAAACCAGCTGACTGGCAGGGATTAGCAACTCTGGTTGTCAAAGGCCAGTGTTCTAATATTTCATCCTGCCTATGCTTATCTATGAGTCAAGTATGCCTTAGTTTGTGCTCCCTTAACTATTTCACTACTTGAGTCAGGTAAATAATGGCTCTGTTATCTTGGAATATGTCCATGCAATAAGGAAAAGAAATTAATAAAAAAAACCTGGTCATTAATTGTATTCGGACAGTCAACTGACGTCATTCTTTGGACATATGACGTTGATCAATCTATATCTGACTAAATGAGGAAAATCGTGCTCATTTCCTTTGGGAAAATAACTGGCAGCATATATCCATATAAATGTATTTGGTATTTAAGAAATCAGTTCCCTCTGTGGTGTTATCTCAAATAAATGCACACTTAAGTTTGAACAGTGGCTTTTATTGTAGAGGAGAAAAATAAGCAGACTCCTTAAATTATAAGCCTCTGTCAGAGCTGATTCAACCAACACTAACATGAAAGACGAGGATGAAGTCGTCAAAATATTACATTACATATATTTCTGACCGAACATTTCTTTTTATGTCCAAAATGTATCAGTTTTAACTGAAACAAATGGTTTTCAAATTAAGTTGATTTAATTTATCAAGAAAAGAAAGCAATTTGTAATTTTTCTAAGTTCTGTTAAATTTGATGAACTGTTCAAAAAGTTGTCAGCAATCAAACTGCAGTGTTACAAAAACGTCTTCAGGTATTTGCATGTGATTGCATTAATAATGTATAAACAGTATTCAACTTAATTGTTAACAAAAAACTCCAATACAAATGTATACAAAAGGCTTCTTGACAATAACATTGGATAATCAAGACAAGCAACAATGTATCTTTTAATATACATTTTTAAGAACAGCTAACAATGTTCACTAAACTGCATTAACAGTTAAATTCAAAATCATAAACTCAAATACTTACCAGTATCGATATTTTTTGGGTGGTGTTTCAAGTGCAACAACATAATGTTCATGAGGTGGTAGTTAATTTCTGTTTATAACTTTATAGATATATGAACAACTCAAAATCTTGGGGTAAAATAAAATCATGTTCTCATCATTCACCACTGAGGTACTCATATTACCTATACATGTGCTGTTCCTGTGGATCCTCGGTTTGGGGGGCTGGATATACAATGTCCATGGCATATGTGTTGCTCGACAGGACAGCCTCCATTTCAACTCGGAGCTCTGGAAAGCTGTTGTAAGTTGATGGCAGTTCTACAGTTGGGCCACATGTATGTGCAATTGGCCTGCGTGCCAGCCCTTCCAAAGAGGTGAATATGATTTGGATTTCTTTAATGCAAATGACGTCAGATCCTGTGACGAATCTCAACAGCTTCCGCAGTCCCATTTCATCCAATCCTCGTATGTACTGATGAAAAAATCGTAAACTCTGGTTCTCTGCTGGAGAGGTTGGAGAGGCTGTTATTAATTTCAACACTTTTCGTGTTGTTGGTTTGAGATCCTCATACATCTTCTGTATATCCAGCACATTGGAGAAGATCTGCTTGAAAGTTGGTCCTGCAACTTCTGCAATATTGTCTAGTGCATATTTTGGTTGCTGGATAATCTGCTTGTGGGCTACTTGGAGAAGCACAGCTTTCAAGTTTTCTTGAGTTGGTATTGTTCTTACTCCCATGCAATCCATCAGCTCAAGAAGTTCTTCTTCTTCATCACCCACAACACCATTTTGCAAAGCAGCTGACAAGAGGTCCCGCTCAGAATGACTGAGATACAACATCAGTGAGTCAAAAAGTAAATCAGGTGAGACGGAGTGTTCACCGAATGTGACTGCTGCTGTAAAGGCTTGAGCCAGTCGAGAAGGAAAATATCCATGATCTTTCAATCCTTTGGCCAATATCCTTCCGACAGATTTCCATTCTTCCTGTTGCCATCTGGGAGATAGTGATGGGACCCGTACATCAGCACCTTCTGCAGCGCAGTCTAGAAATTCTGTCCAGAAAGCTGCATACACATCTCTGGACACGCCATCAGCATCTGCCCCCCTTTCATCAATGAAACTGTATTTAACAGAGCAGCTCATTATGGTTTCATCCTTAAACTGGGTAATCAGTTCATCTCTGTGGAGTTTCACAGTCACATGCAAAGTGTCACTGGTGGGACTCTGTGAGGCAGCAGACTCTATCTCGGAACGAACAGGAGTTGAAGTACAGGCATTAGAGTTTATCTGACCATTTTCTATGGGGAGTATAGGCTCAAGTAACAGTGTATCATCAAGTTCCCCAATAAATGGTCCATTTGTTGAGGGACCGAAAACAACTTCTGATGTATTACACAAAGTTGTGAGATCAATAATCTGATTGGGTGGAGTAGAGAGAAAAACTGACATTGATGTAGCACATTGCTCATCATCTTCTAAGACGTGTATCAGTGGTTCACTGTCTGGTATTTTCTGTGTCTCCTGCTCAACATTTTCTATTGGGCGCGTTTGTTGCCTTTCGTCTGTGTTTTCCTGTTGGTCATTTGTCTGCAGGTCAGCTGTGCCCTCGTTTTCTGTGAACATTTCATCTTCGCTGGCCAGGTTCATTGTGAGCAAGTAAAACCTTATAATCCCCAGCTTGTGTGTCTCATAAAGCTCTCCCACACTAACACTGTCATCAAGATGTCCTTCCTGGAAGTCAACAATATCATGACTGAACTCCTCCCATGTTCCCTTAGATAACTTATCATTAGGGAAAAAGAGTTTTTTAGCATGTGACAGAATGTTAGTTTTGGTGGCACTTTTGGAAATATCAAGAACTCTGGTTCCTCCACCACAGCGTTTTCTAACTTGTCTCTTTTCATGAATCCATCCTATTTCTATTTTTCTTGTCATCTTCAAGGCTCTTTTATTATTCCTTAGATATTTTTTTGTTGGCTGCAAGCTATTCTCCCCCTCAGCATCTTGACTGTTGTCTTTGTTGGTCTTTGTGGCCATCTTTCTTCTAAGCTTTTCAAACAGAGAAAGTCTTCTTTGGTCATGTTCACCTCTTCTCTGTTGATCCATACCAAAACACCTTGTGGCAATCCTATCCCCATAAGTTGGAATGTAAGCAGCCATGGCAGCATCATCTAACTCTCCAGCAACGGAGCTGTCAATCTGAAAAAAATTAATATATTAGGGATGTGAGTTACCATAGGTCTAGGAGAAGACAGTGCTAAATGTAATATGTGAAATATATACATGTATAATCTTTTTTCTAATTTTAAGTGTAATCTTTTGAGGTACATGTTACAGACTGGCAAAATCTTCTGAAATTGACTGAAATATAAAAGCAGAGATGGATTTCAGATCTCGAAAATGTTGCAGGAATAAAAGTGCATTCGCTTACATGATCCTGCTGCATTTTATGAATTTTTTCCTGAGGGATCCCTCGATTCTTAAGGAATTCCCAAAAGTCATCATCTTGTGGGACGAATGAATTAAACGTAGCCATGGCTGGTCCTCTATGAAGAAAAAATGTAAATGTAAGTAATCTGATGGATTTACAGTTTAATATATTCTTTGCAGTTGCAGGACTAACCATGAGGTCCGCTAGCCAGAGGCAGGGCTGCACTCAATTGCTGTGTCAGAATGTCCAGACTACTCTCATTCACTACATAGTGCTGCACTATATAGCAGACTATATAGTTCCTTCATTCTGTTTGCGATTCGGACACGAAGCTGGCTATATTTTCCCTTGCCCCAGATCACGTGACTACCAGCTGTCACCACGGCAACCACAACTCATGCCAAGATATCGTTTCAAATCCAATCCAGGCCTCTGTGTGAAAATATTTCTTTATGATGTTTTTCATTCTTTCTTTGTTGTTTATTCAATTTTATTTTAATTTTGTTCAATCAATTTCTTTGCCTCCTTCTTGCGATGTTTATTGTTCCTGCCTGCAATGCATTGTGGTCTATTTTGACCCGTCTAATGATCATCGATGCTCACTACTTTTCCAAGTAATTTTGAGTGTACTACTTTTTTCTCTATGGAAATTCGGACAACCCTGGAAAATGGAGTGACCACTACATGTTGGGAATGACACCAGTATGAGGACACAGCCAATATGTGCAAGGCTGTTACTGTTCCGTGTGGGAACTCTGTAAGCCTCCGTTCTGAACCAAAGTTCTGTATAGACAAATCTAAATACAGAGGCATGTACGGTTACACCCATAGAAATATGCCTATGGTTACACCCCTATTACAGTACTACTGGAAGTTCATTCGTACCATTTTAGCATGACTGTAACAACTTGGCATGATACGAGAAAAACGGAAAATGCGTTTAAATGACCACCATCACTATGCTGGCTAACAAGCATTCACTTAGCAACAAAACCATGCTCAAAACTTGGCTAGCCGTCTCTGCTAACTTTACAGCTGAGTTCTAACTCTACCATAAAGGGAGAAAGGCTTAAAATGTTATTCACATACCTTGGACTTGTTGTCGACTCGGTACTTCCTTCATGTGACTCTGGTTGGGCACTACTCATGGCTCTGCTCATGGCATGGAAGGTTTCCTTTCCAGATTCTTCTCTCTCTCTCTCTCTCTCTTTTTTTTTTTTTTTTTTTTTTTTAAATCTCATTAATTCAGAAAAATAGAGCTTTTTTTTTTTTTTTTTTTTTTTTTTGCTTATCTCATTAATACAGAAAACCAGTTTTTGTTTTTTTGTTTTTTTTGGAAAAACTTATCTCGTTAATTTAGAAAAACAAAGCTTTTTTTTTTTTTTTTTTTTCAAGTGAATGCAATACGCTTCCATATAAATTACTTGTGCTGATGCAATAAAACAAAGTTAAGTTTATTCATTGGAGATGCAGTTTAAATATATCCTAGCGTGTGCTAGTTTGTACACAAGATTTTACCAGTAAAATACAGCTACTGTACAATTTATAAACACAACTTACACCTACGCACAGGAAGAGCATCAATGGATCACAAATTCCTCTTACGATGGGAAATACAGCAATGAAGGACCACAGGAGCCGTTACAAACTGTTCACCCCCATGAAAAGAGAAGCATGGAGAAAACTGGGAGTTGGAATGAAACCAGAAAGGGCAGCACAGACTTAGAAGGTGCCTGAGATCATCAAGCAGACAGGAAAACCTTCAACAGATGGAGTTACGTCACGTTTGTTTAAGAAAAGACAAAAAATAATCAGACGTTCCACTTTTTGCTTGTCTGAGTTTAAAACTTGAGCCTGATGTTTGGAGCCCAGCCTGCTCCTAGGTAATTAAAAAGCACATAAAATCATTTAATTTCAGAAAAACTAATCCAAATCCAACTAGTTTCTGTAGTCACAAAAGCTCACGTTTGCAACATCCATGACCTGTAATGATGACCTGGAAATCTTTTCTAAGTGTTTACTATAAAGGAAATATCTGAAACGGAACATATTCGGCCCTTTAAACACCTCTCAAGCTAAGGACATTTATAATTTGGACATCTCAACATAAAAGTTGCCTCATATGTTAAATTTAAAGAAACGCTCCTAAACCTTTCGACCTTAACCCGTTAAGGTCTGACCCATGAAAAAAAATGGTAAGAAAAGTCCAATTTTTAAAATGTTTTTTGGATTCTACCCTGATGCAACACACCTGACTCAAATTACTGGATCATTAACAGGCTTGTGGAGGTGTGTTGTAGTAGGAGACATCTAAAACCTGCAGGACAGTAGCTCACGAGGACCAGAGTTGGAGACCCCTGCTATAAAGCATTTTGTTGTTCTGATTAAAATTATTCAGTGATGAAGCAAACCATATCGAAGATGTTCAAATGCACAGAAATGCCACGAGAGCCCAGCAGGTGATGGGACAGCTCTGGGGTCTCATTTATAACCGTTGCGTACGCACAAAATGGGGCCTGAAACTGGCGTACGCCTCTTTTCACGCAAAGGTTGTGATTTATAAAAAACAAACTTGACGTGAAAATGTGCGGTCTTTCACGGCAGCTCTGACCCATGCGTACGCTGGTTTTGGAGGCTGGGGGAATTGGTGACACAGATGGAGAGGTGGGGAATTAACAACACACTGCATCCAGAGTCCTCTTGTGGCAGCGTGGGGTCCTGTCACCATGTCTCCAATTAATTTTGCGCTCTGGCTGTATGACCGCAGATGTGATTTCGGCTCACTGGTCAGCGTGCATGACTTCAACCCGGCAAGAGTTCATAACCCGTCTCCGCTGTCTATGCGTCCTGCTACACTCTTCCACATCTAATTTCCCTAAATATCAAATATTAATAGATAGAGAATAGATATACTTTAAAGTATAAGAAGGATTCATAACAGCAGTGTTATATGCTGCACAGGTGAGCTATAACCACACAGCCTAAGGACCTTCCAAATAAATAGAAAGCTAAGAAAAATAAATCTCCTATCAACATATAATCAATTTGCCCACCAACGCATTCTCCTCCCCAGTGATCACCAAGGCTCTGTCCCGCTCACAGAGTTAACTGAGGTAACTATGTGTTGCCACTCACGACACTTACTCTTATTTGTCACGCCACTACTGTGGCTACCAAACAAAATAATTTTTCGACTCTCCACCTCACTCACTAATGCATCGATTTCTGCCTCTGTGAAGTTGCGTTTTTTGGTTCGCTTCCCTGCGGTTGCCGTTGTTCATGGATCACAACATGGATCAGCTGGCTCATTTTAATACACGCTGAGGTACTTTGCATTGACCATTTATGGTGGAAAGTGGGTGTGTAGTGGGCGGAACATGAGCCAAATTCACCTGCGCAAACTTCAAGGACGAGTGTGATTTATAAAGGGGAAATTGCTTGCACCTGTGCGTACGCACGGTTTTATAAATCAGAATATTTTATGGCGTACGCCAACTTCCGGTTTTGGGCGTAAGTACACTTTTAGTAAGAATCCTACGCACAGTTTTATAAATGAGACCCCTGATGTCTACATATTTATGTAGTGCTTTATTTGGTCTTATAACAGTATGCTCTAACCAAAAGGTAAACAAGGTCAATTACATTTTCTGAAAAAGATTTTCATGTTTTGTCTTTATGCAGATCTAGCCTTGCAACATGGAAAAAGGCCATTACCCAGCTGCATGAAACCAATGTGGATAAAGCTGTGCTTGATATAGAAACTGCACCAGATGAGGGCAGACAAGAAGACTTGGTTCAGAAAAGTGGTTGCATTGTCTACAATGACTATTTGCTGCAACTTGTTTCATGCTGCCCATGAGGATGTGTGACTACAGGGATCCACTGTGACAGTATGCCAGGGAAAGCCGGTTGCAGGTGACCTTTAAACCTGGTGGAACGGGAGTCTAGCTGGAATGGTTGAGATGTGACTATTTCCAGAAGCGATTAAGTTCTGTAGCTCTTATTCAGCCGCTGTTAGCCATGCTCCTGTATACTTGTGAAATTGATCCAAATATGAAATGAAGGAGAGATCAGCTTTTGATAAGTCTGCAGGTAAAGCCTGCTATAACTGGGCTGTTAGAGTTTACTATACAAACGATGAGAGAAAAAACTCTTTCTGCCCTGTCAAAGTGGGAAGATGTAGGTAAACGGGCTCTTTTTGGACCACTCAAAGGATTTTTACACAACTGGAATTTCCCATTTACACTCGCCACTCACATAACACTTAGTAAGAATTAGGTTGTACCTTTAACCTATCACATGTTTGCACCATTTTTCTTTATTTTTGTAGACTTGCTCCTTTGGACTCAGCTTGTGGAGGGGAATTAAAGCTTGGCATGCAGGGAGGAGGCTTCATGTTGCAATAAACTTTCTGTTAGAGAACAATTACTGCGAACTAGCTCTTCCATTTCATAAAACTGGGAATGGTTACTCAAAACACCTTTTTCAGAATACAGGATCTTATTGCATTGAACCTGTTGAGAAGTTCTTGGAGAGCTCCAGAACTGAGGTTATAAAGAACCAAGAGAAAATTCTTTATGCTGTTTTAGCTATGATTATATTGCTTTCCAGTGAAGTCTTAGTACGTCCTTTCTAGCTTTATATTATAACAAATGATAGCTTTTCCCCTCTTCACTAAGGAGATGGTAGAATGGACTCTCCAGGTACTGTGAGAGAGACAATGAAAGACTGTGTGTGGTGAAGGATGCAGCTCACACATTTACTGCTGTATTCTTTTGTGTGTAGTATTGCACATATACTACTACTGAACAAGAATCGAGAGACATTGTAACTGTTGACAAGCAGGAAACTGACAGAAAGTCAGTCCTAATGGAGAAAGAATGCTACATGAGAACCACGGAGGAGAATCAAGGAAGTTACACATGCAGATCATGGCAAATACGAAGCTCTCCATCACTCGCTTGACATCTGGCATGCTGCAAAGAATTTGGGGAAAAGCTACGATGGGTGTGCTGCTTTTATCATGTTGAGTTGCCGTCACTGCATTGTCTTCACATTGGAAAAGTCTTGGACACAGAGTGAAGCTTGTAAAACATTTAACAGGAAGGACAGTCAGGGAACAGGCCGTGATCATGGGATGGACACAAGACACAGTGAACCCGCAAGCAGCTTCCAAGGAACAGTTCAAGGTACAGTAGGAGATAATTTAAACAAATTCATTAAAAAATGTAAACACAAAAAGGTTTTTGTTTACCTTCACTGGCACAGTACTCACACACATCTACACAGACTTGCCGTTGTTTTATTTCTTCAGAGGATGGTATGGAGTCGCGCATGTGCGACACCAGCACACATTGGCACCTGGTTCTTGTCAGCATGAGCCTTAGGAAGACTCCAGCCCAGATAAAACGTGGATACAGAAAGGTAATGTTTATAAATCATTAATTTGTTTCTCTGTATCTCCAGATGTGCTGCAGCTCTGCAGCTCTCAGGTTCAGCATCTCATCAGGTACGTGCAGCGATCTAGACGAACACTGGTTGAAGGATGTGAAGAAGGACGTTTCCGGTATGCCCCTCACTCTGACATACAGTGGATTTGCAATATCTTATATTGTAAGCAGGCCCAATACTATGATTTAGTCTGCTTGGTCTGTCGTAGATAACAATATCATACAAGCACATCTGAAGAGCTGAACTGTAATCATGCTCAATATTTTTGCATATGTTACTATTCGTTTGCATTTGTTTACTTCTGTTTGCATCCATTAACATTCATTTACATCTGTTAGCATCTGTGAGCTTCATATGTCAGTGGTGCTGCTATATTGATCCCGGGAATTACTTTAACAGTAAAAATGGACAACTTTTTTATAATCTATAAATAATAACTTCTGGTACATGTTAGTCATACAGGAGCCTATAATGTTGTTATCCTAGCCTATAATCATTGATGAGGCTGCATGTGAGATCCTTCAGTTCCACTTTAGACATAATCTGACTGCATGTGAAAGATCCTGGAACCTTTTCAGTATTACAGGGTTTACTATAATATTTACTGTTGGTGGTTTTCATTGGTGCATTCCTTAAAAACTTTTACTTAGTGCTTGTTAGTTTTTAGAGTACGATCTTTCAAAATACTGTAAAATCTACATTCTGTACCATTTTTATTTTCATCTGCATCATGGTGAAATAGATCTACTTATGGATGTGTGTAACTACAACCAGCCTAATTAGGTTTTACTACTTTATGAAGAGAAACCTTTTAAACTACAGGAATATAATAGAAATAACTTTTTTGTCGCCATGTTATCTGTGAGCTCTTCAAAAAATCAACCAAAATCAATCTTACTTTGTTACTCCAGGTTGATCCACCATCCCCAGTGGAGGAGTGTGAGAGAGAGGAGGTGGAAGAACAGGAGAGAGAAAGCCGGGGCATAGATTACTTTACCCGCCCTGAGCCGCCATGTTACATCACCACCCACAGCAGAACACCAGCAGGGCAGTTGAGGAGGCTAAGCTGCCGTATTTATGTATTTGTTCCAGTGTAAAGACATTTTATTTGGTCATTTTATTTCTTTTGAATACTTGTCTAACCATATACTGTACTTATTATTTGTGTGTGTGTGTGTGTGTGTGTGTGTGTTCTTTTTGATATCACTTGCGTGCTTCTGCTACTGCACCTGTACTGTTGCAACGAAGCAATTTCCCCACTGAGGGACTAATAAAGGTATTATTATTATTATTATTATTATTATTATTATTATTATTGTTATTAGTAGTAATAGTAGTTTCACTTTAAGCTGTATTCCTAACATGATATTTTTAATCACCTGCATATCTCTGGGTTTCCGCTACGTATTGTATAGAATAATGGGACAGGGAGGGGGGTGTTGGTTTAAGTTTATGAGACAAGTACAGTGTATAAGCCGTCTCATAAGAAAGTTATTTTTCATTCACAGCCGTGGCCGTCTTTCCATCAACACCTGGTGGGCCAGTCTCAGCTCAAAATGGCCGGGCCTGCAGAAAAGCCACAGGAAGCCGTCACATGCTCACATCAGTCTGAAATCCACGACTGGCTCAGTAAATCTGCTGTGTTATTAAACACTGGAAAAATCAGCATGCATGATGTAAACAACCCATTAAAATTGCATTTTTAAAAGGCTTACAGAGGCCTGTAAGACCAAACTGGATTTTCTCTTATCCAGCTAACTTCAGGGTTAACCCGGGGTCTTCTGTACAACGAAGATGGTTCACTTCTTACCGGGGTCAGTCACCATGGTAACTTACGCTAACCGCTAATCTGGATATAATCTGGACAAGAGATCGAGTATAAAAGCATCACCTCCTGACCAGTCAGTTCTCTTGGAAAATTTTTAGAAGATCCCATCCACGTTGGTGGTGGATGGTGAGAGGAGGCTTAGGAGGAAGGGGTTTAGGGACAGGTGCATCCTGTAGATGAAGAAATGAAGCCTGGTCACTGAGAGCTTTGAAGAATGTTTCTGTTCTTGTTCCCAAGGTTACCGTTTAGCTCCACTAAGGTTGCATCTGAAAGAATACAGAAGACAGAATGGCAGAATTACAGAACTATGAACAACGGCCTGCTCTGCCATGGTGAAGCATGCTGCTCTGCAGGGTTTCTCTGGGTGAGTAAACCCAGGTAACAGAGAGATATCCGGGGTCGTCATATTGCAGGCCTCAGAGCTACTCATCTCCGTTTTCCCTTAGACCAGATTGTTGGAAGCTTTGTGCCAGTTGGGCCACACATCCCCCTCTACCGTTGTACTGGTTAACTGGTTGTACAGTTAACACAAAGCGCCAGTACATTATTTAAACCACAGTAACATCATCTGTTGGCTTTTAGTGCAAACAAGCAAAGTAAACACGAGCAGTTTATGGTGTAAAAAGCCTCTACAACTATCAGTGTTTTCTAGTGGTCAAGTTCTCTGACTACTAAACTTTTCCGGTAGTTTTAAGAGTTTTTTGCTCGTGTCAGGCGAGTCTCTAAGCCTGGTGGATATTCGTTGGGGATGTTCGCCGTGGGTCATCTTGAAGTGCCTCTGCACATTATTTTCTGTATTCTTTCAGCACATGCAGAGATTATGCTCAGCACATCAAAAATGACACAGGGAAGTTAAAGGGAGCTAAAAGGACTTGGGAGCAAGTAAAGAACAAATATAAAAACATAATTCAGAGCAGTCAGTGACAAGGCTTTATTACTGTATCTGTGGTATGGATGAAAGGAGCACAATTCATCTGATATTCAGCCTACATGTATCTCAGCCCATTTGTAGAAAATCTGTACCTTTGGTACAGTAAGTCATCAGGAAAGTCCAACTGGTTGGATCTACCCCTAAACACTTTCTCTCCTAAGCGCTCCTCTCACTATCCGTGCACCAACGTCAACGGGATCTTCTAAAAATGGTCAGGCCATTTTTCATGAGATCTGATTGGTCAGGAGGGGGCGCTTTTCTACTCGCTGATCTCTTATCCAGAACACAACCTGCTCTGGAGGAGGTTCGCTGTTCAGCGTCTGTTGCTGCGGTGATACAGCTCGGTAAGAAGTGAACCAGCGTCGTAGTCCAGAAAACCCAGAGTTAACCCTGAAGTTACCCCAATTAGAGAAAATCCAGCTTCGCAGTTCAGGCCTCAGCTCTGATTTCTCATTCACTTCACCTGCTCCTCATTTCTCCCTCTGTGTATATACTGTATGCCCCTTGGTTTTCAGCTGTCTTGGTTTATCCATGTCGTGTCTTGGTTCCTGTTTGAGTTCCAGATTAAATCTTGGATTATAGCATTGTTCTGCCTCCTGCCTTTACTGTCTGCATTTGGGTCCTCACTTCCGCCCCACTCGTGAGAAACTGGGGAACTTAAATACCAGCTTAGCTAAACCAAGAGTAAACACAAAAGGGGAAAATAAAATGGCTACTACATTTTGCACCAAACAAAACCTCAAAATAAACCCCCAAACACTCCAAAGACAGTGCAGCATGTGGTAATGAAGCTGGCAGCAGCATTTCAGAGTCCTCAGTCCTGGACCTTTGTTGGTCCAGGACGGAGTGACTGAACCCCAGGTATTTGAAAGAAAAGAAATAAATAGTAATACAAACATAATTTGACCTTACGGTGCCAAGGTAAGATATGGGAAAAGAAGCATCATTTAAAATAAAAACAAAAGAGAAAGGAAGAAAGAACATTAGATAAAGATAGTATTAAAAATTATCCAGTTTAAAGATTCCAGCTTAAAGAACCAGATCCAGATCTGGACTCTAAATAAAAACTAGTCCATGCAGCAGAGAACAGGTGGCTCTGTAACCGGGATCTAAATAAACTGAGTGTTTCAGCTGATCTGAGGCTTTCTGGGAGTTTGTTCCAGACATGTGGAGCATAGAAGCTGAATACAGCTTCTCCATGTCTGGTTCTGACTCTGGGGACTGATAAGAAACTGGATCCAGATGACCTGAGGGTTCTGGTAGGTTCATACTGGGTCAAGAGGTCACTGATGTATTTTGGTCCTAAACCATTCAGAGCTTTCTAGACCAGCAGCAGAACTTTAAAGTCTATCCTCTGGCCAACAGGCAGCCAGTGTAAAAATTAACACTGGATGGAAATAAATCTTGTGACATTGCAGAAGCTTAAAGAAACAACTGATTATTATTATTATTTTTTTGTTATTATTATTATTGTTATTATTATCGTTATTATTATTATTATTATTGTTGTTGTTGTTGTTAGTAATATTATTGTTATTATTAAGTTTAAGATAAGATCATCCTTTATTTGTGCCACAGTGGGGAAATTTTGGTGCTACAGCAGCAAAGGTGGTGGCGCAAAATCATTACAGATAAGAACAAAAACTATATAAAAAGTCCATATAAAAGGCATATATACAAAATCTATAACAAAAGTTCTCCACACTCCACACACACACACACACACACACACACACACACACACACACACACACACACACACACACACAGTAGTGCTTCTTTCCTTCAACCCATAAACATTTAGAATTACAAGCATTCAATCTTTTAAGCCTCACAAAGGGAGGATAAACGTGTGTGTTATGCACTGACTCTAACTTCTGGCCTACAGTTCACACTCCCCATGTGGAGAGAAGTTCTGCACATTTTAAATATTAGGAAGAATAAATACATCAACATCTAGAGTGCAGGAAACACATTTTCAGCAAGTTGCCCCGGAGACCGCGGCTCTGATGCGTTCTGCTGGTGTCTGGTGGTCCATGACAGATTAATGAACTCCTTTGCAGACCAGGGCTGTAAATTCTGGAAACAACGTCATGACAGTCTGGCCTCAGTCCACCTGTCTACTTACAGCACAACTTGAAAAGCCATACCCAAGTTAGTGTGTTCACTTTATGCCTGATCATTTCCCAAAACAGTAAATCACAGACCTCTGACAGAATCCTTCAGTCTAATGAACCTGCAGATTTCTGGGAATCCCGCTGACCGCTGCGTCCGGAACCACCGGCTAGAAGACAGCAAAGATGGATGGATTATTGTAGAAAATGTTTGATGGAGGACACGTGAAGATATTCCACGTCGGTCCAAATGAAGACTTGAAACTTTTTGTTGTTGCATTTTTGGAAACTTGAAACATCCTTAAAACCTGCCCATGTTTCCCTGGAATACATGTTTTTCAAAAATAAAAAATAAACAATTTCTGATGATTGTTGTGCAAACATGTGAGAAAGATGAACCCACATGTTCAGCTAGTTAGGGTTACGGTTCATTTGCAGCTATTGATGAAAAAGTTAGAAAAACTGGAGCTTGATTAAAAACCGTAAAAACAGTTGCCTAGTAACCAGAAATATCTAACTGAATGAAATGTTTAAACGGAGGAGAAGCTTCTAAAAATGTGTGTAATGGTTTTGCTTCCTCGGTTGGTAATATAATTAAAAAAGAGTTGAGGCCAAGGTGGGGTCAGGAATTTCTAGAAAACTTCCCAAAGGGTAAATCAAGCTCACAGTTTGTCTGCAGAGGACTTCAGGGAAGATTTACAGCCTCTGGAGTGCTTCACTGTTGTACTGTGCAGCCACACCTGCACAAACACCCCTTCGTGGAACAATCCTCTGGGAAAAGAGATTTTCCTGCATCCTGCATCCTGCATCCTGCATCGGAACTTCTGTCTGATGCATCTTGGCTTGTTACTGCGATCGGCTACAGTATGAATATGATGAAGAAGGGGTCAGAAGTAAAGATGTCATAAGAACTTGGTCTCTCGGTTTTTCCAATCACTTAATCGTATAGCTGATTCATGTCGGCCCTTTCCTCTTAAGGATCATGTGTGAACTGTACTGGCAGATGATTGGATGGGAGCAGCGTCTGCATCGTCTGTCCTAGTGAAGAAGGAGCTGAGCTGAAAGGAGAAGCTCTGGATTTACCAGTAGGTCTACGTTCCTACCCTCACCTGTGGTCACGAGCTGTGGGTGGTGACCGAAAGAACCACGTCATGAATACAAGCGGCTGAAATGAGTTTCCTTCTCAGGGTGTCTAGACTCTCCCTTAGACCAGTGGCTCCCAACTATTTTCCTTAAGGACGCCTTTCATGCAAATAGTAACTATGGACCCCCACCCCACGCTGAAGCCATGCTTGGTTTTATTTTTTCAAAAGTGAGATTCTTACTACTAATACTGTATTCTGGGTGAGTCCCTCCATAAAGCCAAAGTTAAAGTAACAACATAAAGGCAGAGGAGCCAGATGAGGAGGCTTGGGCACCTGGTTAGGATGCCTCCTGAATGCCTCCCTGGAAGGGATCAGCGGAAGAGGATAGATTTTATTTTAAATGTGCATTTAATTTAAATCAGCATGAAATTTTAAATGTATTATAAGTCGTTTTATGTAAGATGAGAATATTTCCTTCTTAAAAATGAAAATATTATGTATGTTACAGGTTTGCTATTGTACATAACAAATGTAGTGTTTTATTTCTAAAGAGAAGAAACTGTTGACCAGAGCGCTGCACAACTTAAAATCACACAAAGGCACAAAACATGTAAAACATTCAGTGAAATAAAATGAGTTCAACTGTTGCTCATCATTATCATCATCATCAGCAGCAGCAGCAGCAGCAGCAGCAGCAGCAGCAGCAGCAGCAGCAAACTTTTAAAAATGTCCAGGTCTAGCTCCGTCATCTCACTGGTAATTCTGTGTTTAAAATATATCTGGAGCAAATCCCTGTATGCACCATAAAGCCGTAACATAACACATAACAAGAAATAATAACATAATAAATACATAACACATTATACTGTACATCTACTACAAATAAAACATTGACAAGTGACACAGTTAACCAACAAACACACACCTTTTGGTAAACTGAATCTACAATAATATACGACACAATCATTTAACTTAGAGTATTACAGAAAAATAAAATAAAATTAAGCAAAATAACATAAAATACCCATTTCCAAAATTTTCTCTCAAATCATCCTCTCTTAGTGTCTTTTTAAAACCATATACATTGTTTTGCTGTAGAATTTGTTTTGGGAGAGAACTGCATACTTGCATTGCTCTATAAATTACTGTGCGTTGAATTGATGTAGTTTTAGATTTTAACCAACAGCATGCCTTGCAGAATAATAATGTGTATTTTTACTAAAAGACCATTTTTTGTAGAAAAGAAACTGGATTTTTGTTGTTATAACAGTTTTAATGAAAACCATCAACATATACAGAAATCTATTTTTCACTTCCAGCCAAGAAAGACATTCATGCATTTAGTATTTACTCTAAACCCACATGAAAGAGCTCTCCGTGCTGCTTTGTTCTGGACCAGCTGCAGTTTACTTATATTACCCATGGAAGTATTGGACCAAACTATAAACAATAATCTAAATTAGACAAAACCAAAGCTTGAGTTACTTGTTTGATTGATTGTTGTGTCAGATATTTTGCACGTCTCTTAATTACTGATAAAGTTTTTCCCATCTTAGTTACTATTTCCTGTATATGTTTGTACCACGACAATGTATTTTCAATAATGACTCCCAAGAGTTGTTTTAGACACATTCAAAATTAGTTCATTACTATAAATCCAATCCACGAACAACTTTAATTCCCTATGAAGATTTTTATTCAAGTCACAACAGTTGTTTCAGTTAAATATACTGTAGTCATCTGCATACAATGAAATATGTGACTTTTTAAAACTAAAGGAAAAAATTAACATTTTTTTGGGAGGATATCTACCATTTATTACCATGTGATAGTTTAAAAATATTATAATGTCGTTTTCTGTTTCTGGATGTCTATTAGGGGACAGAAGGCAAGTATCAGATTGTGTTCAACAGGATTTTGAGCAAAGTTTATACCATAAATTGAAGCAAAATATTTTAGAAACTGTATGTGACAAATATGTCACATCAAGTACTTTCCATTCCTCTGGACATATGTTTTCATTGAAACATTGATTAATTATAATCACTATCATCAACCCCAGGTGGTTTATTCTTAGCAGTCATTAACATTAATTTCAACTTTGGCTACACTCACTTTCTTGAAATCAAGGCTACACCTATTGCCTTCCATAAATTGATGTATTAATATTTATGATAAATCTGTATTCTTTGGCTGCACAGTGCTTTCTAGCTTCTTGCCTGTAAAACAGCAATTCAGGTGATCTGCTATTTTTTTGGGGGGGTTTCGTAAAAAATTCCCCTCCAGTTTCCAAAACAGATGGGGTAGTATTGGTATTTCCTGCCAATAGTATTCAAAGTATTCCACAATTTTTTACTATCATGTTTCATTTCATTGATTCTATTTTCATAATAAAATTTCTTTTATTTAATTTAATTTTCTAATGGCGTTTCTTAGTTTGTGGTATATTTGCCTGTCTGATTTAAGACTCGATGAAAGTGCTGTTAATTTTGCTTGATTCCTTTCCCTCATATATTCTTTTAATTCCTTATCCAAGCATGGGGTGTAGATGTTAACCAATAACTTCTTTAATGGTGCACGATCATCTACAATCGTCATAAATATTTCACTGAAAGCCTGGAATGCGTTTTCTGGATCTTTTTCTAAAAACACCTTCGACCAGTTAGCATTTTTAACCTTCTCTTCATATGTAACCCGATTAACACTCTGAAATGATCTTTTCCTTATTACTTTGGAACCAGGCTTTGGAATTTTTGTCTTCCACACAATTGCAATCAGGTTATGATCACTGCAACCCATTGGCACGGATATGGAATTAGAGCAAAGTTCAGGTGTATTTATAAACATGTGGTCAATACAGGCAGCTACTCGAACGCCGTCACTCTTTAAATAAATTCTTGTTGGTTTGTTAATTACCTGAAACAGTCCACAAGCTGCAGATGCACTTCCTAGTTTCATTTTCAATAAGAAGTCTTTGTTAAAATCACCCATGAAATATTTTTCATGACGTGTGTTACTGACATTATCCAACATTTCACAAGTTTTGTCTAAACACAGACTGTCAGCACTGGGTGGTCTGTAACAACATCATCGTAGCCGGAGTACTTCAACATCTGATGACATCAGATCCTGTCTAAATTTAACAGGTAAAGGACTTTGAATGTAGACGGCAACCCCTCCTCATGCAGTCCGGTCATTTCTGAAAATATTATATCCATGTATCATCAGTGATGTATCCTCTCAAGTAGAATCCAAATGAGTCTCTGATACTTCTAATATATGTAAATTATTTGATAATCTGCAACTTCGGTTCATTTATTCCTGATACTGCATGTTTATGTGCTATTTTAAGACCTTTCTTTGGCAATTTATGTGACATTTACAAAAAACAAGTATTTTTCTTTTTGTTCCATTTTGATGAATTTATTTCAGAAGCAACACCAGTTACAGTTATCAACTTTTAAACATGTACACATACATTCACCCACATACACAAAATCACACATTAGTTGTTGTGTTATCACTCTAATTGTTATGATGACAGTCCTAAGCAGGCAGAACTCCTTTCCAGGGTCCACGTCTATTTAACTCAATGACGCTAAAGCAGTTATAAAATAAAACCAATATCCCTTTTGTCATTCATGACCAACTTCAACTTGTCTGGCAAAAACCACGATACACACAACATAACACTTTAGCCTACTTGTAGCCTTCATAGCTTTTACTTTACAACAAATAAAGTTTAACCAAAAACTCATGTTACAGCTTTGAAGTTTTTAAAATTACCAAATTAGGCTAGTTTTTAAATTATAGTTCACATTTCTGATTAAATAAATTCTATTTATATATTATAGACCAACAATTTAAATTTTCTTAACCCATCCCACAACATCAGTGATTTAAGCTTTTAACATCTTTTATTCCGGGTTCATTCTCAGTGCTTTGTTTACCTCTCCATAACCCATCTCCTTACTTTATCTATCTCTTTTACCAGTATGATGCATTTAGCCCATTTCAGTTCATTTTTACATGCAGTTATTTAATTTTATCATTAATGATTCCTTCATTGTTTTTTGTAGTCTCTTCATTTTGTCTTTATTAAATTGACAATGTCGGTCTAATTGTTTGATTGAAGAAGGTTTCTGCTGTTTTATAATCATGAAAATGTTTAGTTTCTGTCATGTGTTTCCACACGTTGGTGCTTCCTCCTCCCTCCTTCCCTTGTATGGACGAGAGGCGGATCTGGTGACTAAGGCAGCGCAGCTGGAAGGAATCAGGCTCATCACTCTTCACCTGCATATAAGCTCCAGGCTGATCTTCAGTCTTCGCTGGATCGTTGCTACAACTTGTGGTATACCAGCCGCGCACACAGATTTATGTCTAAAATCATTTGCTTGTGTCTAACGCTCCTGTGCTCTCTCTCAAGTACCCTGCCTGGAAACCACAGCTGCCTCCTGAGGATTCTGTCTGGCCGCTCCCCGCCTCGTCCAACAAGGAACCCATCCTACCTGCCACCTTCTGTTACGCAATAAAGTACTCACTGCATTCCTGTCGTTTACTCTGTTCTTGGGTCCTCACTCCGGTCGTGACAGTTTCCTGGTTAAAAGTTGTGATGAGTGTTGCTGGATATATCAGCTTTATATGTTTTACTTTTTGCCTGATGTAATTTCATCCTGAGATCCTTGAACTGCGCTCTTCTTTTGAACACCTCTGCTGTTAAATTAGGGAAAAATTTCACCTTCATTCCCTTGAAATTCAGCACTTTTTCTTTCTTTGCTATTTGTAGAGCAGCGGTTTTGGCCAGGTATCTCTGCATTCTGGCGATCACCCGTCTTGAACCAGATTTTCTTGCCTGCCCCTCTCTATGCGCCATGTCCATAGGAAGGAAGATTTTTATCTTTAAATACCTCTTGAAAGAAAGATGCCATGAACTCTGCAGGATGTTCCTTTTCCACAATCTTTGGCTGAAATCATGCCGCTTTTCCGTTTTTTCTGAGTTCTTTGTTTTCATTGTGGAGCATGTTGCAAACTTTCTCCATTTATTTTGTCTTGCATACTGGAGAGCGCCAGCTCCATATCAGCTAGTTTGTCTTTAAACTCCTTCAGTTCGACCTTTAAGAAATCCAGTTGAGGCTGCAGTTTATCTGTTACTGCTTTTATTTCCTCTCTTATTTTCAAGCGAATTAATGCAGCAAATTCAGGTTGATTGCTCCCTTGTGTCGTGTCAGCTTCTATCCTGATTCTCTCAGGTGAGACACGTGGTGTGTCTTTTTTCAGTGTTTTAGGCACCAGAGATGAAACAACTTCGGTTCCCCTAGTAACAGTTTTGAGACCGTTCTTGTAAACAGTTCATGTTGGAAAGATCCACATTATTTCTTAATTCTAATTACTTTAGGAGTTCGGAGTCCTCACCACCCACAACCGGACATGACGTCACATGCTTTAAATGTGATAGGATGATGGAAGCACTGGGAGCTGTGTGAAGGGATGGTGGGAGCTGTGTGAAGTGATGGTGGGAGCTGTGTGAAGGGATGGTGGGAGCTGTGTGAAGGGATGGTGGGAGCTGTGTGAAGGGATGGTGGGAGCTACAGCTTCCTTTGAGGTCCTCACATCTCAACAGGACTCTGCAAAGATGAAAAATGTCACAGACTTTGGTTCCAATCTGCATGATTTCTTACCGTTTCAGCGATGCTGGCCGCAGACACTCCGGCTTCTCAGACGATAATGAATTAATTTCTTGTGTAGCTCCTGCACAAGAGAAACTGCACAGTAATTCTGGGAAAATGTCAAACAAGCAAAGGGTCATGAAATTTGACCAGCAGAGCGATAATCAGCTGCACCAATCATCTGGGATGAATCTTCTGTAACAGACTTAGAAAAAAAGATGTTTGAACCAGCAGATCATCAGCAGAACAAATTAGAGAAATACACAGAGAAACAGGAGTTCTGTGGAATGCATCTTACGCTACCTTTTCAGCTCACTTTGGTTTATTTTCACTTACAAACCTTCAGCATTTAACAAAGTAAAACACTCCTCTCGTTTCATCAGTATAAACACACACTTTATACAGAATCATCTGGATCACGTAGCTGGATGAATTCCCTCTGATGGGATCCGGTAGGAATTCTCATATAACAGCACACAGGTTAAAAATCTGCTGACACTCATGTTAATAACAGCAGCAATAAACTCAGTTTTCCTGCAGTTCATCAACTGAAAATAAAGAAACTAAAAGCCAACCTCTGCACTGCTGGAGCATTGACTGTGTTCCTGGAGGAATCCGGTTGCTTGCCCTGACATGTTATGTAATGACCTGGATAATGTCAGTAATGCTGCTTTATGGCTTCCTGTTTAGGTTTTATTGTAACTGCAGCACAGTTTGGATGGTGTTGTGTTTTCTCCAGCTTCAGTGGTGCTAATTTTCACTCAGCACAACAGTGCTCACCTGAGATGGGATGGCTTCTCCCAATAAGGCCTAGTTTGTCATGTTTTGGTGTGTGTCTGAGTTTGCAGGTCAGGGTGAGCAGGTTACCATGGGGACTGAGGGCGGAGTCTGGAGCCACAATTACTACCACCTGCAGCTCATCAGCAGGCTCGTTACCTGACTCTACTCCCTGCTATTTAGGGGCAAGCAGGAGCTCCAGTCTTCGCCAGATTGTCACACTTTACTGCGTGGTAACCAGGCCATTCTCCAATTCTTGTGTTGTGTCTTGTTCTCAGTACGACTCACTTTGATATCTGTGTTCCTCAGCCCATGATCTCGATCCCTCGGATAACCACAGCACCCAGGATCCTAGCAAGTTGCTTGCCAAGCCAACTGCCAGCCTGCTCGCCCTGCCTGCAACCGAACACTCTCACCACCTCCGGAAACCAACTCCTGACAGCTCCCTCCATCTCTCGCCCCTCGCTGGACTTCAGTAAGCCGCGGCCACAACGGACACCATCAGGCTTTTTGTCAGACCCACACTAACCCTCTGTCCCTTCACAGAAGGATCTACCGGACCTGGACCTTTCCTCGCACATTCATTGTAATAAATAACATTTGCATCTCTTACCTCGTCTCTCCGAGTGTCTCTGCATTTGGGTCCAGTTCCTGGTACTACGGTCTCCGACCTTGTCATAGTTCACAGGTATCCGCCCAAATCAGACCCTTTATCCAATAACAAACACATTTTTGGTTTTTCCCGTTTCCATCCAAGCGAAGTGAAGGAACATTCTTAAAAATTCTCCCATTAAAATCCTTTTAACTTAATTACAGATTGTACGAAATATAAAACAAACTCAAACACAAAGTAATTTTTAACACCAATTTATTTAACTTGGGTCAGCAGATTATTTGAAAAATAAATAATTAGAAAAAAAAATTAATAAAACAGCTGATGAAAAATGAAATATGTACTGCTTGTTGAGTCTTTCTCCAACTCTGTTATTTTTATTGACATATTTCCTTGGTTATTTGTGGGGATTGTCTCTCTATCAAGTGAAGCTGTGCGTGGTCAGGGGTTACGTTCATGTTTCTGTTCTGCATCCAGATGTTACTGCTGGCGATGTTTACAAGCCGCTTCACAGAAAAATAAGCCCAACAAGCGACGTTTGCATCACTGTCCATGTGCTGCTGCATCACCGCTGTAAGCAGGAAGAAGCTCACAGCTGCTGGCGAGATGTAACAGAGTAACGCTCCTCAGGGTAACTGAGTTACTTTTTTTAAAGAGTAATGCGTTAGACCAGCCAAACCACAGTTGGCCAGGGGGCTAAATTTTCTCTGACCAACTGAATGGCGAGCCAAAATTAGAAAGCCTCTAAGGACATTATCTTGTAAACCTTTGCGACTACCTTCAGCAGTACCATCGAAACAGGCCAGTTCTCTAACAGCCCGTGTTGTTTCCGAATCACTTTTCAGATCAAGGACCATTTCATTTACATCATAGGGACCGCAATGCTCAATCTGGAGGTTTAATAACGATGAATGAACATACAGAACCTGTAACGTTCATCAGTCGTAACACTTATAGCCCATCTACGTCCATGAAACCGGCTAAAAACAAGGAAAGCCACGGGTCCTAACGGCATCAGCTCCAGACTCCTGTGCAGACCAGTTCTGTTAGGTGGTCTGCTACATCTTCAACCTGAGCCTGAGTCTGGAAAGAGTTCCTGTCCTGTGGAGGACATCTTGTGTGGCTCCACTCCCTAAAACTTTGCATCCAACCACTTCAGACCCTTGGTCTTAACATCTCACTTGGAGAGGCGCTGGAGAGGATCGTCCTCAGGCACCTCCGCCCCCTGGTGAACTCAGACATGGATCCCCCGCAGTCTGCATACCAACCCGGCATTGGGGTGGAGGATGCCATCATCTACCTGCTGCAGGGGTCCCTGTGTCTGGAAGATGCTGGAAAAACTGTAAGAATGACCTTTTCTTGACTTCTCCAGCGTTTTTAACACAATCCACACCTCACTGCTCAGGGTGAAGATGGAGAGAGTGGGGATCAGTGACCAGCTGGCTGCATGGGTCACCATCTACCTCACTGACAGACCCCGGTTCGTGAGGCTGCAGGACGGTGTGTCCGATGTGGTGGTCTGCAGCACTGGGGCCCCCAGGGAACAGTCCTCTCACCTTTCCTCCTCACCCTGTGCACATCGAACTTCACATCCTCCACGGACAGCTGCCACCTCCAGAAGTTCTCCGACGATGCTGCCATGGTGGGATGTGTGTCAAAGGAGAACAGCTCTAAGTACGTGAAGGTCATCATGAGCCTTGTTGACTGGTTTGAGTTGAATCAGCTTCAAGTCAGTGCCAGCAAGACAAAGGAGATGGTGATGGCTTTCAGCAGGAAACCCTCATTCAACATTGCACCGATGAACATCCAGACTTGACATGGAGAGAGCGAGGATGTCCAAGGGCCTGGGTGTCCACTTCAAAACCAAACTAGACTGGACTGACACTGACTCGCTCTACAAGAAGGTCAGAGTCGGTTTACATGCTGAGGAGACTGTGATGTTTTGGTGTGTGCAGGCCACTGCTGAGGACTTTTAATGAAACTGTGGTGGCGTTTGTGGTCTCCTATGTAGTGGTCTGCTGGGGAGGGGTGTTTTCTGGAAGGGATGAGAAGAGGCTCAAAAGACTAATAAAAAGAGCCAGCTCAGTCTGTTGCAGCCCCCTGAACCCATGGAGGTGATGGGAGAGAGGAGGGCTCTGACCAAGCTGTCCACCATCATGGATAACACCTGCCACCCTCAGCATCAGACTGTGGGGTAAGCAGCTCCTTCAGTAACAGACTCAGACATCCAGGTGTAGGACGGAGCTTCCACAGGTCCTTCATATCAAACACCATCAGACTGTTTAATGCTGCACTATAATTCTGTTATTGCAACAAACTTCTTCATATCTCAGTAGGACTGATGTTTACTGATGTCCTAGCTGCACTTTAGGCTCTTTTTCCATTCCACTCATTTATTTATACGGTTAATTCATATCTTCTGTATGTCCATATTCACCTGTAATAACACCTCACCGCTGCACATCACACTGGGTGAGGCTGTGGATATAAATACTGTTTTATTTTTTTCTGTTATTATTATTTATTGTACATTCTGTTTTTTTTCTTGATTTTTTATTTTGTTTAATGTCTCTTTTATTTTGTGTTTGAGCTGCTGTTACAGTGACATTTCCCCACCGTGGGATCAATAAAGGATCTTATCTTAAAAACTGCTAACATTTCCGTGTGCTAACTCTACTGAGTCGGTATAACCGCAGCCTCCGACAAATGATCAGATCCATAACTGTCATCAGGGATAGAAGAGATAGGAAGTATGCTGCCGTTTACATTAGAATTATGATAGAATAACTTGGTACTTACATCTGTACAAAATAGCCTCCGCCTGTATCGGTACCGCTGAGTCATTGGCCACCATTATTCAGCTCTGGAAAACTGGTCGAAAGTCCCTCCCCTTCTGCTACGTCAGCAAAATGGCGTCCGTTTAGTGTACGTAGTGTTCTTCATTTCACATTAGATGTTTGGGGCAGCAACCAGGTACTTTCAGAGTTTTTGCTTAAATGTCAGTGTGAGCGCACTATGCACTTAAACATGGTGTTAGAAACAGGGCGCTGAGTAAAACCCATCATGTCTCTGCACAACGACACATGACTGTTTTAGCGTAACGTGGCGGCCAAATGTTGGCAGCTGGCCAGTTTTGGCCCGCAGGCCGCCAGCTGCCAACCGCTGCATTAGGGTATTAGCTACTGACAAAAGTAATGACGTTACAGTAACGTGTTACTACCCAACACTGATCATCATCATCATCTTAATCATGAGTATTAATGTCCATAAGCATGAAACTTTAATCTGAAAGAAAAAGAAAAAAAACTCTCAGACTCCAGGTTTTCCAGGACTCTCCACGTTTTTCAGGACTCTCTGGGTCTGGATTATTGTCCACTTTTTCCAGGACTCTCCAGGTTTGGATCAGACTCCAGGTTTTCCAGGACTCTACAGGGCCTCATTTCTAAAACTGTGCATAGCAAAGATGACTACAGGTGGCGTGCATAGGGAAAGCATGTGAGGGAGCGCCTAGCCTCGCCTACAAGGTGGCTATAAAAGGTCAGGTGAGTGTCTATAATAAATATTCATGGACATCATTTCCATGATGGCTCAGGACAGCTGTGGCTACACACGTAGTTTACCGTCACCAGGTATGAGTGAGGAGTGGATGAATAATGAATAAACTATGTAAAGAGCTTTGGGTGCCTTGAAAAGTGCTATATCATATCCATTCCATTATTATTATTATTATTATTATTATATGATTTGAATGTTTAGAGAATGAAACTGCCTCAGGTAATGACAGCAGATTTTATTTCCAGTTTTCAATTTCCCTCTGGGACATTATTTGTTTATTTGTTTCTCTATTAATAATTTATTTTGTTCTCACCTGGTTCTTATTGCAACTTTAATGCATCAACAGCAGTGATTCCATCGGGGAAACCAGACGTTGCTGCAAACTAGGAAAGTTAACGTGCCTGGTTCCTCCTGGTGCGTCTCTGTAACGCCGGGCCCAAAACCAAACCATGCTGTTACCTTGTACTCTGGACCATCTCAGCTGGAAAGCTGTTAATGCACAGTGGAATTTGTTAGTGCGGAGACCGACTGAAGTCAATGACTGGTTCCTTTGTCTAGTCCATGTTGAGGGATAGGTTGTTGTCATTGCACCAGTTGGTGAGCTGTGCCACCTCCTCTCTGTACAGGGTCTTGTTGCCTGCTGATCAAGGTCACCACAGTCGTGTCATCAGCTAACTTGATCACTTGCTTTGAGCTGTGCATTGCTGCACAGTCGTGTGAGGAGCGTGACCTGAACATGCACCCTATGGGTGTCCCTGTGTTCAGGATGGTTGTGCTGGAGCATCACAGAAGTCCAAGACCCTCACAGAGGTCCAACATCACATCACAGCGCAGGGCAGTTGGAACCGGCTCCTGAGCCATGCAGGAAGTCTAGCTGGTCTCACTACGGAGTCTCACACTGTTGTACGACTTTACACACCAGGATGCCATTTTATATCCAACCATCAATTTTCTGAACAGCTACAGGTGGGAAACACCCCGATTGCAGCCTGACTGACAAGCATGTTTCCATGGCAACTAAGTCATTTTGATTGTAATTATTGTTAATCTGTCTGGCACATGTTGGCAGAACATGTTTTAGTGGTTGACGACCTTATTAACAACATCTCCCTTTCAACTGTAAATCCTGAGGAGGAGTATTAATATCAAATGTGCCTCTTTATTCATTTTTGCAAATTGCTTTAATATGTAACGTGGTGTGAAAGGTAAAATTTGATTTCTCACATTTCACATCATCTCCTTGGTTTAATTCTGGACCGTTGGTGTAGCCATTTCCTGTTTCTCCAGAGTTTGTGCGTACGGCAGGTTCATAGTTGCATGGAGGTAGGAACCTTCACCCACCAAGTTTGGTTTTTATAAATCCCAAAAGTTGACTAGAATTGGTGTACGCTGGTTTTTAAGTACACCAGCTTTATAAATGAGGCCCCTAGTTAGGATCAGACTCCAGATATTGCAGGACTCTACAGGTTTGGATCAGAGTATAATAACTACGAGATGAGGACTGAAAATATTAATTTAAAATTAATTAAAATATTATTTTTAAACTTTTTAAAATTAAATAAAAAAGACTTAATATTTTAATGAATTTAGATCCGGTACTTACAAGTCCAATAAATATTTCTTACATTCCTAAATCAGCAACAGCTGGACTTTTCTAATATACACATTATTGTTGTTCATAGCAAAAAACACTTGCTCACAAAGGTCGGTAGCCCCAATCATACACAATAATCCTGCAGCCAGGGCAGCTCATTTGGGTACCCTGGCTAGACTCACTGATGAATTGTGTCCAAACCCACCGAAGCAAATTTGTCCCTCAAATGTTCATCACGCCACAAGTGAGTTTCTTTTAAGTTAAAAGTTGGAAGGCAGATCAGAAGCCTTGACAGTGGACAAGAGTGTTAATTTCGTTAACAAAAACTAAAAGAAATTATTTTCGTCGTGCACATTTTTCACCGGACGAAAACTAGACTAAAACCCCCATTAATAACCAAGAACTGGGACTAAATCAGAATATGAATAGGAGGCGGAGGAGACATTTGACAAAATCATATCTGAATATAATTTAGATATTGTTTTGTCAAATCCTGTCTCCTCCTCCTCGGCTCTTCCTCCATTCACACACACCACCTTTCAAACCTGCAGCAGGCAAGTGAACAAACACACGGGACAGACAGGAGGTGGATTCACGGCGAAATGTTGAAAGTAAAACATTAATGGCCATGCTTTACACACGGCCCAAGAGAAAGAGAAGACATGATATATGGACCCATTTTCACTACACTGAAATGGATAAAAAAACAAACAAAAAAAAAAAAACAAAAGACATCGTGGTAAGTTAACAAAAAGTTTGGTGGTGGTTGTTTATAATGTAATATTAAACCACCAGCTGTAATGTTCCAACAACAACCGACCGCAAACCGCTTGCTAACTTACTAGCTTCGTAGCATGTAGCATAGTCACTTGTTGATAGAATTGTGTGAAGTTGAATTTATGCAAACTTAGATACGTTATACTGATCGGGCAACTATGTTTTCAGTTGAATTGCAAGTTTAATTAAAGCAGACATAAGTATGAGCTAATCAAGGAGCTGCAAGCGAACTATAGCGAACACAAAACACCTGGGCAGCTACACATGGATGCAAACTAAAAACTAAAACGTACTAAAACAAATCATCTAGATAAAATAAAATAATATGCCACACTTAATTGAAAACAACTTTAACCTACATTTTCATACATGAAATAACCTTAATGTGGTATAAAATAAGTAAAAATTTCTGTTTTGAATGTCTGGGGTCACCAGAGTTTTGTAATATCAAAATGGGCCTCCAAGCTAAAAAAGGTTGGGAACCACGGCTCTACGAGGTTGTATCCCTGTGTATTTATTTGGTGACATAAAATGTTGTTCTCTTTGTCTTCAGGTTACCATCACAACATTTGACTTAACTTTGCATCAATATTAATATAAATAAATGCATGTAAGCATAAAAATGCCTGCAATTATTTCTGCATAAAATAGAATAGTTATGTTTTAAGTATGAGTTTTAAATGGATTGTTAAATGTAGCTTAACAATGATAAACTTTTTTTTTTTGGATCAAAATAAAGACTAAAATGCTTGACTTATAGTCGACTGAAACTTGACTAAATAAAAATGAGATGAGGTTGAATAAATGTGATAAAACTAATAAGCACGATTGAAACTGGACGAAAACTGAGACTAAATTTAAAAATGGCTGACAAAATTACACTAGTGGACGGCCAGCGAAAAACTGCGAATTCTGTTTCAAGTTTGCCAAAGACATGAAACCATTGCTGGAACTCCTGCAGCAATCTCACAGTTTTGTCTTTGAACCGATTCAAAACAGCTTTAACTCCGGTCACACACACATCTCCTAGATGAGGAAAGTGAGCCGTATCTCCACCCTACAGCTCCCTCTCCCACAAAGCTGCTTCAGCTTGAACGCACACATGCTGTCATGGTGCTGCGTGACAATGTTTTTGCACCTGTGCAGCATTTTGTTGAGATTATTTAAGTGTTCTGTAACATCTATCATAAATGCAAGATCCTGGAGCCACTCTGGGGATTGAATTCTAGGACTGGTTTTCCTTTCTTTTCCACAAATTGCCCAATTTCCTCTTGTAGGCACCAACTCTTCAGTAAGAAAAGTAGCTATTGGCTGTCCTAAAAGTCACTAGAAGCCACTAAGTGACATCTACTTTGCATACTCAGCCTGGTACATGTGGTTGTGATGGAAGCTGCCTTGGAGAGGGATGTTGTGGGAAATGCAGAAATTGACAAAAAGACAACTTATAAATACTTAGAATGGCACAAAATAATAAAATAAAATAAAACAAAACAAAATAAAATAAAAAGAAATTCTCCAGTCAATATTTTCTTTGTTTTTTTTTTAGTATAATTTTATAAAGTGGTGTTTGTTTTATAATTAGGAGTCAGCAACATGTCACAACACTTTTTTTTTGTCCACACTCTTTATTAATCGACATTACTATCTGACCTAGCCAGGGCGGGATCATCCAGCAGCAGCTCTCTACGTTTAATTTTCCGCTTGGTGATCAAACAGAGGTGAACATCTCCTATTATGACTGTAGCTGGAAGCTGTTGCTGCTGATGATGCTACTGCTGCTGATGCTGCTGCTGATGATGCTGATGATGCTGATGCTGCTGCTGATGCCGCTGCTGCTGCTGCTGATGCTGCTGCTGACGCTGCTGATGATGCTGCTGTTGCTGCTGCTGCTGCTGACGCTGCTGATGATGCTGCTGCTGCTGCTGCTGCTGATGCTGCTGCTGATGCTGCTGATGATGCTGCTGATGATGCTGATGCTGCTGCTGCTGCTGATGTTGCTGATGCTGCTGCTGACGCTGCTGATGATGCTGATGCTGCTGCTGCTGCTGACGTTGCTGATGCTGCTGCTGACGCTGCTGATGATGCTGATGCTGCTGCTGCTGCTGATGCTGCTGCTGATGCTGCTGCTGACGCTGCTGCTGCTGCTGACGTTGCTGATGCTGCTGCTGACGCTGCTGCTGATGCTGCTGCTGACACTGCTGATGATGCTGCTGATGATGCTGCTCATGCTGATGCTGATGCTGCTGATGCTGCTGATGCTGCTGATGATGCTGCTGCTGCTGCTGCTGCTACTGCTGCTGATGCTGATGATGCCGCTGCTGATGATGCTGATGATGTGCTGATGCTGATGCTTTACCGCTTTACTTCAGTGTGGTGTGACAGGCCGTGGGTAATGTCTTTATTCACAGAAGGCTGTCATCAGATGAAATTCACAGTCTGGACAACCACCACATGATCCACATGATGCTTCCCGATGCAAAATACAGCAAAATGTCCAAAAATCATGTCCTCTGTTTGCTGCTTGTACTTTCTCTCTGAATTTAGTCACAACACCTGCTTTTTCTCGACCAGTGTTGGCACTCCATCAGTAGCCAGGCTGGCACCGCCTGACCCTGGCTAGCACTCCAACCAGAGCACCTTAAATCTCATCAAAAGTTGTGGTGTCTGTCAGTGGCACTAATGCGAGGAACGGTTAAAGTCTCATCGACCTCACACATGAATATGACCCCTTGAGCAACTTCTGGAAGGTCAGTAGGCTCATTGATTGCAACTGAAAATGCAACAAATGACTTGACTTTGCTTTTCATTTAGCCATCCAAGACTCCCGAGAGATCTGACATCCTGTCTACCACCGTGGTCCTTGTCATGTTATCAAAAACCCGTTGTTTCTCAGCACGTGATGTCAGCCTTCAACAAATCACCTACACAGTCTGTCCTGGATGCAGCTGCATCACTAACCTCACGGCTCTGGGTATAAACAGGCTGATTTTTCCTTAGAACTGCCAACAGTTTGTTTTCTTCTCTCTTCTCAGATGTTCTTGTGATTTGGTGCCAAATATTAAATTCTTTTTGCCCTGAAACTAGCTGCATACATACCAAGCACACAGATTTTTCTTTTACCTCAGTCAATAAATAGGACTTGCATAGATCTTCGGCTGCCATGGTGACTTCCTGTCGTTTTGAGAAGCCTTTCTGCAGCACACTCACCTCAGTATACTCACCTGCTGCCTTTCTCCCGGACCCTATGTTTTTCCTGGAAGTGCTTTCCTCATTGTCACAAGCCTGCTTATCCTCCACCAGTCATCCTCTCTGTGTCTACCTGGATTTATCAGGAGCCTTACCTCCCTCTCTTCAAAGGACTCCTCCAGCTTTAACTTAAGCTCCTCAATCAGTTCCATTCATCTTCACACTGCTGGTTATCCAGGATCCTTCACTTGTGGGAATTTTCTCTTCTCTCTCCCATCTCCCCATGACACCATTTAATTTTGGAATTCCCTCTGGCTCATCTTTGCTGTTTCATCAGTACTTGCCTCACCAATCTGTTAAATTATGAATTTGAATCCCTTCATGGTCTGGTTAGCGCCTGTGTCCATAGTTATTTCCAGCCTTTTGGCCCCTGACAAGGTCTAGGTTCAGCAACATCAGCTGATGAGCTGATTATACTGAATGAGCAGGTTATGACACGGCCATATTTCAAGATGACAATACCAGGATTCATGGGGCTAAGACTGTGAAAGAGTGGTTCAGGGAACAGGAGACATCATTTTCTCACATGGATTGGCCACCATAGAGTCCAGACCTGAACCCCATGGAGAATCTCTGGGATGTACTGGTGAAGACTTTGAGCCATGGTTGGACTCTCCATCATTGGTACAAGATCTTGGAGAGAAATTAATGCAACTCTGGAAGAAAATAAATCTGGTAACACTGCAAAAGCTTATTGAGGCAATGACAGATAATGATGCTAGAGTCAGAGATGAAGGAGGTCCAACTGGATACATGAGTGCCTTTTCTTTGGTGATACTTCTTTTGGCCAGGCTGTGTAGGTTTGTTTTACCTTACCAGAGGAGCCTTTTGATTCTGGGGCTCCCCTTGAATCTAAAATCTTATTCTTTATTATTAATTTAAAACATGTTGTTGATTATACCCACTGGACTGGACCGGAGAAACAAGGAAAAAGGTGGATAGAGGAGAAATAGAAAAAGAACAAACAAAAGGTAGACAACAAACCACAGCAACTACAATCAAAGCTAAACTGAGAAACTACAGGTAGTCCGGGTAAGAAACTACACAGCAGCTGCACCTGGAAAGAAGCAGGAAACATCCTGAAGGAGACCAGCAGACCGTCTACAGGGCCCGTGTTGGAGGAAAAACTGTAAAAAACATGACGTGTACTTAATTAATGACTTGTATTTATCTAATTTATTGTGTTTTGTTTAGGTTTAGAGGCAGACAGAGAGTGTATGTTTTTAAAGCTCTTAAAGGTGAAGCTCCTCATCCTCTGCCCTGATAACTCAACAAGAAGTCTTAGATCTGCAATAAAGGCTGATCGCGCTCTTTCCCAAAGCTTTGGAGCAGTCTTCCTTTCTCATATATATTCCATAAATATCTTCAAGGCTAAATTAGAAACTCATTTATTTTTAAAAGCTTTGGATGCTTTTTATCTTGAAGTATTTTATTTTTATCTCTTAACTGTACTGACATACCAAGGTGTACATGAGGTCTCAGAGGCTAGGATCATAAACCAGGATACAAGCTTTGAGGTGATGTTTGATGCCAGAAAAGTGCTAAGCCTCAAGTGCTGGAGTTCAGACAGAGGTTCATCTAAATATCTTATTCTGAATCGGAGCTTAGCAGAAGGACATGGCCAAGGACCAAAGGTGGCATGGGAAACTACCGTCACATCTCCTGACTGTCAGGTTTGGAACATTCAACACTAAAAGCACTCTCATAAAAAAAACCACCTCGTACTAGTTGTGTGTGTTCGGTCATAGCTGCATGGCTACTGAGGACTCCTAACCGTTCTGGGTGTGTAAATTATAGGAAACAAAATTCCTGTGGGTTCAGTTTTTAAATACAAAGTGTGTGTTTACATTATGGGTCCACAGGAATGTGAATATGGAGCAGTTTTTGTGAATTTCTCTCACCGTTTGTTTATTATAAATAAATATTTTACACACCTTGTGTGTGTGTGTGTGTGTGTGTGTGTGTGTGTGTGTGTGTGTGTGTGTGTGTGTGTGTGTGTGTGTGTGTGACTCAGTTAGGAGCACACAGGGTTTTTTCTACTGTGATGTTCAGCCATGGAGTTTAAAATATTACAACACTCCTCGGAACAACTGCAGAAAATTGGACTAAAAATGGGGCTGAAGTGCCAAATTACTTTAGAAATATATCCTTTCCTGTAATAAAAAATGAGTCAAAATTATTAAATCTTTAATGGTTATGGGCCATTATCTACTATTCCTGTCATTTCTAAAACTAAATGGATAACAGCAAAAAGGAAACTTTATTCCACCAGATAATATAAAGCAGCCAAGAGACAGTACAATTCATCCATGCATCCATCCATCCGTCCGTCCGTCCGTCCGTCCGTCCGTCCATCCGTCTGGCTCTGCAGTTAATTGGTTTGAGTCCTGTTTAAATAACAGGAACTACTTTGTGTCTATAGGAAACTATAAATCTGAGTGAACCAAAATAACCTGTGGAGTTCCCCAAGGCTCCATCCTGGTGCCACTGCTGTTCAACATCTACATGCTGCCACATGTTACCACAGTTATGCTGTTAGTTAGTTAGTTAGCCAGTCCTCCCTCGCACGTCTCCAGTTGGTGCAAAATGCAGCTGCACGCCTCCTAGCTGGAGTACGTAAGAGGGAGCACATAACCCCCATCCTGGCCTCACTTCACTGGCTGCCAGTGCACTACAGAGTTCATTTTAAGATTCTTTTATTTGTTTTTAAATCTTTAAATGGTCTGGCGCCTCCTTACCTCTCTGAGCTACTCCACCCCTATGCTCCTGCTCGGTGCCTCAGGTCAGCTGACCTGCTGCTCCTGGACGTACCGAGGTCCAAACGGAAGCTCAGGGGGGATCGAGCTTTTTCAGTCACTGGTCCAAAACTGTGGAATGAGCTCCCTCTCCACATTAGACAAGCTTCTTCATTGTCTATTTTAAAACTTATCTTAAAACCCATTTTTATTCTTTGGCTTTCAGCCCAGTATGACACTGTTCCTGTTTTAGTGTGTGTGGTTTTTTTTACTTATTGGTTTTATTTGTTTATATTTGTTCTTTTAAAATTGCTTATTGTTTTAAAACCGTTTTTTAAAACAATGAACAATTATTTTATTATATTTTATGATATTATTTATTTCCTGGTTGATTTTTGTACTTTGTGTTGCTTTGTCCATTTATGTACAGCACTTTGTTTCAGCTGTGGTTGTTTTAAAGGGCTATATAAATAAAGTTGAGTTGAGTTGAGTTGATGACACACACATCTACATAACCATCTCACCAGGAGACTACAGTCCGATCCAGACTCTGATCACCTGCATCGATCAGATTAGAGATCGGATGGGCCAGAACTTCCTTCAGTTCAATGAAGACTAAACTGAAATAATAGATTTTGGAGCCAAAGGAAGAAAGATTAAAAGTCAGTTCTCAGTTTCAAACAGCAAAGTTCAAAACTACCAACCAAGCCAGAAACCTGGGAGTAGTCCAGGAAAGTAGATCCTATAACTACAGTCCTCACTTAGACCAGGAAAGTAGATCCTAGAACTCTAGTCCTCACCTAGACCAGGAAAGTAGATCATAGAACTCTAGTCCTCAGATATTTACACAGGCTGATTTCAAAATCCTGCTGTTAGTTTACAAAGACCTGAATGGTTTAGGACCAGAATCCCTTCAGGATCTTCTGGTTGGTTATGAAGCAACCAGATCCCTCAGGTCATCAGGGTCAGGTCTACTTTCTGTTCCCAGAGTCAGAACTAAACATGGAGAGGCAGCGTTCAGCTTTTATGCTCCTCACATGTGGAACAAACTCCCAGAAACCTGCAGGTCTGCTGACTCAGCAGTTTTACGTCAGAGTTAAAACTTTTCTATTTGCTGCCTTTTATCAGAACAGCTGTTAATTCCCCACACTGGAACTTTATTTCTGGCTTTTTATCTATTTTATTTTAGCTTTTTCTTTCAGTTTTTTTCAGTTCTTTTATTATTTTTTTTAAAAGTTTGTTTTTAATGCACTCGTTATTGCTTCCTGCACCCGCTGTGGTGATTTCAATATTTAATGTAAAGCACTTTCAATTGTCTTGTACATGAAATGTGCAATACAATAACATTTACCTTGCCTTGCATCCTAACCAGATGCCCGATTCACCTCATCTGGCTCCTCTTGATGTGGAGGAGCAGCAGTTCTACTCTGATGGCCTCCTGAATCACCAAGCTTCTCATCCTATCTATGAGGGAGAGTCCAGACACCCTGCGGAGGAAACTCATTTCAGCCGCTTGTATTCATGATCTGGTTCTTTCGGTCACCACCCACAGCTGGTGACCACAGGTAATGGTGGAAACATAGATGGACCGGCAAACCCAGAACTGCTCCTTTCAGCTCAGCTCCTTCTTCACCACAACAGACTGATGCAGAGTCCACATCACTGCAGACCCTGCACTGTAGATCTCCCGCTCCGTCTGTCTCTTACTCTGACCCTAAACAAAACACAATAAATTACATAAATACAAGTCATTAATTAAGTACAAGTCATATTTTTCATTGTCATCATTTTTTATAAAAACCCAAAATGGCTGCTTTATTCCCTGAATATGGTGATGAATATGATAATATTACTGAATATGGTAATGACACGTAGCCCATCTAACAACTGGCAGGTAATTTTACCTGTCCAAATCTAGGACTGCTGGATTGATGTGAGCCGATCTGAGGGGCAGACATTATTGAATTTATGCAGATTTTTAACATTACTCATTTCATAACCATATTTATTACTGCACATATTAATGAAATGGGATGCTGTAGTTTTAAGATAACAGAGCACTCATTTGATCATCTGCATAACATCCAAAACCTGCATTACTTTCACAAAATTCAGTAAAAGCACTACATGTCACCAACAGCTTTTTTTCTGTACCTGGATAGCACCTGATAGTACCTGGGTAGTATCTGATAGTACCTGATAGTACTTGGGTAGTATCTGATAGTACCTGATAGTACCTGGGTAGTATCTGATAGTACCTGATAGTACTTGGGTAGTATCTGATAGTACCTGATAGTACTTGGGTAGTATCTGATAGTACCTGGATAGCACAACCCAAGTTGTGCTGGAGAGTAACTAATATTTTAGTGTCAATCCCCACATCACTTCAGTCCCATCCTTACGCACCACCATCAATAGTTAGCAGCAGTAGAGACAAGGCGAGCGGTGGGCTACTGCAGCCTTACGCACCACCATTAGTATTTAAGAGCAGAGACAATTTGTCTCTTGATTTTACACTTGATGGTCAATGTCTGCCACACAACTGAGAGAAAGTTTTCCCCCTTCCTCAGTCTGTGGAATTCTTAATGTGATGTTTAATATGTTTCTTTTTTGCACGTCCCTTCAAATCAATGGGATTAACTGGGCTATTCAAGATTTAATTCTATCTTTTCTTTATTCTTTAGCCATTCGTTGATGATTTACTGTTTTGGATTATAATCATCTTACATTGCCAAATTCTACTGTAGCTAGTATTTTGTCCAATAAACCTTTAGTACAGTGAGAAATTCATTCTGGATTCTGCAATGGTGAGTTTGCCAAGCCTTGTTATAGCAAAGCAGCACCAAACCATGACATTTCCAACTCCATGCTTTAAATATTACTGAGGCTCTTTTACACAAATGTAATTGTTTTATACTGAACTTGTCCCTTGTTACTGTTTTCAAATAACTAGATTATAAATGTATCCATGCAAAGCAGGTTGTTCAGAAGGTCCTGGTTTTTCTCTGGTGCTTCTTGCCCCTAAGTTCTTTTTCCAGTTTGCACAACTCTACAGATCAAACTTGTGCTGTCTCTAGCTAATTGCATACTTAGGTTTGAGCTGTGGCAAGACTTCCCTTTAAGTCCCACATGCAAACTGTAATTTCAGACTTTTTTTAATAAAACTGCAGCCAGGACTGAACTTGATAGGACAGCCTGACCTGGCCAAGTCACTTTTAAATATTCTCCTCTTGTAAATTATTTCTCAAACAGTACAATAGCTGTTTCCAAATTCATTTGAGTTTGTATGCACCTAAAATCTTCTTCATAAAAGCTTTAGAGAGCTACTTGGATCTCATCGTGGTGTTATACAATCAACTACAAACCAGATTTAATGTCTAAGACTTTAATAAGACAAACTCCTCCAAAATGCATTGAAATGAGGGGAGCTAACCCTGAAGCTAGCTGCTGCTGGGTAAAATGAAGGGCAGCACCTTACTAAACCATCCGAAATGTTACTTCAGGAGCAAAAAGTCCAGATAGAAAAATAAACACTTCTGTGGGTGCGGTGTGTAGGTCACCTGGTGTAGCAGCTGCCCTATAAATGCAGCCAGCCAAGCTGCAATCCTGATGTCTGCCTGCCCCACTTTCTCACCTGCTGGACAATAAAGGAGCCTACACATGTTGAAAATATAACAAATAAAATAAAAAAAAACAAAAAAAACACACTTGTTTATGGAACACACATAAAAATAACATTGCAGTTTTTTAAAAGGGGATAAAGTATTTTTCATTTAATTATTGATGACGTCATGACGACTTTTCAACTAGTTGACTTGAAAAATCACCTAAAATACCCATCCCTAGTTCAGACTCTCATCTGATTTTCATAACAATATAAGATGTAATGAAATAACTGCTAACATTACTTTTGGCAGCACAGCTGTTGGCAGTGTTTGATAAGTTTTAATGTTTCCAATAATTGGTATTTTCTCAGGAAAACAATGATAAAATCTTTAAAGTATCAGAAATTCAAGTATGGCTGAAGATGTATGGATAAACTAATGCTTATGATTTGACCATAATGCTTGGAGAAAAGTAAAAACTAGAACTGATAGACAGCCAGGACTAAATCTGTGCTGTCAGAAAAGTTTCAGTTAAATTGATTCATCTCCTCCAGTGGTAAACTTCCCTCTGAGCTTCTTAGGATGGACCTGTGGGGTTTTATTGCTTCCAAGTACAGATGAAATAATGTCATTCTGATCTGAAAAGTTATCTCATCTGAGGAACCTTTCCCAGCAACTCTCCAGTTATGACAGTGAATCTCACTCACCTGATAATTTACAACTTAAAGTACAGAAAGTCCAGACGTAGTCACATGGCAGCTGATTAGATGAGGGATGACAGGAGGGATGAGGCTAGATCTATCGGTGTGCAGCTGGGGTCTTTGGAACATAAAGGCAGTTCTTGGGGAGTAAATGAATGGTTTGGGGGGGTTTGGAACAAGGAGAAATGGAAAACAGCTAAATGGACTGTATGAATAAATACCACTCTTCCTCTGATCTATATTTATTCCAGAGCAGCTTTAACTGGAAAAATATATAAAAAATACCAAATAAAATTTTAAAAAGGTCAAAGTCTGCATCCAGGATATGTAAAGGCACAAATTAAGATTAAATTTAAATAGTTTTTTCCCTCTTTTGTTCTGGAGCTGCATAAGCCCCAGTAATGGACCACATGCATTCCTGTACATGTATCCAGTGCATCGCTTATCTCTGTGTGGTTGGACGTAAAAAGGACATAAAAAGGACACATAAAAGTCCTCCAACTTTTTACAGACTGCAATCGTAAAACTGTGTTGAAGTGAAAATGTAAGCTGGGGTAGAAAACTTGTTCTAAAACTTTGAGTCTTCCCACCAGCTCAGTGCCCTCATGTGCAAAAAGTTTTGAACCTTTAGATTTGACTGCATGGCAAAACCAAACAACTAGATGGCCCCCAGCTTGTGGTGACCAAGGCTCCTTTTTGACTAAAGATGAATCGGTGCTGGTTCGGTGTTGGTGCTAGAGCTGGGGTTTAGCTGGTGCTCCAGCAAACCTGTTCGGTTTTCCACAGATGGAGCCAAGTAGGTGCTGCATCATTACATCATCTAAAACACAACTGAATACGCTGCCTGAGGAGAAGGAAGGAGGAGGCGCTCAGGCAAAGATTAAAATGGAGTTTACTATCCTGCTCTTGTTTTTCCAAACTTGCCTGGACTCCCACAGAGGGACCAGTCATCTGTTCATGGCTGTCCATGAACGTTAGATCTGTAAGTGCAGAGAACAGCGACTACGTTTAGGAAGAGAGGTAATAATTCAAAGTTATGTTACGATGTTTTTACCCGTTAGGTACAAGACGTAGTCCAACTTAGCACTGACTATACTTACATCGATTACATGGTACAAACGTAATGATTTGTCCGTTTTGCTTTCTTAACAATGTGTTTTTCAGACATTACATGGTGTTGGAGTGGATCCTGATGCGGAGGCTGCCTGGTGTCTGGACACATCCACAGTCAACCTTCTGGTGGGATTGCATTGTTCCAGACTTTAAAACATAGCAGTTTGTTCAAAACTTACATGAGTCCTCTCTGTACATCTGTGATCGGACCACAGCCACCCATTCTAAAGAAGACACATTACTGAATGTGCATCCTGGTTCCAACATTGGCATCAGGAGCTACCAGTGGTGAACGCAGCCAGTGTTCAAGGGACTGACGTTTAGTCAGCTTTAATGAAGTATTTTAACCGTGATGAGCAATAACTGTCTGGCATATCGTTTCTTGTTTACCGTAAATTGTATTTGATCAATAAAAATGAACCTAAGTTGCAAAGCAGTTTACTCTGGCTTTTGGTTTTTATTGAAGTTTGGGTTAGAGTCTGTTACACCTGCACCAGGCACCTGCCAGGGACACACCCACTCCTGCCACACATCACTGCAGTCAATCTCCAGAATACCAATCATTCACACCTGCAATCAGTCTGATCACTGGGCTTTATTATATACTCCACATCCACATCCACTCCTAGTCGGACCTGATGGACTACCTCTATATCCCTTTCTGGTCCCCTACTCACCTGGCTGATCCACTGTTTGGTTCCCTTGATTTGTAAGATTACCTTTAAAGATCTCTGTCTGTAATAAAACCCCATTTGACTCTGATCTGTCTCCGTGAGAATCTTCACAACCAAACTTAAGCAATTAAGTTTGGTTTTAATTGAGCACCGAATGCAGTGTAATAACATTCTCACACAAACATATATATATATATATATATATATGTGTGTATATGTATATATATATATATATATATATATATATATTAGGGCTGTCAAACGATTAAAATTTTTAATCAGATTAATTACAGCTTTCAAATGAATTAATAACAATTAATCACCATTTGCAACTGCCTGAAATCTGCGCGTTTTTACTTTATTGTATCAACAGAAAGAACCAATGCTACAATTATTTACTGTTAACTGACCTTCTCTTGGGTAAACACAGATGTCGAAGGGTCAAAGAATGCAGCATGTAATGTACTTCTATATGTTCTAAAACATCTCTACCATGTACCGGATCATAATTCAGAATTAAAACTTTGTTTTTTTATATTTAATTATAAAAATTAAAAAAAAAAAAAACAGCAGATGTGACAACTGAAGTTAAACAGCCAATATTGATGAAAAAACTCTGATCAAACTCTGATAATTTGGCCCCCTGGTCAGTGCTCCTGTCTGGGCCCCCATCAGAACTTTTCTAGACCCGCCCCTGCATAGCTGAACTCCTTTCCACAGCTACTTTCTGTTGTCAGCTATTCTATTAGGGAAGGTCCTGCTGCACAAACAAAGACGACCAGAGATCCTCTAGAGCAGCCATGTTGGTGTAAAACGCAGGATAAGTTTTAAAAAGAATGTGGGAAAAGTTGGGGTGTAGAACCCTCTCACCGGGGAAAGAGTGTGTGTTAATACACTCACTTTCTCCACGGAGGCAACGTCCATGTTGCTCCATTAATGCTGTTTATTCTCAAATCCATCCAAAGAACCAGCGGGCGGATCTTTTCCATCGCACCTCTCCACGTCCTGATGTCATAGCAGAGAAATGACGGATGTCTGGGGCCTGTCATGCTGCACATGCATTAATTCCGTTAAAAATTTTAACACAATTAATTACATAAATTAATTAATGCCGTTAACGCATTATTTTTGACAGCCCTAATACATATATACATTTATATTTATTATAAAAGGTCCCATATTATCCAAAATTCACTTTCTAAAGGCTTTCTAACAGTCATATGTGTCCTCATAGCCTGTATGAGGCCCAAAAATGGGAAAATTCTCTCTTCTCTCACTTGCTTGCTCCACTTTTTAGCAAATGTGTGCTCAAATGGGTGAGTTTGAAATCTTTCTCTTTGTGACCTCACGAAGATGTGATGGTAAAACAAGTCAATATGTTCAATCAAACAACTCAAAGACTCTCTGGTGTATGCCTGGGGTGTCTTTCATTAAATTAACTTAGTTAGGACCCTGTGTGTAGTGTAAATTAAAGAAAAATACACTCATTTGTAAATCTCATAAAACAATACTTTATTCACATTAAAACAAATAAAACATATCAAATGTTGCAGACAGGAAAAAGCTCAATGTTGAACTGAACAACAGCAACACATTCAAAAACAGCTGGAGCGAAAACAGATGAAGCCGGGGTCTAAATCCAGCACCTGACTTGAATAAACCCAGCGGATCAGTCTGACCTCTGTGAGGCTCAATGAAGGTTGGTGAAAGTTAAAATAACCAGACTCTTCTGAAACAGGCTGGAGTAGCCGATCTTATTATTATTATGTCATCTTATTTTTAATCAGTCAGAGAGGTGGAACGGAGATCTTTTTCATCTGCTGGTGCTAAAGATGGAGCAATGCAAGATGGTGAGGCAGGCTTGCACAGCGGCAAGGTTGGTGTTTGAGCAATAAAAAAAGGTCCACATCCACCCCAACTTCATCATACAGGATTATTGGTCCTAATATACATATAGATGGTCAAACAATACAGCAAGTAAAAATTGTGAAGCTTCTTGGACTTTGGCTGGATTGCACATTGTCATAGTCAGATCACATCAATAAAATTGCTGCCAGAATAGGTAGAGCTATAGCCATAATCCAAAAATTTGCATCATTTCTCAATTCACAGTTGCTTCATCAAGTGGTTTGTGGTTGGTTTTGTCATTTGGATTACTGTTCAGTTGTATGGTCTGTTGCATCAGACACCCTTCTGAAGAAATTACAGGTGGCTTAGAACAAGGCTGCAGGACCGGTTCTTTGGTTGTTCTCCAAGAGCTACTGTTGCAGAAATGCATTAACGTCTCACCTGGCTGAAGTTTAGCACAAGACTATCTGCTAATGTACTTACATACTTTCATAGATTAATTAAGGCATTTGTATGACACATTTCATGTACAGGGCAATTCAGTGCATTACATAAAACAAAGGTATTACAGATGGTGCAAAGAAAGCATTCAGAAATAGTAAAAGGCAGCAACAAATAGCACTAATCACAATAAAATCACATAAATTACATTAAAATGATTAAAAGCAAGATAAATTTAAAAGTTACCGTGCAGATGAAATGCACAGGCACACAAGAAAAGACATGTTTCAACCTGGATTTAAACGTGTCTACGTTTGGTGAAAGTTTAATCTCCACTGGCAGTTTGTTCCATTTGTTTGCAGCATAACAGCTAAATGCTGCTTCTCCATGTTTAGTCTGGACTCTGGTCTGGACTCTGGTTTGGACTCTGGTCTGGACTAGTTGACCAGAGTCTTTGGATCCAAGAGCTCTGCTAGGTTTATAATCTCTGAACATATCACAGATGTATTCTGGGCCTAAACCATTCTGGGATTTGTAAATGATCAGAAGGGTTTTAAAATCTATTCTGTGACTGACTGGAAACCAGTGTAAAGATTTCAAAACTGGTGTGATGTGTTCAGATCTCTTAGTCCTGGTTAAAACTCTAGCAGCAGCATCTGGATGAGCTGCAGATGTTTAATGCTCTTTTTAGGAAGTCCTGTTAAAGACCATTACAGTAATCCAGTCTACTGGAGATGAATGCATGGATGAGTTTCTCTTGGTCTTTCAGGGAGACTAAACTTTTAATTCTGTTGATGTTTCTGAGCTGGTAAAAAGCTTCTTAGTGAAGCTTTGATGTGGCTTCTTAAAGTCAGGTCTGAGTCTATCAACACTCCAAGGTTACGAACTTGGTTGGTGATTTTAAGAGCCCGAGTCTCCAGGTGTTTACCAATGCTGACCCTCTACTCTTTGCTACAAAAGAGAATAATCTCAGTTTTGTCTTCATTTAATTGTAGAAAATTCTCCCTCATCCAGGTGTTTATTTGCTCCAGACTCTGACACAATAAGTCTATTGGACTGCAGTCATCTGGTGACAGAGACACATAAAGTTGTGTATCATTTGCATAACTTTGATAATTAATGCTATAGTTCTGTAATATTTGACCAAAGGGAGCAGATACAAGTTGAACAGAAGCGGTCCAAGGACTGATCCCTGGGGGACTCCACAAGTCATGGCTACTCGCTCAGATTCATAGCTGCCATATTTGTCATACTGCTCAAAAACCTCTGTTGAAGCATGAAATAGAAAATTGGGGCTGTTTGACTTGAACAACAAAAAAATGAATTAGTGTATAGACTGAAAAGTTTCCTTGTCCTCATCAGGGACAGATTTTAAGAACTAAAATAACAAATGGGCTTTTTTTTTTCTTTTTATTAATTAAGACCTAATCATTGGGTATTAGGTGCCTACTTCATTGGATATATGAATAATTTCCGAAAATCAGCACTGAGTGCATTATAAGTACAGCCTGGTCCTGCTGATAAGATACATGCAGACATCAATACTATATTGACTTAAAGGTCCCATATTATGCAAAATTCACTTTTTAATGGTTTTGGAACAGTCATACTGGTCCCCCCGCATGTGTAGGAGACCCGTAAGTGTGAAACTCTTTCAGGCGCTCTCTCTCCCCCCTGCTCCACCTCTAGGGAAGTAAGAGCTGAAATGAGCTTGTTTGAAAGCGTGTACGTTATGACGTCATAAGGGACAATAACCACTCCCCACAGAGCGATGGACCCGTCTACCGGCTCTCAAAGCCCGCCCTCTAAAAATCACCTAGCGCCCAGTGTTTTTCCCTCTTCGGCAACCCTCGTTAGCGGACATGGCTAAGCGACAGAAGCACTGTTCTGTTTGTGGCTGCATAAATGAACACGAAAACGTTTTTTTACTTCCATCCACTGAACCCACGAGGACTGAGTGGATTAATTTTATTTTTGGAGGAAATGTACCCGGAAAACTTCCAAAGGTTTTGCATGTCTGTGGCCAGCATTTCAAAGAGGACTGTTTCCACAACATGGGGGCATGGAAAGCAGGCTTCGCCAACCGTTTGAAGCTGAAGCCAGGTTCAATACCAACTGTCCGTGACACAGCTGGAGAGGTAAGAGCTGGCAGTTATTTTATCGTTTCGGCCTTATTAGTCTGATAGCTTGAAAATATATTAACCTGTCAATCACCTCATGACGGGCGATGCGATGGGCGGAGCCAACAGCTGAGCTGCTCCACCAGGGTTCCGCCCACCATAAACGGCACATTTCTGAAGCTGCTAAAAAGAGGGAGGTGAAGAGAAGCCGCTGCACTCAAACTGAGGGTCGATTTGTCCATACCATGGCGGAAATATTTCATTTAGATATTAATGAATGGTCTCAGATTGGGAATAAAGTGTATAATATGGGACCTTTAAAAAAAAAAACAAGAAACTTTCATAAAGCAAATAGAAAACCTACATACATACATACACATCTACGTAGGAGCATAGATCCACCAGTAAATCCAGAAATTTTCCTTTTAACTCAGTTCCTTCTTCACCAAAACAGAATGATGAGTCCACATCACTGCAGATGATCCCACAGTACATCTCCTGCTCCATCCTTCCCTCACTCCTAAAACAAAACCCTAAGATAGTTGAACTCCTCTACTTGGAGCAGAACTTGATTCCCGACCCGGAGGGGACGCGCCACCCTTTTCCAGCAGAGGACCATGGTCTTTAAGGCTGTTTTAGAATCTAGGATGGTTGACTAGAATTGGTCTGGTTGGGGACTCGGTTCAGTTGGGGTTGCAATAATCGAGTCTCACGCTGCGCTACACTAAATCACGCTTTTCACTCCTCACCAGAGGAGGTGCTGCACCAAGAATTACTAAAGAAAAATACGAGACCACCAGTGATGAAGAAAACGGGTTCATCTATTGGTTAATGCAGAACAACTTCGGTTTCCAGTATATTACAGCTAAATATGGAGCTGCATTGGCTCCTAGCAGTCTTGGGTTGATCAGATTTCTATCAAAACTTTTCTCGAGTTCTTCCACATCTGAGCGTGAGCCATTTCTCCCGCGCAGAGTCGCCTATCGCCCAACACGTGCAAATGTTGTGGTTGTGTTTACCCACAATGCTGTGTGCTGAAACCATAATACACTTTTTGTAGTTTGTTTCCTGTATTTGTTTCGCTTGAAGCCGACCGAGACCTGTGTCTGTAGGCGGACCGAGTCCGTTTCATTGATTCAAGTCAGAATTCATTTGCACAATACCCCAAACAAAGCAACCTTCCCAGCAAATAGACCAGGATCACAGAGGCTGGTGTGAATGTGTCCTAATTGGTGACCAAGGTTCTAGGCCCATCCTAGACATTCTTTCGGTAAAAGAATCAGTGATATGAGGCAGCCTAAGCAGGGTCCAACCCTCAATGGAAATTAATTCAGCATTGCGGACTAAGCTCTGGCACCGGTCCTACAGGGACCAAATGGCCCTAATCAGAGGGTGTTACCCCATACAACCGAATCACTCCCCACAGCCAGTTTAAGATGGACTTTGTCAAATATGAACAAGTTAATGACTTTTTAAAACTTGTTTCATTAATTTATTTTGTTTGTTTTTATTTTAACTCATATTACTGTCATTTGTGCAAAGTAGGTTTAGATTCTTGGTTTTTGTTGAAAACAGATGCAGAATGATCAGCTTGCTGATCAAAAAAACCTGGCTGTTATGTGCTGACAGAACAAACCTTGTTCACACTAAACAACAACCATAATGCCAGAGAGAACTTACTATAAGAACAGCCTGTAATGTCATGATTATATCCATTTTAGTGATTCAGAACTGGAACATGTTACATCTGTTATTCCAACAAGCTGACACATTTCTGTTGGAAGGCTGCTAAGCTGGCTGGATCAAGCTATAAAAACTTTCAAGCATTATTGTTATTGTTAAAGCAGCATTTGTTGACGTTGAGTTGAGAGTTCACTTCATGATTGACTTTGTTGAAATGTTTGTTAATCTTTTAAAGTTTCAAGTAGAGATCATTTTAAAACAAAAACTGGGAGACAGAGGTCAGGGCACTGAAGATGATGCAGGAGACTTAGGCCAGGACACAGGAGACACAAAGGTGACCCAGGCCGGGACACTGGAGATGACCCAGGAGACAACACAGGAAACCCTGGCCGGGACACTGGAGACGACCCAGGAGATGACACAGGAAACTCGGGGCGAGACCCAGGAGACGACCCAGGAGACGACCCAGGAGACGACCCAGGAGACGACCCAGGAGACAACCCAGGAGACGACCCAGGAAACTTGGGTGAAGACACTGGAGACGACCCAGGAGACGACACAGGAAACCCGGGTTGGGACTCTTGAGACAACCCAGGAGGCGACACAGGAAACCCTGGCCGGGACACTGGAGACGACCCAGGAGACGACACAGGAAACTCGGGGCGGGACACAGGAGACGACCCAGGAGACGACACAGGAAACTTGGGTCAAGACACTGGAGACGACACAGGAGACGACACAGGAAATCCGGGTCCAGACACAGGAAAAAGACCCAGGAGACGACACAGGAAACCCAGGCCGGGACACTGGAGATGACCCAGGAGACAACACAGAAAACTTGGGTCAAGACACTGGAGACGACCCAAGAAACGACACAGGAAACGTGTGCCCGGACACTTGAGACAAACAAGGAGACAACACAGGAAACCTGGGTGTGGACACAGGAGATGACACAGGAAGCATGGGCCGGGACACTGAAGACGACCCAGGAAACAACACAGGAAACCCGGGTCCAGACACAGGAGACGGCCCGGGACAAGACACAGGAAACCTGGGCGGGGACACTTAATGCAACCCAGGAGACGACACAGGAAACACGGGCCGGGACTCTTGAGACAACCCAGGAGACATCACAGGAAACCCGGGTCCAGACACAGGAAAAAAGACCCAGGAGACGACACAGGAAACCTGGCTCGGGACACTTGAGACGACCCAGGAAACAACACAGGAGACCTGGGTCCAGACACAGGAGACGACCCGGGACAAAACACAGGAAACCTGGGCGGGGACACTTGAGGCAACCCAGGAGACAACACAGGAAACATTGGTTGGGACTCTTGAGACAACCCAGGAGACAACACAGGAAACCTGGGCCGGGACACAGGCGACAACCCAGGAGATGACACAGGAAACTTGGGCTGAGACACTGGAGATGACCCAGGAGACGACACAGGAAACCTGGCTCGGGACACTTCAGACAACCCAGGAGACGACACAGGAAACCCGGGCCGGGACACTGGAGACAACCCAGAAGACAACACAGGAAACCCGGGTCCAGACACAGAAGACGACCCAAGAAACGACACAGGAAACCCGGGCCGGGACACTTGAGATGACCCAGGAGACAACACAGGAAACCCGGGTTCGGACACAGGAGATGACCCAGGAGACTACACAGGAAACTCTGGCCAGGACACTTGAGACAACCAAGGAGACAACACAGGAAACCTGGGTCGGGACACTGGAGACGACCCAGGAGACGTCACAGGAAACCTGGGTCGGGACACAGGAGACGACCCAGGACACGTCACAGGAAACCTGGACTGGGACACTTGAGACAACCCAGGAGATGACACAGGAAACCCGGGCTCGGACACTTGAGACAACCCAGGAGACGACACAGGAAACCTGGGTCAAGACACTGGAGACGTCACAGGAAACCTGGGTCGGGACACAGGAGATGACACAGGAGACGTTACAGGAAACCTGGACTGGGACACTGGAGATGACACAGGAAACATGGTTCATTCTGTCATGGACATGGAAGCTGGAAGCTAGAAGTTGGACCAAATTGCAGGACTGACGCACAGGAGGCAAATAGTACGGAGGTTTAATAGGAAAAAAGACACAACTGAAGACCGGACGACACAACTAACACATGAAGACTGGATCTAACCGGACTAATGGACAGACTGTGACTACCACACACACAATGACCTGGAACAATAAAGGAAAACCTGAAACACTGATCACATGACAAGAAGCAGTAATGGAAGCAGGGAACAGGAAGTAAAGCAGACACAATACACAAGGAGAAAAAACTACTGACTAAAACACGAAAGAAGACTGAACACAACTGAACAACAACAAAGACCCAAAGATCATGCCAAGATCAGGTTTTACTGAACCAAACCATCCCACTTCAAGCTGGATCCCTTGGTGGAAACAAGGTTATAGCAAATCCAGGCCTTAAGGGCTAGTGTCCTTTTAAATAAAATGCTTGATGTCAAGGTCTTCACAAGCCTGTCAGTTTTTCACAAGTCAGCTACACAGCATTCAGGTTTTCAATGTACTCCTGCTCCAACACACATCTGAATCAAATGAAATAGATCTAACAGCCTATCAAGTTCTGCATGATGACTAATTTTTTTAAATCAGGTGTCTTGGAACAGGGACACACGGAAAACCTGCTGCACTGCGGCCCTGGTATGACTGAATTAAGTGGCCCTGCTGTACATGGAGCTCCACAGCCAAGTGGCTGGAACGGTGTTCAGCAATATCTGTACTAAGTTTGAAGTTTGTATTTGAAGGTGGTGGAGAATGACAGGGCTAAGATCCCATGGGACTTCTAGCTCCAGACTAATAAAACAGGGACGGCGAACCAACTGGCTGTCAAACTGCCGACGGTCGCAGTAGATGGAAAAGTCTGAAGTGACAAGTGAGGAGGAGGAATGGAAGGAGCTGGAAATTACCAAGAGGGGAAGGAGAAAGTTGAAAACGTGGGAGCGAAGGCAACAGGGTGTCAGAGAGAGCCCCATCCCCACCAGCTTGAAGCGGTGTAGAGCAAACAGTCAAGACCTGACACAATAAATGAATGACTGAAGACCATTGCTGCTATTATACATATTCTTATAGAACAAAAACTGCTTCCAGTCACATTACTGCAAAAATCTTTATTTGCTGACACATGGACAGAAGACGTCTAGGCCTTACCTGCCTGTCCCAGCATGTCCATGTGAAAAGAAAACCTCTGATCAAATTAAATAAATTTAAATGAATCCAGATGTACTTGAGAATATTCCACATATGGAGCGAGGAACTCCTCCTCCTCCTCAGGGATTTAATTTGAATTATGACTCGTATATTTCTCAGAACCTCCACAATTTACAGCAAGCGACTTGTCCCAGGTGTCCATCTTCATGAGCAGATGGGGGAATTTATGAAAGTATATAAAATATTTTATACATTTACTGGATGGTACACAGTTATTCTTTACATAGGAGGGTTTTTAACACAGAAAACTGTTGATTATGATCACATATTTATTTTACAGCATATAATTACACTCTAACACCTGTACAGTCTGTATAATTTACTGTCCACATGCATAGACTTGTGACCATAATTTAAAAATAAATTCCTGGCATTTGTTTCCAGCTCACCTGCCTCCATGAAGATCAACTCATCAGTTATGAGTGAAAACAGTAAGAGATCGATAATATGTGGCCGTAACAAACTGAAATCTAAATAAAGCTGAGGTCGTCATGGCATGCTTATGTGGCTAAATGCTGTCCCTGACGGAACGAGATGAAACTGAGCTCTCCACGTGATGCCGCATGGACGTGTATGAATACATGCTTTACCGAAAGCATTTCAAAGGCTGCACAGACGAGTCATGCAGGCCGTACTCTCAGATGTGACAGGGTAATGACAGATATGATCTGGTAGAGGCTGGGAGACGGAGGGCGAAGGGAACGGAGTGGCACTCTGCTATCATCCCTGCTGGAAGCCCTGCTTGTTCTTCCAGTGCAAGGCATTACAAACACCTGTCCATCTACACAAGGGTCTCCAGTCTTTTCATCTGTCCACTGTTTGGATCATGGGCACGTCACTTCTAAGTTCATTTCAGAACACGTCGTCGTGTCCTTCCATCAGGCGTGGCAGGGGAGAACCTCTTCTGCCTGTTGAGAAAAAAATACAAACACTGAAATCTTTTATTTTTTTCCAAGCCCACGTGCATTTACTGTCGTAAAATCAATATGCTGAATATATCAGTCACGCTCATTTCTTACTTAATAATGCAGCATGGAAGATGTGCAGGTTGAACAACTTCAGGTTAGAAATGATGGTTTTTCTCTTTCTGCAGCGCATTTACCTGTCCATGCAGAAATGGCTGCAGTCGGCGTCGGTCTGCAGCGTGCACGCACATCGCTGTCTGTCCACGCTCCTCCTCCTCCTCTCAGCCCCAGCAAAGCGCCTCAGACGCAGGGAACTCTGGTAACTGGACATGCCGTATGGTACGGTGCGCCTATAAAACACAGCCAGACAGAATATTATAAGGTTATTAGGTAAATCGGTTCCATCTGACAGCAGCAAAGTGGTAGAAAACGTGAGGCTGCAGAGCATTAAAAGTTGAAGGTTTTTCCTTCTTTCATCTGGGTACAGATATTTAGATGAAACATGGACGCCTCTGACTGGGTGTTTCTCTGTAGCATCAGGTCAGACGGAGATTTGAAAACTCCAGCAAATAGACCGCTAATAACAGATGACTGCAAACTCTTTATAAATGTGTTGTTATGATCACAGAGAGATCCTGGTCCAGGTCCAGGTCCAGGTCCAGGACTAGGCACAGTGGAAACGGATTTAGATGTGATCTTACGCACCGTTCAATTCTTAGACCTGCACTGAGCTCTTAACATTAGATTATTAAACAGTTTGATACAAATCATGTGAAATCTCATGTAAGCAGCACAAATCAGGATTTTCCCATCGGATCCAGACTGCGTTCACATGTGGTCCTAAATCAGATCCATATCTAAGTGACAAAGACGTCACATTTCTGCACTGGAGGATGCGGGATGCGTAACCATGGCGACTTCCTGTGACGTCACCACATTGGGGTCATTTGGAGCATAGACTCTTCCAACTGCAGTCCGATGGAGGTCACATCTAAACTAGCACATGAAAGACAGGAGCTCAGTAAAAATAAAAACAGATCTGCATACTGAACGTAGCCATCGATGGTTCGCTCTACTTTTCCTGTGGCTCAGGTCAGATTGATCCTCATCCCTCCTGTCAGTACCAGCTGGAAGAACCACCTTTTCCACCCAGTCATACAGCTGCCATAACAAACCTATGTAACCCATGCCCTGAAGGCTAGCAGTTTCTGAACATTTCTTTGAGACTTTCATGGTATGTAAGTAGCACCTAAATTGTATTTATATGGAAATTGCCGGAAGATTTTAAGTGCAAACTTATTTAATATCATTTTCATAGTTAGTGTTGTGTTAAAAGCCCTTTTCTACCCCTCGGCTCTCCCCCTTCATGTAGCTGCTCATGTTAGTGGAAGAGCTATTTTTATTCTCTGGATGAAGGAGAGGGACTGAGGGTGAGGGCCACGCAACCCTCCAAACGAAGCCAGGACCACCAGGGTGACCAAACATCCTCTTCTACCCATATCCTCTTTTTGAGACGTATAACATGTGTCCGGACAGATTTTGCTCTTTCTCCGCCTCAGGCACGTTTCCATTGGATTTGCGTTTTATTTCCCACACTTGCCTGTTATTGTTATCCACTCAGACAACGGAGGGGTGGAGGAGGGCGCTGCAACGCAGAGGACACTAGGAATTACGAGACAACTCGAACGCACCATGACTTTGTACTGTGGTGAAGATGTCCATGATTCTTCTTTCTCGTGGTCTCGGATGGTTCTGCAACCCTGGAGGATACGAAGCCGTTCAAACTTTTCCCGGTGAGAGGGTTTAGCTCCCGCACTTTCTCCACCTTAAGTTTACCACCTTAACAAGCAGGAAGCTGGAAACATCTCTGTTCTGCAGAAAGACGGCCTCAGTCGTCCTTTTCTTGTGTGTGTTTATATTTATTTCTTACGTTATTGCTTTATAAAGGCACAAGCACCGAACAGAAAGACACTTGGTCCAAACGGATCTCCACCAGCCTGGAAGTGGTCTGAATATATTTCCTCCCACACATTCAAACATTTCACAAAGCAAAGTGCATTGTGGGTTCAGCGCACAGCATTGTGGGTAAACGCAGCCACAACATTTGCACGTGTCGGACATAGGCAGCTCTGGACGGGAGAAATGGCTCATGCTCAGATGTGGAAGAACTCTCTAGAAAGGTTTTGGTAGAAATCTGATCCAGAACGGTGCTAGATCCTGGAACTCCAGTCCTCAGATCTTTACACTAGTTTCCTGACTTCAAAATCCTGCTGTTAGTTTACAAAGACCTGAATGGTTTAGAACCAGAATCCACTCAGGATCTTCTGGTTGGTTATGAAACAACCAGCTCCCTCAGGTCATCAGGGTCAGGTCTACTTTCTGTTCCCAGAGTCAGAACTGAACGTGGAGAGGCAGCGTTCAGCTTTTATGCTCCTCACATGTGGAACAAACTCCCAGAAAAGTGCAGGTCTGCTGACTCAGCAGTTTTACATCAGGGTTAAAAACTTTTCTGTTTGCAGCCTTTTATCAGAACAGCTGTTAATTCCCCACACTGGAACTTTATTTCTGTCTTTTTATCTGTTTTACTTTAGGTTTTTAATCTATTTTATTTCCTGTTTTTATTTAATTTCTTTTATTTTTTTAAAGTTTCTTTTTACTGCACTTGCTTCTTACACTCTGTAATGCTTTTAATGTTTTATTAAAGCACTTTGAAATGTTTTGTGCATAAAATGTGCAATGCAATAAAATTTGCCTTGCCTTGATCAACCCAAGACCGCTAGGAGCTGATGCACCTCCATATTTAGCTGTAATTAACATTTTTAGTTAAAATGTCAAAAGACGCACTCCACTAGCGATGACTGCTGCCGGGTATCTCATTTCCTAGGGGAGTGTTTTCACCTTCGATTAATTTAAATGAGATCAATATGGGACCATTTCACAGCTGATTAAACACAGTCACGTCCATTCACATCAAATCCTGAAAAGCAGCTCTAATAAAAACCTAATTTTATTTCTGATCAATCAGACATTTAAATAAAAACAGACTGAAGCTCATTCTGGATGTTAGAAAGTTCACATCAAGGACAAAAGACAGAAAAACTTTCTATCTGTGGACAATAAATCCGGATCCAGAGTAAACCTGCCTCCTACTTAGACTTACACTACCGTTCAAAAGTTTGGGGTCACTTCCCTATTGAATCCCATGGCAAAGTGACCCCAAACTTTTGAACTGTAGTGTACTTATAATAACCAGGTTAGCAGATTTCCACATTTCCTTCAACTGATTTTACAAAATGGAAACAACTCATCAAGTTGTTTCTGACAGATGAAAACTGGATCCATGACTGATCCAGATGATCCAGATTGAATCAAAGTAGACTGGTCCCTCGCCACTCCCTGCTCAGACCGATGAGCAAATCCCCCCTCCAGCCCTCCTGGAGGTAGCCAGTTCCTCTTAAACCTGGAGCAGATGGGCTGTCTGAGCTGGTCTTTCTCAGACCCTGAGCCAAATCATTCACAGCATTGACGACTGACTTTTCTTGTGGCTCAGCATCTCCAGGACGTTTTAATTAAGTCAGAAATGTGACATTTTAACTAAGAGGAGCGTTAAATCTTAAAATTTGTCCACCATAAGCACCAGTTTACATTCATTACTGCCATTAACAAAGTTCAGTATGACAAGACAAAACTTTCCGGTGTAACTGGACCTGAGCCAGCACATGAACGACGGTGGCTGAAGTCACGGAGCTCATATTAATAATAATGTGATGATTTTAATGCTAAATCTTAGTTCATCAAATGGCCATAAAATCCAAAGTGTTTTTATAGCAGCTAGAGTTCCAGGAACCCTTCCATTTTATTAAAAAGGTTCAAAGTTGAGTCAGCATGTGTAACAGAAGAATCCTGCTGCAATCTCCAAGTGTCGCCACGGAGCGTCGCCACAGAGCATCACCGTGGAGCATCACCGTGGAGCATCACCGTGGAGCATCACCGTGGAGCATCACCGTGGAGCATCACCGTGGAGCATCACCGTGGAGCATCACCGTGGAGCATCACCGTGGAGCATCACCTCGGAGCGTTGCCATGTCACCCTGACAGGTTGCTAAGAACAATCATGCTGAGCTCGAACTAAACGTAGAAGCACCAAAATGCCTCCATGCACAGGAAAACGAGGCTAATGGGCTGGACACACGGGAGGCGACATCGCTCCTTCTCCATCGTTTCCTGTGGAACTTGCACGATGAGGTGAAAACGGCTGCCCTCCTCCAGCCAAGCGACAGGCAACATTCGTGCATGTGAAATGTTAGGCTCGTTCACGTAGACGTGCACACGGGGACTTGAGATGCGACACAAGAAAACAGAAAAATGTTAAATTTTTGTCGCTGTCACATGGTACTACAACCAACCAGCGAGGGTTTCGCTTACTGACCAATGACAGCAGGCTAGACAGTGCAGTCTGCAGACACTTCCAACATGGAGGATGAGATGATTCCAGCTGCGTCTGACTTTCCCAGACCTTACCGGACTTCACGCAGAGATTATAGAGGTGTAAATAAAAGGCTGCCGCGTTGCTCCAGGGGGAATCTGTCCTAACGTAGGTCCTGGATTTATCTGGATCAGCTTTGAGGTCCGCCATCAAATGATGAAATTTAACATGCTGTTTCCTTGTTTGTGAGATAGGATGAACCCAGGGTTGTCTTTTGCTTTTGTACAGTAATGTAAAGTAAGATTTCTGTCAATTCATGCAAAATCTTCTGACTCTTCATCCGTCTTACTTTGTCTGTCACTGGCTGGTTTGAAAATGTCAAAGTTCCCTCCAAAATCATAACCAATCCCATTTCTTGGAGAAAAGCGATGTCAGAGCGTGATGCATGACACCGTCGCTGCTATTTGTCACGTCCCATGGGTTCAGTTTCACCAGACTGGCGATGAGTTTCGCCTGTCGCCTCCCGTGTGTCGAGCCCATAACAGGTTTATTTCTACAGGGATTCTTTAACTCATCATGCCTCCTCTGGGTCACATCCACACCTGTGATTCTCTAAAAAAAATCATTACAGCTCCGGACACAGAAGCGGAGGATGAATCAGAGATGAACCTTCTTGCTGCATTGTTTCAGCTTGCCCACGGTGAGCTCATCTGCATCTCGTTATGTCGTCGCTGTGAGCCTGGAGGGATGTGTGAAGAGCCTGGTTTGACCTGCAGAGACAGCTGGGTGCCCTGGTGTTGATGGATGAGCTTCAGGCTGACCTGAACAATGACCCTCGCTACAGAAGCCATACCTCTTCTTCTCTATGAAAAGCACAGATAAATAAAATGAAGTTTAAACTAATCCATGCAGCTCATTTGAAGAAAGAACCTCTGGCCAGAAGATCTGAAGCACATTTAGTTTATTCTCCTGTTTTCAGTCCAGATGAAACTAGTCAGTAGTTTTATGATAAATGTTAACCTTTTAAAGCCTGACCCAAAAAATGGAGCGAAAAGTCACATTTTTATTTATGTGAAGTCTTTATTTGACGAAACGTTTTTAGTATATGTTTGTCTCTCTGCGATGGACGGGGACCTGTCCAGGTGTACCGGCCTGCTAATTGCTGGGACAGGCTCCAGCATCCTCGCGACCCCGACTTAGACCAAGTGGTACAGAAAATGGTTGCATGTATGATTTGTATTTTTACTGTTTATTGCTGTGTGATTTGTAAAAACTAGTGTAGTGCACATGTGTCCACCAGGGGGCAGAAGACAAATATCAGATTGTAAACAAGAGTTTTAAGCAAGTTTTTACCATAAAATCATGCGAAAGGTCTCAGAGACTGTATTATCAGATATGACATATACAGCATTAAAGGGTTCATATGAATGTATGTCAGGATGTTTTAAGTTATTTTGTTTTTATTTATTTATTGAAGACAATGCAGTCAGTGTACGTCTCACTGTGAGCAGAGGAAACTCAGCTACATCACCTGCTGTTTGCTTAAACATTTTCTTCCATCCAATTGTAGCCCTGTACACAGTTCATATAAGTTACAGGGCATAAAAGACAATTACGAGTGTAATAAAAGTATAAGTTTCAGAAAAGAGTTTGTAAATAGAGTTCATGATGGTTAAAATTGTTAAAAAGCATGCTGGTTTAAAAGCATAAATATAATATGTACAAGTTAATGAGACTATTTACAGTTAAAAGATAAATTCATATCAAAGTCTTGGGTTTATCTGAGAGAGGAGAGAAACTGTGGTAATGTGTAACCTAACCTGTTACCTGTTTTAGGTCAATTATCTAATTCCTGTTTTGCAATTGGTTGTTTATCCTCACGAGCCAATCAGAGTACCATCACCCGTTAAGGGGCGGGACTACTGGCACAGGTTAGTGTGGAGGGTAGTGAGCATGCGAGAGAAAAGAGATAAAGAAGCTGTTGAACAGAGAGCGAACTGAGAAGGCATCGTGGTGTAGGAAGCATTAAAGTTTTGTTGTGAAGGTCGACTACCCGTGGTCCTGATAAAAACTTTCAGTGTGACCTGCAAGAGGTGAATATGATTGTATATGCCTGTATTTTGTACTATATCGAAACTGTTATAGTGAAGAGGCTGGATGTGTAATGTGGTTAGTAACGTGCTAGCTAGCAGCCGCATTCAGTGCTAATGGCCCACATAATCTAGTTTTAGCCTGTAATATTTCTGAAGCTAAAGCAAAACTAACGCTAACTTCAACAAGAGATAGTGTTTGATAATGTGGCTCAATGAAGATAATATGTTCTAAGGAGCCGGACGTTGGTGAGAGAGAGACTGGTTTCCAGCCGATAGCCCTGCTGTTTTGTGCCCCCCGCGGTTTGGCTGCGGTACCCTGTCGCACATGGCCCGTGTCCTGCCGGTTTTCTCCTTTTGGTGACAGTCATGCCCATCACCATTTGCCATAGAGAGGCCTGTATTCCCCATTTACTTTCTGCCCTTACTGACATAACTTTGGATCCGTGAGTACATTTTTTCCAATGCACGTGCTTTTATTTTATGCTCAGTTTGAGTGAATCGGCCATTACAGTTTTAAGGCCCAACGCACACAAGCACCGAACAGGCCTGCAACGGGCTGGGTTTTATTTAAGATCAGCTAAGTCTTTTTTTTGTTTTGGGAAACAAAAGGTTTATTTACTGGTGGTTTTATTTTGAACCATTATTTACTATTGTGTTGTGCCACTTTGTGAGATATCCTTATTTATTTTAAGACACCCAAATCTTATTTCATTTTTGTAAATAAATTTTTGTAAATATTTTCTTATCCAAGATACAGTTGTGGTGGTCATTATAAAAGGTTATACAGTATACATTAACAAAATAACATAGAAAAACAGTTATATTTCCATATAACGAGCCCAGGCCCAGTCTCATTGTATTAACCACTCCAGCTTCATTTTAACTACATGGGACCTGGGTTACACAATCATTTCTGTTTGTTTGATGAGTTGGTTTATGTGGTTTTTATAAGTTGGACTAACATGGATCATATGATGGATTTGTTTTAATTGGGTTATAATTGGACTAGTATGAGCTGGACTTTGCCTTGAGATGACTTTGTCTTGAAGTTGCGCTGTATAAATAAAACTGAAATGAATAAAATTCCATTTAAAAAATTATATTAACCACATTTTCATTTGGCTGGAAATGAACACTATCTTTACAAAGCTGCACAAACTCATTTGGCATCAGAAATAAGGAGAAAGAAAGTGACTCATGAAAAAAAAACTAATTAATTTAAATCCAGACACATATTTAAGTGAAGAATGAAGACTTGAGAAGTCAGAGGAGGAAGTCAGAAGGTCAGCTAACCGGTAACAGCTGCAGGTACTTTAGCAGATGTCCCCTAAGGGCCATAAAACCACAGGTCTTACCAGATATGTTCACTTTCTCATACACTCCTCGGTTACTGGCTACAGCTGCTCCAAAACCAGAGTAAAGTCTGGGTATGGTCTAAATCCTGAGCTTGAAAAATATCTACTTCTAATAAATATGACTGAAACAATGGAGAACAGGTGCAGCGTCCAGCTGGTGTTAGCATGCAGGGTTTCAGAAGAACAAAGTGGGATTGCAGACTGATTAGATTTTTATTCAGCGTACAGGGTGGTGCTTTCCACCTGCTGTGGCCAATTAGGAATTCATATCTGCAAGAACTCCCCGTGTGCAAAGAAAAACATTTACATGACACGGTGCAACCCTCCGACCGATGGAGGACAAAATTCTGAAAATCCAGCCTCATCTGTACTGTTGCAGATAAAATGTCCAAGCTGGGATGCCGTACCTTTCATCTCATCAAGCTGTCGATGTGCTGCTTGAAGTATTCAGAAGCAGCAGACTGAATTTGCCCGTAAACTCTGCCAGGATGAAGCTTTCACTACAAGGCCTCGCTCCTGGAGAGAGCTTTGTAAGCGAAGGCCTGACAGGAGACGGATGCGCCCTCGTCATGGCCCTCCTTGCTTCCCCATCTCTCAACACGTCCACGTTTTCACATCCTTCTAAACGGAGACTCAGCGAAAGGCGTGTTTATTCATTAGAACCAAGTGAAACCCCAGCTGCCTGAGGCCGGCTGTTTGGGCTCGACAGCAGGTAGAAATCTGCTGTGAGGACAGACGTCACTGCTGCAAGCTGCCTCTGGAGGGTCCAGAAGTTCTTCAAAGAACCCTGTTGTAGAAAGTTAAAAGCCGTTTGCACATTAGCAGACTGTCAAGCTAATATTAAATAAAAACAGTGACAGAAACCAGAATGCTGAATGAGCAGAGGAAGGAGCACAGGGTTCTGGTCCAGACAAACCACCTGGGTGGTGGTTTTCCCAACAAGGCATGAAAAAGGCTTCTGGTTTAAATTTAATTTAATTTAAAAACTAGGATTATGTAAATTTGCAAATGGTCCCGTCTATCTCAGTTTCTAAGGTTACTTATTAACAATGCTGCCTGTCAGAAACCCTCAGAGAGCTCAGGTCCAGACATCGTGACTTTCCAGCCTTAAACCGCTGCATTCTGGACTCGTCTGGCAGCTCACTGACGTCTGTATGTGCATTTCTGCAGGCTGAAAACCGAGCTACCTTCTTCACCCGGAGCGCTGCGTGACGTTGCAACCGAGTTTCACGTCGCACGCTAGCAAATGGATATCAACACTCCGCCGTGTTGGACGCGCACCATGGCTGATTCAGCAAAGGAACGTTAGAAGACATCAGAAGAAGAGAGGAAGAGAAAGAGAGAAAGAGACAGAACAGGAGTAGGTAAGACTGATTTTTACGTACTGGGAGGACGAAGGTGAGGCTGGGTTAGCCCTGGATGGGCGTCCTTTCTAACTGAAACTATGTTAGGAAGAGTTGAGAGGGATTCTTACTCTGGTGTGTTGATCCAGATGATGTCCAGGTGGCAGTAATACACACATTCCTTGTCTTTGTAAGTGTAACACGTGCATCTCTTGGCACGGCGCCGGGCCCCCAGCGGGTGGCCGTCCGAGCAGCACTCGGCTTGAGCTGGGGAAGATGCCAGGTGCTCCATGCTGCCGGGCAGCTGGACCAGCTCCACCTCCTCCTTCGGGCTCACATCTTTACCAGACCAGGACCCTGCAGGATCAGAGCATCAAATGTCTCAGAACATTCCTGCAAGACAGGCAGTGAGTTTTCATCTGGGTTCACTCTGGTGGTTCTTTAGAGTTCTGGACGGACATACGTCTCCATCCCAGCAGATTCAGAAACATTTTAATTCATCTAGCTTCTTGAACCTGAAATAAGAACCCAGCTGTAAACCAGTGGAGAATAAAATGTGATGTTTTATTAAGCCAACGTGTTGAGATGACATGCGAAACCAGTCCGAACCAGTCTGGGGAGCCTCTTCCATAAAATAAACCTTTATTTCAGACTGATTAATACAGATGTACCTGTCAGCTTAACACCTCCAACAGCTTCTAGTATTAAAAGTAATTAGTGGTTAGAAAATCTGAATAATGGATTTTTTAAAGTAGAAAAGTGAACAAGCAAACATCTTCAGCTGTGCTGAGGTGCTCGTGTGTGACGGCTTTTTATACCACTGGAGAGAAATTACAAGAAAAAAAAAGAAAATAGAAAAAAAATGACATAAAATGAAACACACACACACACACACACACATATATATATATATATATATATATATATATATATATATTGCTGCACACTATTGTATAACAGATAACAGGACAACACCGTCTACTCACCATCGGCCAGAGAAGCAGTCACCACTATTAGAAACAAAACTCCCACATCAGCCGGTGAAGCATGAGCCATCACATGTGATTAGAAATCAACATTAGGAAATAATAAAAGAAGATTGAGAATAAAACGCCTGAAACTTCCACAGCTGCTGCTGATGACGTTCCTCACAACTCTGATGCTGCCACTCTGAGTCTGTCTGCTGCACACAGAGCAGGTTTATCCCCAGTTGACAAGTTAGCAGCAACAACAGACACACTTCCTGTCAGGACTGTCAGAATAAGACAGCCTATAGTTTGTTCCGCTAAAATAAAACACAGTCAGCTAGGTGGAAAGAAGCAGATCCACACACACCTTCTGGAAATGGGATCATTTCATGATGACAACATAGTAACATGTACACAAGTCAAGTCAACTTTATTTATAACCACCTGAAAAAAAACAACATATGTTGACCAAAGTGCTGTAAAACTAAGATGATGATGATGGTGGATGAATGCTGCTCTGCTCATCCACGTGCAGGAGGGGGTCTCTGTTTTTCAGGGTTGTTTCTGATGTTATTTCTTCATTAAAGAGTTGAGTCCAGGTGTGGAAACTCCTGCTGTGACCCACAAAATCTGGTCCAAGGGCTTCTCAAATCATATGAAAGGGTGATTATTCCCACACCAACATCTATCGGTGAGCAGCAGGACCGTTAGGGGTGGTTTAAAATGTCCTAGAGAGTAATTACATCTAGAAGGCACGGGCAAACTAGGAAACCTAAAGATGCAAACCATTCACTCCCCCAGGAATAAAAAGTCCAGATTTGTCCTTGGCATAGCAAATCTGGAAGGACATTCTTCAGACAGATGAACCGCAGGTCAGCCAGGGCAGGAAGAAAAGAAAATACTGAAGAGTCTTGGAAAGACTCGTGTTTCAAAGCACAGAACACATGTAAAAGACATGGAGGGGGTAATGACAGGGGCATGCCTGCTTTCAGTGGGTCACCAGGTTATTGATGATGTGGCAGAAGAAAGAGGCAGAGAGCAGATGCACAATCCTCAGAAATGCACAGAAAAGCAACACTTATTTTTAAAATTAAAAAAGATGTGGCATCAGCTGCAATGGCTGAGTCTGTCACAGGATCTGACTTTACCTTTCCTTTTAGAAAAAGAGGGTTCTACATTTCATAGATCTGCAGGTCCTCCACTCTCCACAGTTACAGCTGCAAGTTCGCGGCTTCTCAAAAAAAAAAAAAAAAGAGTTCTACAGGAGAATAATCTATACTGAACACAGCTTTCAGGAACTGAGCAAAACAAGCCAGTAAACTATGGGAGAGTGAAGGGGACATCCCAGATAAAGATTTTTGAGGGAGGTAAAGACTATGACCAGGTAAAGACCATGATGAGAATCTCCCGTTCCACCACATCCCAAAGCTGCTCTACTGGACTGAGATCTGGTGGCTGTGGAGGCCGTTGGAGTCCAGTGAACTCATCGTCATGTTCTAGAAAGCAGGTGGAGATGATCTGAGCTTTGTGACATGGTGCATTATCCTGCTGGAAGTAGCATCAGAAGATGCTCCACTGTGGTCATAAAGGGATGGACATGGTCAGCAACAATACTCAGGTAGGCTGTGCTGGTTAAACCAGGCCACGTTGGTACTAAGGGGCCCAAAGTGGACCAAGAAAGTCTCCCCCCACCATTACACCAGCAGCAGCCTGAAGCGTTGATCCAAGGCAGGATGGATCCATGTTTTCATGATGTTTCTTATTAGTCTTGTGAGAGACCGAGGCCAAGGATGACAAAAGCACAGGAGCGTTTTTTTAAGGAAAAGTTTTTTTCTATTTAATCTACAGAAAGACAACAAAAGCACATTCCAAAGTCACAGTTCTGGGCCCTTAAAGGAGGTCAAATAAAGAACACCAACATGAAGAACTGAAAACTAACTGACACACAAGGAAAACTGTAAACACTGGCGGATCCAACCATTTTGACACAAGAGGGAAAATATAAAGTAACTATCCCAACAAACTTAGACAAACCGAATTAATTCACAACAAATTTAACAATAATTTAGACTAACCTATTAGGGAAACAGAAATGTAAATAATCATAATTCTACATAAAGAATAACAAACAAAGTAATACAAAAGCAATAGAAAACCTAAACTCCTCTCCCACTATCTTCTGTTCAGAGTAGTAGTAGCAGCAGTCTACATACCTGCCTTCTTATCGAAGAGAGCACAACCGTCAGGGCCAGAGGTTACAAAGACTCAGTCTACTGCCAGACTTAGGGTCCACGTTGAACACCTCATCCGCAGAGTGAAGGAGCAAAAATATTTAGTACAGAAATCCCCCTTTCACTCACGGGCAGCATCAATCAACTTTACACAGTTGCATGTCTTTTGGTTAATTATCAAAATAAGCCCTTGGTTAAAGCCTGGACAAGCACTCACTAACTCTGAAAGACAGAATGCATCGTGATAAAAGGTTGTCTTTTTCTTTTTCATATCCGGCACAGATTAATTAGTACTCATATTAAAGTATTGTTTGTACTTCATTATATATATAATTTTCTTTTTTTTTCTTTTTTTTTTACTTTAGGACATGTGCAACTTATTATGTTAAGTTATGTAATTGAATGCAATTTCTTGTTACTTTTTTAACATATGCAAAATACAATGAGTGTACATACACAAATGCATTAAAAAATTAAATATGTTACAAATACTAAATGAAATACAGTTCAAATAATAAATGTTGATGAAACAAAACACATTGTTATTTTTTTATTTCATTACTTGCACATGGACAGGTATTTGGGCATGTATGTGTAAAAGAAAAACAAATCAGTCTTATTTTTCATCTCCCTGAGGACAGCAGCATCCTTGTAAATGCGTTGGACGAACATATCATCATGACCACATACGACAAAATCACACCACTGCGTACCAGTGATGAGCAACTGTCCTTGAACTTGCCAGTAGCAGCAGTGGCTCTTTCAGCTTATGTGCTTCGTGGTCAGGCCTTACAAATTTGCAATCTACGTAACTCGAAACATTTGGGCATTTAATTTCTACAAGGCCAAATGATGGTCGTTCAAGTGGATCAAACACAAGCCCATCAGGTGATGCACCCAGCCAAGGTGCATCTGGATGCACAACAAACCCACATTTAGTCAGGTTCAGGTTTTTAGAACCACGTAGTCCTTTAATGCACCTCTCTCCATTTCTATTCCCCTTTTCATAAGTGCAGTCTTGTCCCTCTAATCATCCTCTCAGCCAGGTTTTCTGCTGTACCTGACCTTACATGGCTTACCTCCCTGAAATGTGAAGCAGTCCCCCTCTCCCTCCTCAGTGAGCCACTCAGTTGTTGCGCTTTGGTTTCAGGTTGCCTCCTCAATCATATGGCACTGTGTCATGGTCACAGACAGAGAGCTTAGATGCAGATATTGTTGGTGTGTTGGCACAAATGAACACTCAGTGGGTTGCAAATGGTAACCCTCAAGTGGCAATCTAGCAAATGGAGGTGCATCTTCATGGATAACAACACTGTCAGGTGCAGGTGGAGGGTGTTGGTAAGACAGCACACTGCCAGCTTGCACCATGCCAAAGATGGAATTGACAAGTGGCTTCTCAGCTGAAATGTTCCTTTGGCAGATGAGGGGGACACATTCTGCAGTCATTTCGGTGTAGGCAGGTCCAGGGCTGAGAGTGGACGGACTGGGAAATCACCACTGTAGCCCTTGTAAAGTTTAGATCTGAAACAACATCATCAGGCAATAACATGCATTTTTACAACAACAATAACATGCATGTTTACAACAACAATAACATGCATGTTTACAACAACAATAACATGCATTTTTACAACAACAATAACATGCATGTTTACAACAACAATAACATGCATTTTTACAACAACAATAACATGCATTTTTACAACAACAATAACATGCATTTTTACAACAACAATAACATGCATGTTTACAACAACAATAACATGCATTTTTACAACAACAATAACATGCATGTTTACAACAACAATAACATGCATTTTTACAACAACAATAACATGCATTTTACAACAACAATAACATGCATTTTTACAACAACAATAACATGCATGTTTACAACAACAATAACATGCATTTTTACAACAACAATAACATGCATTTTTACAACAACAATAACATGCATGTTTACAACAACAATAACATGCATTTTTACAACAACAATAACATGCATGTTTACAACAACAATAACATGCATTTTAAACAACAACAATAACATGCATTTTTACAACAACAATAACATGCATTTTTACAACAACAATAACATGCATTTTTACAACAACAATAACATGCATTTTTACAACAACAATAACATGCATGTTTACAACAACAATAACATGCATTTTTACAACAACAATAACATGCATTTTTACAACAACAATAACATGCATTTTTACAAAAACAATAACATGCATTTTTACAACAACAATAACATGCATTTTTACAACAACAATAACATGCATGTTTACAACAACAATAACATGCATTTTTACAACAACAATAACATGCATGTTTACAACAACAATAACATGCATTTTTACAACAACAATAACATGCATGTTTACAACAACAATAACATGCATTTTAAACAACAACAATAACATGCATTTTTACAACAACAATAACATGCATTTTTACAAAAACAATAACATGCATTTTTACAACAACAATAACATGCATTTTAAACAACAACAATAACATGCATTTTTACAACAACAATAACATGCATTTTTACAAAAACAATAACATGCATTTTTACAACAACAATAACATGCATTTTAAACAACAACAATAACATGCATTTTTACAAAAACAATAACATGCATTTTTACAAAAACAATAACATGCATTTTTACAAAAACAATAACATGCATTTTTACAACAACAATAACATGCATTTTAAACAACAACAATAACATGCATTTTTACAACAACAATAACATGCATTTTAAACAACAACAATAACATGCATTTTAAACAACAACAATAACATGCATTTTTACAAAAACAATAACATGCATTTTAAACAACAACAATAACATGCATTTTTACAACAACAATAACATGCATTTTTACAACAACAATAACATGCATTTTAAACAACAACAATAACATGCATTTTTACAACAACAATAACATGCATTTTTACAACAACAATAACATGCATGTTTACAACAACAATAACATGCATTTTTACAACAACAATAACATGCATTTTTTCAACAACAATAACATGCATTGTACTCCAGAAAGCCATAAGACAGTCTGTGAATCGTGTAATGTTATCTAAAATACACAAGGTACACAATCAGGTAATAAATACATTGTTTTTCTTACAACAAATTATAGTCTGCCTGTATACATTATCTATTACACACCTAATTCCACTGGCTGTGGTAGCACCTGGTTTGGCCTTTCTGACAACCATGGTGTCGACAGGTCCTGGCTTCACTCCCTATTTATGTAAAAGTTCATGTTAGGAGAAAATGTACTAGTAAAGACTGATTCAAGTGTTTATTCATTCAAATAATACAAACCAATAATCGGGGTTTATGCCACTTCTGTTCGGTTTGTGTACAGGCAAGGACTGGAGGTACGACTGACAAACCACTTACAGAGTAATGGGCTGTTTGATATAACAAAGCAACCAAGTGGTTGCACATTCCACATCCAGCTACACAGGAACAGTGACTGTTGACCAATACAACTGGCTGTGAGTCACGTAATGTCACCTGAAACAGAGGTGAAGTTGAAAAGATTTTTTTCAAAATGAGGCTAACAAGCAAGAGCAACAAGAGCAAAACTAGCCCTCTACCATCGTTAGTGATGCAAGCCACTAATTTTATATATTCTTTTGCATGAACTTCTTAAACAATAATTTAACAAATTCATGCACAATAATATAATATAGTTGTGCGTGAACTTGCTAAAATATATTAGTTTGCAGGGACTTATTCAACTATAATATAATATATAATATAATATAATATAATATAATATAATGAGTCTACATTGAACATAGAAGCCTGGTGCCACTAACAACAGAACAGTGCAGGTTTTTTCTCCTACTGCCTCTTGCTGAGGGTGATAAGGTAAACCAGCTGATAGGTAGGCCTACTAAAATTGGAGCCACATGTAAAGAAGTAAAAAAGACAGGCAACACGATAGTGTTTCCTGAAACCCTTGTAGCACTAAGAGTTTCCTTATGTTGCATATTGTTCTAGTGTGTTCTTATATTATCCGTTACAGCAAGGGGCTACAAATGTTTTGGCTACCCTGATTTGAGTTACACTATGCAGTTTGAAGAATAGCTGAGTGAGAGAATTTGACCTGTATTTGCAGCCATAACATAAGTTAAAATCAGGACTTCTCTAAATGTTAATAAAGTGTGGAAATCCTATTTGTTTACTACAGGCCACACAAAGCTAATTTCCACGCAGCTACTCTGGAGCTGCATCTGGCTACCAACTTTTTTAAAGCAATGCCTGAACGGTAAAAGTAGTAAAACCAAGGGCAGAACAAACCTTTGAAACATGTTCAACAGAACCTTGAACGTGACACGTAACAACACTTTGAACAGTGTCATTTTAACTTTTCCTACTCTTAGCTGATGGGGCGCCTCTGCTTTCCTCATTGAGCGGTAGCAGTGAGCTCTCACAGTGAGCTCATTTGCCCTATTTTTTCCTGAGACATTCGTAATAAACACAAACATTAAAACAGCATTACATTTTCTAACTTGTGAATCACGACAGATGACAGCCACAGGTACTCCAAGCTAGCTAGCGAGGCGTTAGCAACGCACCTTCAAAATCACACAGATATGACGACACATAAAACTTGAAACCTTTTTCAAATTTAGACGAGGGCGTCTTGCTAGCCGATTGGACAATCCGACGCACATCATTAATGTTGATTTTTGGCAACTCTAAAAGGCAACGCGTAAATTTCTTCTCAGACTCCGCCATAAATAGCTGCTGTTATCTGCGCTTTGACCGCCAACCGGAAATAAGATTGCATCCTCAACCAAAACGCGGAAGTGTGACGTGCATAGAGCCTATTAGGCTGCAGCCTCAGCAAAGGAGATCCACATCAGCTGGGACTCTTGTCCTTAGCGGGCTTGGGCCTCTGGAACTGGTAACTCAACAAAAACACATTAACTGAAAGTAAACCAAATTAACAAGGTGACAAGAATGAGTCAACTAAATGTGTGCACCCAGTTAGTTAGCCACCCAGACAAACCTGTTAATAAAGTGTGAAAATATGAAACAAATGGTAAGTATGATAAATTAGGTATCTATTCAATTAACTGAAATAAGGAAAAGGGTTACCAGACTGGGCTCAGTGTGTGTGGCTGCCTAGGCAGCCATCACAAGTCTAGATATCAGCACGAGTTTCAGCCCAAATATCTAACAGGTTTTAACTGTCATCAGCTAAATCAGTGAATGGTCTGTAGGTCATGTCACAGACGATTTGATAGAAAACGTGCAGGGGAAAAGAGGTGTGGAAGAACAACACACTTCAGTGTCTTTACCTGACGGGAATGCACTGCCTGCTGTTGCAAGCCCATTCTACATGGAGGAGGTGGAGAATAAAGGTGGAGGTGATGAATTAAGCTAATCATTTCACTTCATCCATCCATCCATCCATCATCTGAAAGGTCAGTAAAGTCAAAAACTCTAAAATAAAAAAAACATTATGAAGCCAAACAAGTGCAAGTTACATAACTACTTGGGAACACCCCATCCTGAACACAGAGTAGCCTGTTGATTACTTAAGAAATAAACTACTCAGCCGTCGTATAGCAGAGCTGTTTTACTGGAGCAGCATCTGTCTCATCGAAAGCTCGACTCACCTGAAGCAGTTTTCTAGCTGAAACACCTCAAACTGTAACTGATTCCTTATGCCACCGACATGGTTTAACTATAGCTAACCAAGAACTCGTCGACAAACTAAAGACTATTTCGTGGTACATCTCTTCGTACGTTTCTTGGTAAGCATCGGGGTGCATGTGGTGGTGAGATTGGGGAGGATATGGGCTTTGACATTACTGTTGTCTGTGAAAAGGGGGCCCTGCATGAAAAGTTTGGGAACCTCTGCATTAGATGAACATGGTAATGTCACTGTTTGTTATCTGGTCAACTCGCTGTATACCCACTTTGTTTTCAGTCAGCATTGCGTGTACCCACTTCTAAATGCCAGTGATGCGAACCATTCAGTTATACCTGCAAAAATAATTGTCATTTTTCAACCAGATAGTTGGGCCATGACCCACCCTACTCTGCCTCCAACTGGCTAGTACTCACTGCTTCACTGATTTAATTGGTTAACTTTAGCCGAATGAAACTCTGCGAACAGTTTACAAGTTTACTTTAAATTTTCACCTTTGGAATACATGATGAACCGAGCAACTCAAACTAAAATTAGCTTTCACAGTTAAACATCCGTGTGACCATCAACCAGCAGCTTAGCTAATGTTAGCGATGCTACACCGGTGGAGTTAGCCAGCAGCTCAGCTAGTGTTAGCGATGCTACACCGGTGAGTTAGCCAGCAGCTCAGCTAGTGTTAGCGATGCTACACCGGTGGAGTTAGCCAGCAGCTCAGCTAGTGTTAGCAATGCTACACCGGTGGAGTTAGCCAGCAGCTCAGCTAGTGTTAGCGATGCTACACCGGTGAGTTAGCCAGCAGCTCAGCTAGTGTTAGCAATGCTACACTGGTAAAGTTAGCCAGCCGCTCAGCTAATGTTAGCGATGCTACACCGGTGGAGTTAGCCAGCAGCTCAGCTAGTGTTAGCAATGCTACACTGGTAAAGTTAGCCAGCCGCTCAGCTAATGTTTGCGATGCTACACCGGTGGAGTTAGCCAGCAGCTCAGCTAGTGTTAGCAATGCTACACTGGTAAAGTTAGCCAGCCGCTCAGCTAATGTTAGCGATGCTACACCGGTGGAGTTAGCCAGCAGCTCAGCTAGTGTTAGCGATGCTTCACCTGCGGAGTTTGCAGGCAGATCAGCTAATGTTAGCGATGCTACACAGGTGGAGTTATCCAGCAGCTCAGCTAGTGTTAGCGACGCTTCACCTGCGGAGTTTGCAGGCAGATCAGCTAATGTTAGCGATGCTACACAGGTGGAGTTATCCAGCAGCTCAGCTTGTGTTAGTGATGCTACACTGGTGGAGTTAACCAGCAGTTTAGCTGATGTTAGTGATGCTACACCGGTGGCGTTAACCAGCAGTTTAGCTGATGTTAGTGATGCTACACCGGTGGCGTTAACCAGCAGTTTAGCTGATGTTAGTGATGCTACACCGGTGGCGTTAGTCAGTCCATATAATGTCTCAAACGGCCCCTCATATGTGTGTGTGTGTGCTTCCTGTTTACTTATGCAATCTGTAACTAGCAGGCAACAGAAATTTAGAAATAAAATAGAATCTTTTAGTAACATGTAACAGCAGATTCAGCACCAAATTCATTTGCCAGGTGTGAAAGGTGTTAGGACCATTAAAAGAGTGACGAGTCATGAGCGAGTCAGCTTGCCTCGTACATCCCACAGTTCCTGGTCCCGGTCCTGGTCCTGGTCCTGGTCCTGGCATCTGGTCACAGCCGCTGACTCACCATGAAGCCCAGACTTAGAAAGGGACTGTGCATGGCTCCATGATTGGCAGCAGAGATTGGTTTTATAGATATTTGGAACCATGTGTGCATGATTCATACAAGCAGCTGTTGTCTGGGACGATTAGAGTGCAATTTATAGGTGGGTGCTGGAGGGTAGACACAAATTATGGCAAATTATGGATGTGTGTGTTTAGCATAGTGTGTGTGAGTATACTGAAAGTCACAGGACATTTCTCAGGGTCAAAAATGAATCTCACTAGTTGAGCTATGCAGCGGAAGAGCCAAACGGCTCCAGTTTATACCCACAAAGCCAAGCAGAAACAGAGTAAATGAAAGCAGAGCTGGGAAGAAAAAGCCTGAAAACACAGTGTTGATGTTTTTCAGCCACTGCAAATCTCTTTAGTCTTAAAAACGAGAAAATTATTTTCAATATTTATAAAATAACTAGAAGCGATCAAAGAGTGCAGACCTCCACCAAGCCATTGGAATTATAGTTTTTATTATTATTTATTTTTTTATTTATTTTTTGTCGATGATCATGAGCACTATATGGAGTTAGAGGCTCTAAAGGCTAAAATTATCCCTATCTCCTGGATCCAATCAATGATCTAGATAACCCCGAAAATCTAATCACTTGTTCCTTATTCAGTTTCTGAAATTTCCTGAAAATTTTATCAAAAATCTTCAGTTGTGAGTTGTGTTGCTAATTAACAGACTTCTGCCTTAGTGGAGGCAACAAGGTTTAGTATTTCTGTGTCTGGCTCTTGGTTTAGCTCATCTCCGTTAGTGAGCAAAGAACACAAAGATTATTATCTTATAGCTCATAGCTTATATAGCTTATGGCTTATGGCTTATGGCTTATGGCTTATTGCTTATTGCTTATTGCTTATTGCTTATAGCTCATAGCTTATACCTTATAGCTTATAGCCCATATCTTATAGCTTGTACCTTATTGCCTTATAGCTCATAGCTAATATCTTATAGCTCATAGCTTATAGCTCATAGCTTATAGCTTATAGCTTATTACTTATTGCTTATAGCTCGTTGCTTATAGCTTATAACTTATAGCTCACATATCATAGCTTATAGGTTATAGGTTATAGTTTATTACTTATTGCTTATAGTTCATAGCTTATAGCTCACAGCTTATAGCTTATAGCTCATAGCTTATAGCTTATTACTTATTGCTTATAGCTCATTGCTTATAGCTTATAGCTTACATCTCATAGTTTATAGCTCATTACCTTTAACTTATAGCTCATAGCTTATTGCTTATAGCTCATAGCTTATAGCTTATAGCTTATAGCTTATAGTTTATAGCTCATAGCTTATAGCTTATAGTTTATAGCTTATAGCTTATAGCTTATAGCTTATAGTTTATAGCTCATAGCTTAGAGCTTATAGCTTATAGCTCATAGTTTATAGTTCATAGCTTAGAGCTTATAGCTTATAGCTCATAGTTTATAGTTCATAGCTTATAGCTCACAGCTTATAGCTTATAGCTTATAGCTCACAGCTTATAGCTTATAGCTTATAGTTTATAGTTCATAGCTTATAGCTTATAGCTCATAGTTTATAGTTCATAGCTTATAGCTCACAGCTTATAGCTTATAGCTTATAGCTTATAGCTTATAGTTTATAGCTCATAGCTTATAGCTTATAGCTCAGAGTTTATAGCTGATAGCTTGTAGCTCACAGCTTATAGCTTATAGCTTATAGTTTATAGCTCATAGCTTATAGCTTATAGCTCATAGTTTATAGCTCATAGCTTATAGCTTATAGCTCATAGTTTATAGCTCATAGCTTATAGCTTATAGCTCATAGTTTATAGTTCATAGCTTATAGCTTATAGTTTATAGCTCATAGCTTATAGCTCATAGTTTATAGCTCATAGCTTATAGCTTATAGCTCATAGTTTATAGTTCATAGCTTATAGCTCACAGCTTATAGCTTATAGCTCATAGTTTATAGCTCACAGCTTATAGCTCATAGTTTATAGCTCATAGCTTATAGCTCACAGCTTATAGCTTATAGCTTATAGTTTATAGCTCATAGCTCACAGCTTATAGCTTATAGCTTATAGTTTATAGCTCATAGCTTATAGCTCATAGTTTATAGCTCATAGCTTATAGCTTATAGCTCATAGTTTATAGTTCATAGCTTACAGCTCACAGCTTATAGCTTATAGCTCATAGTTTATAGCTCATAGATTGTAGCTCACAGCTTATAGCTTATAGCTTATAGTTTATAGCTCATAGCTTATAGCTTATAGCTCATAGTTTATAGCTCATAGCTTGTAGCTCACAGCTTATAGCTTATAGCTTATAGCTTATAGTTTATAGCTCATAGCTTATAGCTCATAGTTTATAGCTCATAGCTTATAGCTTATAGCTCATAGTTTATAGCTCATAGCTTATAGCTCATAGTTTTTAGCTCATAGCTTATAGCTCATAGTTTATAGCTTATACCTTATAGCCCATATCTTATAGCTTGTACCTTATTGCCTTATAGCTCATAGCTAATATCTTATAGCTCATAGCTTATAGCTTATAGCTTATAGCTTATAGCTTATTACTTATTGCTTATAGCTCGTTGCTTATAGCTTATAACTTATAGCTCACATATCATAGCTTATAGGTTATAGGTTATAGTTTATTACTTATTGCTTATAGTTCATAGTTTATAGCTCATAGCTTATAGCTTATAGCTCATAGTTTATAGCTCATAGCTTATAGCTTATAGCTCATAGTTTATAGTTCATAGCTTATAGCTCACAGCTTATAGCTTATAGCTTATAGTTTATAGCTCATAGCTTATAGCTCACAGCTTATAGCTTATAGCTTATAGTTTATAGTTCATAGCTTATAGCTCATAGTTTATAGCTCATAGCTTATAGCTTATAGCTCATAGCTTATAGCTCACAGCTTATAGCTTATAGTTTATTGCTCATAGCTTATAGCTCATAGTTTATAGCTCATAGCTTATAGCTTATAGCTCATAGTTTATAGTTCATAGCTTACAGCTCACAGCTTATAGCTTATAGCTTATACTTTATAGCTCACAGCTTATAGCTTATAGCTTATAGCTTATAGTTTATAGCTTATAGCTTATAGCTCATAGTTTATAGTTCATAGCTTATAGCTCACAGCTTATAGCTTATAGCTTATAGTTTATAGCTCATAGCTTATAGCTCATAGTTTATAGCTCATAGCTTATAGCTCACAGCTTATAGCTTATAGCTTATAGTTTATAGCTCATAGCTTATAGCTCACAGCTTATAGCTTATAGCTTATAGTTTATAGCTCATAGCTTATAGCTCATAGTTTATAGCTCATAGCTTATAGCTTATAGCTCATAGTTTATAGTTCATAGCTTACAGCTCACAGCTTATAGCTTATAGCTCATAGTTTATAGCTCATAGATTGTAGCTCACAGCTTATAGCTTATAGCTTATAGTTTATAGCTCATAGCTTATAGCTTATAGCTCATAGTTTATAGCTCATAGCTTGTAGCTCACAGCTTATAGCTTATAGCTTATAGCTTATAGTTTATAGCTCATAGCTTATAGCTCATAGTTTATAGCTCATAGCTTATAGCTTATAGCTCATAGTTTATAGCTCATAGCTTATAGCTCATAGTTTTTAGCTCATAGCTTATAGCTCATAGTTTATAGCTCATAGCTTGTAGCTCACAGCTTATAGCTTATAGCTTATAGTTTATAGCTCATAGCTTATAGCTCATAGCTTATAGCTTATAGCCTGTAGCTTTATTGTGCTTGTTGAACTTTCATTTGATAAGTCAGATAACACTTAAAAAAAGCTCTGCTAATTTACATTGATTAGAAGCTCTGCTCATTTACATTGATTAGAAGCTCTGCTCATTTACATTGATTAGAAGCTCTGCTAGTTTACATTGATTAGACGCTCTGCTCATTTATATTGATTAGAAGCTCTGCTAGTTTACATTGATTAGAAGGCCTGCTAGTTTACATTGATTAGAAGCTCTGCTAGTTTACATTGATTAGAAGCTCTGATCTTTTACATTGATTAGAAGCTCTGATCTTTTACATTGATTAGAAGCTCTGCTAGTTTACATTGATTAGAAGCTCTGATCTTTTACATTGATTAGAAGCTCTTTTAGTTTACATTGATTAGAAGCTCTTCTAGTTTACATTGATTAGAAGCTCTGATTGTTTACATTGATTAGAAGTGCAGATATTTTACAATAATTAGAAGCTCCTCTAGTTTACATTGATTAGAAGCTCCGATCGTTTACATTGATTAGAAGCTCTGATCGTTTACATTGATTAGAAGCTCTGATCTTTTACGTTGATTAGAAGTGCAGATATTTTACATTAATTAGAAGCTCTTCTAGTTTACATTGATTAGAAGCTCCGATCGTTTACATTGATTAGAAGCTCTGATCTTTTACATTGATTAGAAGCTCTGATATTTTACATTGATTAGAAGCTCTGATCTTTTACATTGATTAGAAGCTCTGATCTTTTACATTGATTAGAAGCTCTGATCTTTTACATTGATTAGAAGCTCTGATATTTTACATTGATTAGAAGCTCTGATCTTTTACATTGATTAGAAGCTCTGATATTTTACATTGATTAGAAGCTCTGATCTTTTACATTGATTAGAAGCTCTGATATTTTACATTGATTAGAAGCTCTGATATTTTACATTGATTAGAAGCTCTGATCTTTTACATTGATTAGAAGCTCTGATCTTTTACATTGATTAGAAGTGCAGATATTTTACATTAATTAGAAGCTCTTCTAGTTTACATTGATTAGAAGCTCTGGTTGTTTACATTGATTAGCAGCTCTGATCATCTAGTAAAAGGAAATTAAACCTCCATCTTTCAGTTATAGCCGTGTCAGACACTGGGGGTTCTAAGTTGTTTCCAAGGTGCCTGTGCTGTGGCGTTAGAAGAAAAACAAATGTTACTGCCTGGAAATAAGATGTGGTGCTACATGCTCTAATGTTGTGGCCATAGATCACTAACTGGTGAGATCCAGATGATTCAGTTATGGCCACATGTTGTTCATCACATCAGCAACTTGTCCAATGTCCTCATACTGCTTTTTTCAATGTCCAACCTTGAACACCTCATTTGAGTTTCGCTTACTGATTGTAATTCTGTGATTAATTCCAACAGATCGCTGAAACAGACCCAGTTTTTCAGTGGGACAAATGTCCCTCCAGGGTTAGCGTAACGAAGGCAGATTGTTGCCTGTTTTGGGGGGATTTGACTGATTTCTTATTCACATTTAGGAAACTGAGTTGGCTCTGCCCCCTGAGTGACGTCAGCCACTGTGATTATTTCTAGCACACGTACAGAACGCTGGTTTTATTCATTTACCACCAGAAAGACTTGACAGCAGTGCAGATGTTTATTACTGACATGTAAAAAGCACAAAACAGGGAAATGCAGCACAGTTCTCTAGGATCCTTGAAGGACTTTCCAGGAATAGTTCTACAGGATCCTTGAAGGACTTTACAAAGTCTGTCTTTTGTCCTGTTCTCTGTCAAGATGACCCCACCCTGCTTCAGTACTATCGAGGTCTGAGTTCCAGGAAGGATCCATCCCTCCATCGGACCCGTTGAGGTCCGGGTTCCGGGGAGGATCCATCCCTCCATCGGACCCGTCGAGGTCCAGGTTCCGGGAAGGATCCATCCCTCCATCGGACCCGTCCAGGTCCGGGTTCCGGGGAAGATCCATCCCTCCATCAGACCCGTTGCCATTGATCTTCAGTCCAGTTTATGTGCCATGTGGCATATCTCAGCCTTTTCTGGCTTCCTGACACGTTTCCATGGAGACCATTTCTGATGAGGCTTTGGCCAACAATAGATGGATCAACTGAAGGTCCAGATGTCAGGTCCTGGTTCAGGTCTTTGCTGAATTTTAGATGCTCTTCATCTCGTGTTTTCCAGCCCAGCACATCTTTTTTTAGGCTGAATAGCGTGGTGAGAGAGGACTAATTCTGGGAGAACAGCTCTTTGGAAATCACATTGCTGGTGCAAAGATTCTAAATTATCTTGTCAAACTTTGTTTCTTTGGCGGCTTTTAGTCGATGAACAGAGAAATGGGAACAAACGTTGTCTGCTGAACATATTTAGGTGATTCTCTGTTGAGCTGCTTGTTGCGCAGACACAACACAGGATGAATTTTTATACTGAAATGAGTCGTAGGTCAGCTTCAAACTTATTACTGCGTGCAACGTGTTTGTCCTAAAGCTCGATAATAAGCTTCCCCTCATCATCGCTGCTGCTGCTGTCTTCTCGGTAGCAGCTCTGGACAGGCCTTACATCACTGGTCAGAAAATCAGCTGGCTGGAAGCCGTGAAGCGACCCTCCCATGAAAACAGACTGGTATTTGCTGGGAATGTTGCTGCTCTGACTGGAGTAGTCTTCCAGGTATGTGGCAGACTTAAATGGAGAGCCAGTATCCTGGCTGTCTGCAGTCAGTGCAGCAGTAGTTCTGCAGAGGTTAGAGCGTGCAGATGTTGAAGCTAATGTACCAGACCAGCTTACAGATGTGCTATAGTTACCTGTAGACGTGTTCTGAACAGAGAGACTGATGCTAGTTTGCTTTAGCTGTTGATGTGAGACTGGGTGGGTTTGTTGAAGAGAAGGCTCAGTTCTTGAGAAAACATGATGGCTTTCAGATAAATGAAGCTGAGCAGTCGCGAGGGTTGAACTGGTTTCGTGTACCTCTTGTGTTTGTTGCTTATGGATGATGTTGTCCCAGCTCTGTTGAAAGGGAGGGAACTGTTTAATATCCAGTGGGAGTGAATTTAGAAGGCTGGCATGAATGCTGCTGGGAGGCAAAGTTGAGTTATTGAAAGTAGCCGGAGTTTTGTGAGGGGCTGAAGGATGACACTCAGACATTCCTGAGTGAGTCCGGGAACGATCCTGAAGATGCTGTTCAGGTAGAAGGCAGTTTTTATCCACTGGCTCTTCTTCCTGTTCATAAAAAAAGAATATGAGCGGAAATATAACCACATAACACCTTCATAATACAGTCATTGTCCTCCCTTTATGAAACCTCATCAGCCTCCAGCATTGCTCAGATACCACAGAGCTTAACCCTTACAGCACTGAGTCTGTTTCCTAATGACTTTCCTCTGATTTTCAGCATCTGATTCATGATGCATGTCTGTCTGTAAATGCTAAGATGGACCAGGCGTAAATAACATGAAAAATATTAACACAGCACACATCTGTGGCCCTCTTGGATTTTAAGGTATATTTTTAAAATCCCTGAAGTAAGTAAATGAATAGTTTTTAGACTGATCTTCAGTATCTTTAGCTTTAACACGCAGCTTTCACTTCCCTGGAGAGAAATATTAGCATTTCCTGTTTGTAGCCTTTGCTGAAAGAAAATGAGAGAGGTTAAAGCATTTATGTGTCCTGCGAATAATGATAAAAATGATCTCAGTGAAAACTAGAGTACTATTGAGATATTAAACATTAATATTCAACCATTGATTTTACAGTTGAAGAATAGAAATGTTAGCTGCCTTCTAATGGTAGTAAAATGACAGACTGCTGATGTTTTAACTTGCCACCGACTCCAGCTCTGCGATGCCATCAAGTTTAACTTTCTCATGTTGTAGTTTTTTTTCTGTGCATCACCGTCTTCACTGATTTGACACATCCGAGAGGATTTTAATTTCATTTTGCTGCAACTATTTTATTAAAGAAATACAAACAAAACTGGAGTGGTTTAAATCTATTTGATGAGGAACAACTCCACGTGATTCCAAAAAAGGGAACAGATATGTGAGTTAGAAAAATAATTAAACCAGCTGAAAGTATTCAAAGAATCCTGGACTAAAACAAATCCTGTCTGATCTTTTTAATAATAATAATAATAATATATATATATATATATATATATATATATATATATATATATATATATTATTACATTAATATTGTGTCAGGAGACAAAGAATTTACCTTCTTTACTCTTATATGTGTGTGTGCGTATATATATTTACGCACACACACACACACACATACATATATATATGTGCGTGTGTGTGTGTGTGTGTGTGTGTGTCCTGTTATGCTCACCTTTATCCTGGTTGTTTCTGGTAAAAAGATGGATCTGCTGGATCTCTTTAGCTGGATCTGCATCTCTTTAGCTTCTCTGTTCCTGTCCTCCCCGGTCGCCCCACCACCTCCAGCTCTCTGCCCTTCGGCCTGGGGGTGGGTCTCTGCCTCGGCTTGGCTCTGCTTTGGTCTCCAGTCTGTCCTCTGTGGCTGCAGGGCGGTCCCTGCATGCTCCTGTGTCTGCAGCTCCTTCTGGGCTGCACATTCTTCTATAAACCCTCAGAGAAGAAAAACAAACTCTTCAGATTTTGAATCCACAGTTTTTTGCATTTCTCAGTCTTGTGAGTTTTTAAGTCTTTCCAAAAGAATCGTTTCAACTGCCGTATGAACACTGAAGCTTTGTCCACAGCACTAATTATTTTTCTTAATACTGACCATTAAAAGGAATGAATTCAGGAAGTCATCTGGAGTTCTTCGCTGCATCTCAATGCTGAGTCACTTTGGAGGATATCGTCTTTGTCAGCTCAGACTGAAGTCTGTCATTAATTTAAATAAACTGTGAGTAAAAATTTAGCCCCCAAGCACTTAGAATATAAAAACACCAATAAGGGCTTTTCTGATGTCCAGAGTCAAGGAGGATCTGGAGTCAAACAAGAAATTCCTGTTTCCGTGTTTACATATAGCCATGGTTCCCAGACTCGGGGTTATGACAAAGTAAAACACATAGATTTTGCACTGCTAGCACAACATGAACAAAGTTGTGAACGTACCAACGGACAAATGAAAATGAATCAACAACAGGTGTCAACTACCCCCAAAAATATGATGAGGCATATCTGGTACCATGGTAATAGTAATAGTAAGAGTAATAGTAACAGTAGTAATGGTTATGGTAATAGTAATAGTAATAGTAATAGTAACAGTAACAGTAATAGTAACAGTAATAGTAACAGTAGTAATGGTTATGGTAATAGTAATAGTAATAGTAATAGTAATAGTAACAGTAACAGTAACAGTAATAGTAATAGTAACAGTAATAGTAACAGTAGTAATGGTTATGGTAATAGTAATAGTAATAGTAATAGTAATAGTAACAGTAACAGTAATAGTAACAGTAATAGTAACAGTAGTAATGGTTATGGTAATAGTAATAGTAATAGTAATAGTAATAGTAATAGTAATAGTAACAGTAATAGTAATAGTAACAGTAATAGTAACAGTAGTAATGGTTATGGTAATAGTAATAGTAATAGTAATAGTAATAGTAACAGTAATAGTAATAGTAATAGTAACAGTAACAGTAATAGTAACAGTAATAGTAACAGTAGTAATGGTTATGGTAATAGTAATAGTAATAGTAATAGTAATAGTAATAGTAATAGTAACAGTAACAGTAACAGTAATAGTAATAGTAACAGTAATAGTAACAGTAGTAATGGTTATGGTAATAGTAATAGTAATAGTAATAGTAATAGTAACAGTAATAGTAATAGTAATAGTAATAGTAACAGTAATAGTAATAGTAACAGTAGTAATGGTTATGGTAATAGTAATAGTAATAGTAATAGTAATAGTAATAGTAACAGTAACAGTAATAGTAATAGTAACAGTAATAGTAACAGTAGTAATGGTTATGGTAATAGTAATAGTAATAGTAACAGTAACAGTAACAGTAATAGTAATAGTAATAGTACCAGTAATAGTAACAGTAGTAATGGTTATGGTAATAGTAATAGTAACAGTAATAGTAATAGTAATAGTAATAGTAATAGTAACAGTAGTAATGGTTATGGTCATAGTAATAGTAATAGTAATAGTAATAGTTATAGTAACAGTAAGAGTAACAGTAATAGTAATAGTAACAGTAATAGTAACAGTAGTAATGGTTATGGTAATAGTAATAGTAATAGCAATAGTAACAGTAACAGTAACAGTAATAGTAACAGTAACAGTAATAGTAATAGTAACAGTAACAGTAACAGTAATAGTAATAGTAACAGTAACGGTAACGGTAACGGTTATGGTTATGGTAATAGTAATAGTAATAGTAATAGTAACAGTAACAGTAATAGTAATAGTAACAGTAATAGTAACAGTAGTAATGGTTATGGTAATAGTAATAGTAATAGTAACAGTAACAGTAACAGTAATAGTAATAGTAATAGTACCAGTAATAGTAACAGTAGTAATGGTTATGGTAATAGTAATAGTAATAGTAATAGTAATAGTAACAGTAGTAATGGTTATGGTCATAGTAATAGTAATAGTAATAGTAATAGTTATAGTAACAGTAAGAGTAACAGTAATAGTAATAGTAACAGTAATAGTAACAGTAGTAATGGTTATGGTAATAGTAATAGTAATAGCAATAGTAACAGTAACAGTAACAGTAATAGTAACAGTAACAGTAACAGTAATAGTAATAGTAACAGTAACAGTAACAGTAATAGTAATAGTAATAGTAACAGTAACGGTAACGGTAACGGTTATGGTTATGGTAATAGTAATAGTAATAGTAACAGTAATAGTAATAGTAATAGTAACAGTAATAGTAATAGTAATAGTAATGTTATGGTAATAGTAATAGTAATAGTAAGAGTAATAGTAATAGTAATAGTAATAGTAATGTTATGGTAATAGTAATAGTAATAGTAAGAGTAATAGTAATAGTAATGTTATGGTAATAGTAATAGTAATAGTAATAGTAATAGTAACAGTAATAGTAATAGTAATAGTAATGTTATGGTAATAGTAATAGTAATAGTAATAGTAATAGTAAGAGTAATAGTAATAGTAAGAGTAATAGTAATAGTAATAGTAATGTTATGGTAATAGTAATAGTAATAGTAATAGTAACAGTAATAGTAATAGTAATAGTAATAGTAATGTTATGGTAATAGTAATAGTAATAGTAATAGTAAGAGTAATAGTAATAGTAATAGTAAGAGTAATAGTAATAGTAATAGTAATAGTAATGGTTATGGTAATAGTAATAGTAATAGTAACAGTAATAGTAATAGTAATAGTAAGAGTAATAGTAATAGTAATGGTTATGGTAATAGTAATAGTAATAGTAACAGTAACAGTAATAGTAATAGTAATAGTAATAGCAATAGTAAAAGTAATAGTAACAGTAAAAGCAATGGTAATGTAATGGTAATAGTAAAAGTAATGACTATGAGTAGTAGTAATAGTTTATCCAAATCCCTGAATGAATAAATTAAATCAGATTATGTTTAGATTAAAGGTTATTGCACTACTGAATAACAGCATTTTCCTCATTACATTGAATTAAGACATTTTAGTGGGAACAAATTAAAATGGAAATAAATTCCTTGTGTTGTTTGTTGAGCTTATCTCACAAATAAATGCAGTGCCTTGAGTAAAGGTTTCATATCCCTGCAATTTTTCCACATCCTGTCATGTTACAGTGGGTAGAGCGGTTGTCTTGTAGCCTGACGGTTGCCGGTTCAATCCTCGGCCTGTTGAGCTCAGGTCAAGGTGTCCCTGAGCAAGACACCGAACCCCAAATTGTTCCTGATTGGTCGTGGTGAGCGCCTTGCATGGCAGCTTCCACCATCAGTGTGTGAATGTGATGTATGATGTAAAACACTTTGGGTATCATTCCAGGTACAGTAAAGCGCTTTATAAATACACACCATTTACCATTTATTTCCAGTGAGAACTGGTTTGTATTGTAATGTAGAAATGTAGAAGGTCAAGGTACTGTAATAAAAGTCTGATCATTGTTTGTGTAGATGCATTGCTACACCTGCCTTGTGATGGGTCTGCGGTCAGGTGTGACATGTGCAGCCATCGTATTCATAAAAGTAAACCAAGAATCTGAATTTCTTTGGCCTGGAAAAAGTATAACGTGCTCAAAATTTAAAATCATGTAGCAACTTTATCAGTGACTTTGCAGATGCTGGACAGAAGCGATCCACAGCAGGTCCACGTGTCCGAGATCCAGTTTCGCAAAACTCGAAAGGGCACCGTTAGAAGGTTCTGGATGGAGGGAGTTTAGTTTGTCCTTAGCAGAGCTGCTGGTTTGGACCAAAGACAGAGCCTCAGTTTTCTGTGTGGAAGACGTGTTTTTCAAATCTAACTTTATTGTTTCCTCCTACAATAAACAGTCCCGACAAAGCTTTTGATTATCTGGACAAAGACTAGAAACACTAACACAATGAGGACTCCTGATCGATGCTGCCATCTTGTGTTCAAGGAGGATGTCTGATTTAAATCAGCCGTGTCTGCAACGTGCCGGCTCATCGCTGTGATCTGCAGGGTTATCGCGTCTGCACCGGCAGAACAAACTCATGCATTTCTGTTGTTTGTGAATCATCATCTTGATGCTCCATCTTATTTTTGTTTAGATTTTTTTCTTTCTTTTTTTAAAGCTCAATTTAGTTTATTTATACAGCAGTAATTTAAGAAAATGCTTAAAGTCCAAAAGTCCACAAAAATGTCCATGCTTGAAAGTTTTTACTTTTCTCAAGAGTTGAATTATTTTAAAAACTATCTTTGAAAAAAGACTAATAACTCCAGTAAAGGAATTCTAGCTGCTCTTGGCTTCCACAGGCAGATTCCTCACAGACAATGAAGAAGGAAATCAGGCATGAGCACATGAGCAGACCTCGATCATCTGGAGAAAACGAAGCCATTTTCTTGTGTTAACCAGTTTTAGATGTTTATTTCCACCAGTCAGGGACATATTTCTCAACATAATGAAATAAATGAGCTTGTTGTCATGTTGGTGAGTGTAGAACTGGGACAGTATGGACATGTCTCCACTGATGCTGCTGTCATGGTGCATCAGTGTTTATATGGCATTGCTGGTGTATGAATGTAGATGAATGCCGGCGGTGGTCAGAGAGGCCACAGGCGAGGACTGGCCGCCATGTTTCCGTCAGTGTGATGCAGGACAGCTGTGGCTACTCGCTAACTTAACCATCAGCAGGTATGAACGAGGAGTGGATGAATAACAGATATAATGCCTTGAGAAGCTCTGTAGAAATCTCTGTTATAGTAAAGCTCTGTGAGTGTGTATGTACACACTCACAGAGCTTTTAAAAGAGCTTTACAGTGTATCCGTTATTCATCCTCTCCTCGTTCATACCTGCTGATGGTAACCTGCATGTGCAGCAGCAGCTGAGACTGACGGAAACATGGCAGCCATCCTCGCCACCGCCCAGTCCGACCCAACATTCAGACTGAGATCACTTTATTTATCCCCACGGGCCAAATCAGTTTGCAGACATGAGGACATAATCCACATGCAGTTCACACAGCAGCTCCTGGAGCTTCACATTAAATTGTACAGACTAAAAAAGGCCTTTTTGTTTGGTAGAGATCTCTGAAAGAAATGGACCATCTTAATTTTAACATTTTTAAATTAAAATGAGAATAATGATGTAAAAACAAACATTCCCTCTAACATAACAAATTCTATGTGATTTAAATGAGCCCGCTCTGATTAATCTACCCTAAATGCAACAAAAGCATTTGTGTTCCAGGGAACTGATGATTTTATGTCTCTACCAAAGATGAGCTGCATGATCTTGAGATCAGGAAACCCCTGATTTTGATATAACGGCTTCAGGAACGTCTGCTCTGTTACAGGATTAAAGCAAAGTCCGACCGGGACAGTTATACGTTTATGAATATATTTGTTAAATGTGTTTTGTGCAGAACAAACAACGTAGGAGGTGGAAGATGTTAAATGCGAATTAATGTTCCTAAGAGAATAAAGGCTGGCCAGAGTTAATCGCTGCGTGGAGGTTCATATCAAGTCTCGCGATCATGGGACCAGAGGCGTTGGAGGCTTCATATACGTCCCAATACAACACCATGACTGAGATTACTGATTTAGATTCATTCATTGTGAGATGATGAAAATAATGTCTGGGGACATTCTGACTCCTGACACACACAAAGCTGTTTTATAATATAAAAGATGGTTTTGCTAATTGTCTCCCTGCAACTGCTGTGATGAATAAATGGTTGCAGAAAATAAATGAATGGTAAAATATAACATGTTTTAGAAGTTTCTGACAAATATGGCAGATTAGTCCAGCAATCATTGCGGTCACAGTAAAATGAGGGTCATACCACCGAACACTGATGTTAAAATCATCCCACTTCACAGCAGAGACCTTTCCTGTAAATCTAAGTCATGTTTGAGTAACTATAAGTGGTGACCAGACAGCATTTACACATTTTATTATTAAAATGAAGTTTTAAAAAGTCATATTTTGATAACTGGACTCTGATCCTCAGAATGAAGAAATGAATTCAGACTGAATTTACTGCTTTTGTGTTTAAATCGAGTGAATCATTTGGAAGTTTGTGGCTGCTGTAACTGAAACTGACCACTAGATGTCGCTGGTGTGGTGTGTCTAAAGATTTTAAGCTTCTGGGAAGAACTGGGAAGAAGTCTCAAACGCTTTACAAGCCTTCATCTGCCCATAACTCATGGGGACACAGGTGGATGTGGGAAGACGATTAAATGAAAGAAAAGACACAACTGAAGACTGAATAAACTAACTGGCCAATCACAGGACTAACAGACAACTCACACATACAGTGAACTGGAAATGAAGACAGGAAAACCTGGAGCAGGTGTGACAGTTAGGAGCCAGAGTAGGAAGTAAAGTGAGAGGAATAAACTCAATGAAATGAAACAAGAAACAAGAAACTGTAGAACAAGAACAAAACCCCACAGATCAGCAACACTTCAGCCAAAACGCAGTTAAAGGAAATTATTCAACTATATGTCCCATATGATGATTTCTATGACCCAGGCTGCTAAAAAGTCCTACCTGTAGTTGGACTCTGGACACTTGTACACACAGCTGGCTCATCTTTTTGTCTTTCCACCTGGAAGTTAGAGGACAGGGAGGTAAACGGTCCACTGTGTTTTTGTGGATCCTGCAATTCAGTAACTTCCAAGCAAGAGGAGGAGCAATCCGAAGGTCCCACTGTGTTGCATCGTAGGCTTGCAGGTTTGGATGGATTCTGATTGGCATACAGTATAGGTTCCTGTTGCTGACAGCAGTAGACGGATGCCTGTGAGTTCAGCTGGCCTGGAGCTTGGAGCTGGACATGTGCAGCACTGTCCGCCTGACTGAGGACTTCACCACCTTCTAATTGGCTGTTTTTACACCAGGCTCCATGATCTGGAAGTTTGTGTTGGCTTTCTTTACCTGCTAGTTCACCTTTCATGCCGCTCTGACTTGGTGTGCTGGTGGAAGGAGGACTCACGCTAAGCATGTGCTGGCCAGAGACCGGCTGGCTTCGGCCGGCCCTCCTGTCCAGTGAAAACTGCTCCTCAGTGCAACTGTTGGGAGGGAGGTAATGCTCATGGTCTGAAGTTCGACCTCTGAGTGAAGCAGCAGTTGGCACAACATCGCCCGCAGAGCTCTGAGGCTGCATGACGGTGCTTACAGGAGCGTATTTGTGTGGGTGTAGCGACAGGTTAGAGTTAGCTGAAGCTGCAGCCTTATTGCTTGTACTGTGTTCAGCCAGGTGGGGACCTGGATCTCCTTTCACAGATCCTCCAGACAGTGGAGGTGTTATTGCCTCCGAGTTAAGTGTGGGCAAAGACTTTCTTTCAGTTTTCTTTTCATTTCCTTGCTGTTCGTGGTTCTCGGCTTCATAGCTTTTTTCCACTGTGAGAGAGTTTTGAGCTTTATTCTGAGGATCCTCCTGGGTCATTGCTTCAACATCCGGTGTGTGAGACAGGCTCATACCAGGTGTACGTTCAATTTGGGGTGCAATGAGGGCCAACTGTTCGTCAGAAATGATCTGGAGGCAGATCTGGAGGTCTGCTGTGTGAACATGAAATATATTCTGAGCTGGCTGCACATGGTTAAGCGGTACAGTTGGGGTGTTTGAGCTGACGTGCGCACTGTTTCCAGGGTTTGACGCCTGTGACAGGGGGGTGTTAGGACTAAGGTAAGGTTGGGATTGTGAAAAAGCTGAAACTGTAGCTGCAGATGTCAGATTGTTTACTGTGGTTACAGATAAGTTTGCATCTGCAGGTGCAGGTGTGGGTAGCCGGGGAGGCACCGAGCCTGCTGCAGATCGTAAAGGCTGCATCAAAGCGTTGCATAATCCGGCATGAGAATCTCGTAGGCAACTTGTGGTTTGGGTGGATGTTGCAAGTTGCCTGTGCACCACAGTGACACTAGATGCTAAACTTTGACTGAGTTGTGATGCTGCAGCCTTACTAAGAGCTGTGACTGCGCACGTTAAGGCAAGCTGTTCTTGTGTGGAAGAGAAAGTTTTCATCCTGCCGACGTCACAAGGGAAGAGATTTCCACAATTCTGTACACAAGTTGCTCCTGACGGTGATGTTTGATCAGAGGCTGTGGATGGCGGCGCAGTGAGAGAGTAGTCATCACTTCCCTTCGGTTTTCCCACAGCTGTCTGTGAACTTCTGGGGTCAGGGTCAGGTGTATTAGGTAACTTGAGCTGGTACTTGGGCAGGAAGCTGCTCTTGGCAGCGGTGGGGACGGAAGTGGTTGGCGAAATTCTAACTGAAGGTGCTTTTGCATTGAGCATGCTTGACGGAAAGACAGCTCCTTGCAGCTCAGTGTGATTTGGATCTTTTGTAAAGTTTATAAAAGTCAGATTTGCATCCTGCAGAAGGACATTAGCAGTAGCAGAGGGAGGGGGACGAGTCGATGTGTTTGGGTCAGTCAGCATCCCCAGAGACGAAGTTATTTTGTCATCAGTTCTCTGCTTTTTCCTGTCAGAGGGAATATGGGCTCCACGTGGTTGCTGTTCAGCATTAACTGGCCTCTCAGCCTCTGTTCTGCTCACACACTCTGTTTTGTAGCTGAGCAGTGATCCGGTGGTTGGTGACGGCAACACCGACAATGACAAATTTCTCCTGAGTGGAGCCTTGATGGAGCTGTTAAGGTGACTGAAATCCACAGAAGAGATGAGGGGGAGGCTGGCAGACTGATGAGCGACTGTTGCAGCGCTGTTTGTGATGCTGATGGCTGAGCCTGTCTCCTTATGATCCACCAGTGCGGGCTTCTGTAGAACAACCTCTGGGTTTGTTGAACATTTCCTACCTTTGGAAGTACTGTTATCACCCGTCGTCTCAGCATTGTAGAGCCTTTTAAACGTCCCCCCCCTGTACATGTACCACTTGTAAAAAAACTTCTGTGGTTTCTTCCTCCGGATCTTTCTGGTGTTTGGCTCATCGCAGATGTCACCACCATCTCCATCGCAGCTGAGGCTGCCAGTGCACGCCTCCTCCACCGATGAGTTTGAGAAGAGACCATCTGTTGCGTGGTTGCAGTCTACGGCGGTCTGTCGGACAAGTGGGTGGTGGGTGGACGAGTGCTGGTTAACAGGCTTCGAACACGTTGGGTTGATTTGGCCAGAGCTTCTCCTCCGGGCGGGCGTTACATAATCGCTCTGATAAGAGGAGGTGGGGCTGCTTCTCTCAGGCTGCAGCAGGGCAACGCTGAAGGGGAGAGAATTGCTGCGCGTTAGGGGGGCATGCTCCATGGTGGAGGAGCGCTGAGTGGGCACAGAACTGTGCAGTCCCGGCTTGATGTGTCTCTGTAAACCAATGTGCTGAGCGGGACTGATCTTCATGTCAAAGTGAAAGGAGTCTTTGTAGGTGTATGGCATGGGAAGGTCAATGCTCCCCTGCTTTGACAGGACTGTCTTCCTTGGCCTCACATTCTCCAGCTGTTTGTCCTCCACAACAGCTGTGTTCTCTGAAATCAGCTTAGAAATGCGCTCCTCCAGTATCTTTTGCTCCTGCTCTCTTGCTGTATCTTTGGTCTCATGTCTACTTTCTCCTGAAGGGGTGTGTGTCCTGGTGGATTCCTCCAGATGCTCCTTGTTTGATTCAACCAGGGAATCCATGCTGTGGTCGGGTAGAACACTGCCGGGGCTTGGGTAGTGATCGCCTATCTCACTGAAACCAGAGTCTGTGCTGCTGTGACTCTGCGATTTACCTCGAGATACAGAGCACTCCCACTGTTTGGAGAACAGCATGGCTTCTTGCCTCTTGAGGGGAAGATGTCGACTAACTGGCAAAGGTGGTTTAGTATTTTCCATCTCCTGCTTATCCTCTTCTTTTCCCACCTCTTCGCTCCCGTTTGTTTCTGTATTGTGAACAGCGAGGCTCCCCTCTTTCTGTTTACAGAGAGATTGTTGCATCTCTGTAGTACTGCTTAGAGTGGAGCTCTCAGCAGCAGGAAGGTTGCTGCTCTCCACGCTGCCTGGCTCCTCACTGCGCTCATCTAAGGACAAACTGGACGTACGGGTCTCTCTTGAGCTGGATATGCTGTCCAAGCTGCTCTGCTCAGACTCAGATGAGAGCCGGGCATGAGCCTGAGTGCGTCTATGTTTGTAGAGGTTGCTCTGAGTCTTGAAAGAAACTCCACAAGTGGTGCAGGGGTAAGGCCGCTCCCCGGTGTGGCAGCGGAGATGCTTCTCCAGCACACTGGGTTTCATACAGTCTCGTCCACAGTGAGGACACACATGTTTTCCGGCAGACTTGGGTTTGGCTGAAGGAGTGCCAGCTGCCAGACTCAACCCTGGCAGAGACTGCAGCCCCCCAGCAAGATGCAGAGTCAGAAAAGGAAGTGTCTCCTTGGAGTAGAGTGGCGGCGTGGCCAGATGGAGCGTGGATGGCTCCCGGGCAGCTGCAGGAGGCTGAGGGTAAGGCACTGTGTGGATGTAAACAGCCGTCAGAGGGGCCTGGACATCCATCCTTTTCTCTACCGGCGCTGCAATGGAGCGGATGTGCATTGGAACACTCGCCAATCCTGGCTTGCCAGTCTCCATGGCAACGCTGCTGTGGTCGTGATGTGCCAGTGCCAGGTCTCTAATTATCTGTGAAATAAGAACAGTTTGTATTAGACTTTTACCCTTCGTTGGATCTGGGGGGGGTAACATTGTAATAATGTCTTAGCTGAAAGTGGAGGCATCACAATCCCAGCTGTTTAAGAACAGGTGGTGCAGGAGCTGTTCAGCTATGTACCCCATGCAGGCAGCAGAAAAGTGAGATCAAGCAGAGAAGTGAAAACATGCAGCAGACAGAATCAGGGACGAGAGAACATCTAAGGCTTTTATTCAGATCTGCTGACTTTAGCTGTTGCTTCTGTCGCCAGTTTGCACCAATTAAATGGCAAACCCGCCAAACTCCCAGTGGCATGTGGTGGCTTTTTCTGTCGCAAGCTGTCACGTATGTGCAGGAATCTCATCGGAGTGAAGCCACATACAGGAAACAATGAAAAAGGACGTATCATGGAAATGTGCTTTTCTCTTTCTGTTGTGATGCCGCTGCATGCACGGGCTGATTTGGCTTAAATACCACGGAGGTGCAGATGCTTCCAGCATGAGCACACCCACGTCTGAGACTGTTTGTGGTGAACTGAGCAAAGTTTTCTGACTGCATATGGGTGAGTTCTCAGCGTACAGCCAGCTCTGTGTGTATGAACTGTAGCTTGCTTTTATGACATCATTGGCTGCGTTGAAATGAGCCCTCTGGTTAAAATGTGCTTTCACTTCCTTAAAACTATGCAAATAATCCACACTGCTACCCATGCTGCAGCTCAGTGCAGGGTCAGTCACACCAGTACTTTGTCATTTTAGAAATATGTGTGCTGGGTGGGATGCAGTAAGAAGTCACACTGCACTGAACAACAGCTCTTACTTCTGTCAGAAACAGACGGTAGTTAACATGGCCAGAATTAAAATGTTAATAAAAAGGAAGATTCTTAAAGTTTTTTTTTTAATGGGAGCATAGTATTACAAACTGTTGTCATCTAAAAGTCTAGGCAAGAAGGCTGCAAGAGACCCAAACACTCTGCATCTAACTGAACATCAACAGAAGTCACTCACCGTTTCTCTGATCAGTGACAGTTATCCAGGACGAAAAGCCGGAGCAGCCTCATCCCCAGCGTTCCTGCTTCCTTCTGGCAGCTCTGCCAGCCACGCCGTGTTCTCCTCTCCAATCTCATCCCCTCTCAGCTCTTTGAATTGGACTATTTCTCGTACCGAGGAAGCAGAAGAAATGCAAATGAGAGAGAACATACAGGCTGAAAGTGGTGAGGCAGAAGAGGGGGAGTGGAAGGAAGGAGCGGGGCTGGGTGGCTGTCAAACAAAGACTTCCGGAGGACAAGTTGAAAACAGATTACACAAAGAGATGAGCAGCGAGGCCCTGAGCCCAGATGGAGGCTGATGTTTCACGGAGAGGTGGAAGCTGCTGCGAGGACAGTGAGCTCACCTTCACTAGCACAGTGACGGATATTCCTATCAGCAGTTTGAGGCAGTACCTGACTTCTGGCTCCTGCATGTACTCACTCCCCACCTACTTCCTCCTCCTCACAGTATCTCATACACCCACACAGACAAAGCTAATGTAGATGCTTGGCTGCACACGTGCTGCTCTCTCCTCTCAGCCACAGAACAAACATGAGTTGAAGCGAGTATCCCTCCTCCATCCACAGCCCCCATGATGCTGTTGCAGGGGTTCAGCAGTTCACGCTGCACATGCTGGTGGTGCTGGCTTTGTTCTGTTGCTTTAGTTGTTTTTTTGAAGGGGTTTTACTGTCTCTGCTTTGATTTACATTTTATATGGAAGCTGAAAGCAGCCATGCCTGCTAAATTTTAATTCCTTTATCTCCAGATCAGTATCTAATTTTAACAGTTCGTTTAGTTTCTGATGTTGCTCTAAAACCTCCATGTACTTTCCAGCATTGATGGAGCTTCACAGATGTGGAAGCTGCCCACGCCATAGGCACTAATGCAGCCCCATCCCATCAGAGATGCAGCTTTTCACCTGTCCACTGATAACAAGCTGGATGCTCCCTCTCCTCTTTAGTCTGCAGGACACGCCGTCCATGCTTTCCACAAACTAGTTCACATCTTCATCCAGGTTTCCACTTTGCCTCAGACCGTTTTAAATGAGCTTTGGTCCTGAGAGACGGAAGAAGCTGGTTCTGGATCCTGTTCACATCTGGCTTCTTCTCTGCATGATGGAGCTTTAACCTGCATTTGTGGGTTTCAGGGTAAACTGTGTTCACAGACAGTGGTTTCTGGAAGTCTTCCTGAGTCCATGCAGTGGTTTCCAGTAGAGAATCATGTCTGCTTTTAATGCAGAAGATCACCAGCATCCAGCCTGGTCCCATGCACACAGAGATTCCTTCTGATTCTCTGAATCTTCTGATGATATGATATTCTGCTCTGACTTTGGATCTTCAAAGTCTGAGGAACATATTTTTGAAATCCCAGGTAACCTGGTTAGTTGTCCAATGCTCCTCCAGGTGTTTCTGGTTTGTACCAGTTACTTTTCCAGCCTTTTGTTGCTCCTGATCCAACTTTTTTCCAGACGTGTTGCTGCATCAGATTCACTATCAGCTCATATTTTCATCACAAGGTGAAACGCCTCAGTTCCATCACCTGGTATGTTGGTGATCTTCTACTGGGGATAAAAGATGGTTGATGAGAGTTCTGTTTTTATTTGGTTTACACAGAGTCCCAATGTTTTTGGAATTGTGGTTGTGTTTTACTGCAGCTTCGAGTTAATCACATTCTTTCTTTTTTTGCTCTTTTCTGTTATTCAAAGACAAACTTATTTGAAAATACAGCTCTTGTCTCGGTTCCTCTTGTTTTTATTTCATCATGAGGGATCAACAATGAAATCATCACACAGCATCTTCTGAAAAGAAAACTAATCTTTTTGTCTGATCTCTGCAACAGACTTAAGTTGGTCTCCAAGGTAACCACAGGCTGGTCTACAGAGAGTATGCTTTGTGTTGACATGGCAACAAGACACCTCCTACCGCTCATGTTTTCTACTGTCTTCACACAGTCGTGCGGGGAGGAAGCGTGTGTGCATGTGACTCAGATGTTAAAGTATTAGCATGTAGATCTGCCATACTGAAACAAAAGCCTTCTCCAAACCAGCAGGGGTCACATGTTGTTGATATTTTGGTTGTGTTGCTCAGGTTACTAGGATACAAGCATCAGTGAAGCTGACTAGAGATAAACGTGTTGCTGCTGCTAGTCCTGTCTTCCTACTTTCCAAAGTGTCCCACAGTCTGATACGTTTTGTTTTCTTGTAGGTATTTAGATCTTAATCAGACGGGAGCAGCTGTTCTTGTGTTTTTACCTTAATGTGTTGAATCATACTGTGTTGCTGGCATAAGGCCAGTAAGCACAAACAGAGCTAAATCATCTTCATCCTCATCATCATCATCAATTTATTTATAAAGCATTTTAACAGCAGCCACAGCTGAACAAAGTGCTGAACATCTAAGATTATTAAGATAAAAGCACAAAAATGCAAAAAATAACATAAAACTAATCTAAATTAATTTAATATAATAAAAGCAGTAAAAAAAAATCCGGACAACAAAAACTAGATAAAAATAAATTAAAAACCACATGGATCAGGTCTCACGCTGGGTTGAAGGCCAATGTGACGGGTTTTATAAATGGATCGTGAGGGACCCTGGTGAATGGGGAGGGAGAAAGCCCCGTCCCCTCTGGGCTTGTGGTTAGAACTGGAGATGACCAGGAGCAGCTGGTCAGCTGACCTCAGGGACTGAGTGGGAGTATATTGGTGGAGAAAATCAGATAAATAAAGTGGAGAGAGTGCAGTGAAGCCGGGACAGGGGGATGATGCGCTCTCTTTTTCAGGTTCCTGTAAAAAGTCATGCAGCAGAGTTCTGAACCAGGACCAGACCTGCCAGTAAGGACTGGCTTACTTCAGTATGGAGGGAAGTCCAGTAATCCAGCTGTGATTAACTTATCTTGACTGCCGGGTGTCGTGCAGTGAAAAGCACCCCCTCTCAGGGAGCGCAGTAACAGCATCTCGCCTGTAGAAGGCGAGTTTTCTTTATTACCATTAAGTACTTATCAAAAGCCTGAACTAACCTGCTGATACAAAGAAAATATATATATTACACAGAGAAAAATAGTCAAACTGTGATGCTTAAATGGTCTGTATATGGTCACAAAGAAATAATAAGCAGGGACAGATTTACTGGAGGGTGCATATTATGGCATATTAATAATTATGGTGAATTTAAAGGCTGTAGGTGATTTGGAGGTTCAAATCTCCAAAGGGGGTGCATATTCTGGCTTTTGGGAAGTTCTTAACGGTAATAACAAATATTCGCCATCTACAGGCGAGATGCTGTTACTGCTCCTTGAGAGAGGGTGCTTTTTTCGGTCTAAAACCAAGATTTACAGCTGTGGGTTTAGTTCTTGACAAGAGGACCCGGCTCTGCAGGAGGGGTCTCACCTGAGGCACTGGGTCCAAACACCATTACCTATGTTCTACCCTTCTTCAGTTTTCAGAAGTCTAAAAAATGTAAGGCCTTTTTGGTTTTAAGACCCTCAGGGCAAGCTAAAAGAGGTTTAACTGACCAGGTGTCCCTTCGCCTTAAGCTGAATTTATGCTTGCGAGGTGTCTGCGTACGGAGAGGTCGGCGAAGCTGATGCGGGTGAAATGTGCTCTTCCATTTGGCTGTATGGTTACCGTGTTGTGTTGCAGTTTCTCTTGTGTGGTAACCAAATAAATTCAGCAAGAAGCTCCAGAAATCCAGAAACATGTAATCACAAACCAATCAATCACAAGTGAGTACTTCCACCTCACTGCACTGAAAGCAGGGGTGCACTTCAGGTCTGGAGAGGTGTGATCTGAGCCCATGCGGACCTGAAGCAGAGGCGAGTATGAATCCAGATTTATGTTCCTCCCTCAGAATTAAATAACAGTGATCGCTGCTCATGCTTGCATGTTATGGTCATGAAACTGTTTCTGTTTTAGTCCCAATCTCAGCTCCTAACTGGTTAAAACCAGCATCAACCCATTAAAACCATCATCAACCCCTTAAAACCAGCATCAACCCATTAAAACCATCATCAACCCATTAAAACCAGCATCAACCATTAAAACCAGCATCAACCATTAAAACCAGCATCAACCATTAAAACCAGCATCAACCCATTAAAACCAGCATCAACCCGTTAAAACCAGCATCAACCCATTAAAACCAGCATCAACCCCTTAAAACCAGCATCAACCCATTAAAACCATCATCAACCCATTAAAACCAGCATCAACCATTAAAACCAGCATCAACCATTAAAACCAGCATCAACCCGTTAAAACCAGCATCAACCCATTAAAACCAGCATCAACCATTAAAACCAGCATCAACCATTAAAACCAGCATCAACCCATTAAAACCAGCATCAACCCATTAAAACCAGCATCAACCCATTAAAACCATCATCAACCCATTAAAACCAGCATCAACCCATTAAAACCAGCATCAACCCATTAAAACCAGCATCAACCCATTGAAACCATCATCAACCCATTAAAACCAGCATCAACCCATTAAAACCATCATCAACCCATTAAAACCAGCATCAACCATTAAAACCAGCATCAACCATTAAAACCAGCATCAACCCATTAAAACCAGCATCAACCCATTAAAACCAGCATCAACCATTAAAACCAGCATCAACCATTAAAACCAGCATCAACCCATTAAAACCAGCATCAACCCATTAAAACCATCATCAACCCATTAAAACCAGCATCAACCATTAAAACCAGCATCAACCCCTTAAAACCAGCATCAACCCATTAAAACCATCATCAAGCCATTAAAACCAGCATCAACCATTAAAACCAGCATCAACCTCTTAAAACCAGCATCAACCCATTAAAACCATCATCAACCCATTAAAACCAGCATCAACCATTAAAACCAGCATCAACCATTAAAACCAGCATCAACCCATTAAAACCAGCATCAACCCGTTAAAACCAGCATCAATCAGTTAAAACCAACATCAACCCGTTAAAATTAGCATCGAACCATTAAAACCAGCATCAACCATTAAAACCAGCATCCATCTGTTAAAACCAACATCAACCCATTAAAACCATCATCAACCCATTAAAACCAGCATCAACCATTAAAACCAGCATCAACCCATTAAAACCAGCATCAACCCGTTAAAACCAGCATCAATCCGTTAAAACCAACATCAACCCATTAAAATTAGCATCAAACCATTAAAACCAGCATCAGCCATTAAAACCAGCATCCATCCGTTAAAACCAACATCAACCCATTAAAGCGGACATCAACCCATTAAAACCAGCATCAACCCGTTAAAACCAGCATCAACCTGGTTAAACCAGCATCAACCCATTAAAACCAGCATCAGTACGTTAAAACCAGTATCAACCTGTTAAAATCGGCATGATTCCGTTAAAACCAGCATCAAGCCATTAAAACCAGCATCAACCCGTTTACACAAGCATCAACCCATAAAAAGCAGCATCAACCCTATAAAACCAGCATCAACCCGTTAAAACCAGCATCATCCCATTAAAACCAGCATCAACCATTAAAACCAGGATCAACCCATTAAAGCCAGCATCAACCATTAAAACCAGCATCAACCGTTAAAACGAGCATCAACCCGTTAACACAAGCATCAACCCATAAAAAGCAGCATCAACCCGTTAAAACCAGCATCAACCAGTTAAACCCAGCATCAGCCCATTAAAACCAGCATCAACCATTAAAACCAGCATCAACCCATTAAAACCAGCATCAACCATTAAAACCAGCATCAACCGTTAAAACCAGCATCAACCCGTTCACACAAGCATCAACCCATAAAAAGCAGCATCAACCCAATGAAACCAGCATCAACCATTAAAACCAGCATCAACCCGTTAAAACCAGCATCAACCCATTAAAACCAGGATCAACCCATTAAAACCAGCATCAACCATTGAAACCAGGATCAACCCATTAAAACCAGCATCAACCATTAAAACCAGCATCAATCCGTTAAAACCAACATCAACCCATTAAAATTACCATCAAACCACTAAAACCAGCATCAACCATTAAAACCAGCATCAACCCGATGAAACCAGCATCAACCGTTAAAACCAGCATCAACCACTAAAACCAGCATCAACCCGATAAAACCAGCATCAACCGTTAAAACCAGCATCAACACGTTAAAACAAGCATCAACCCATTAAAACCAGCATCAACCCATTAAAACCAGCATCAACCATTAAAACCAGGGTCAACCCATTAAAACCAGCATCAACCATTAAAACCAGCATCAATCCGATAAAACCAGCATCAACTGTTAAAACCAGCATCAATCCGTTAAAACCAGCATCAACCCGTTAAAACCAGCATCAACCTGGTTAAACCAGCATCAACCCGTTAAAACCATCATCAACCTGGTTAAAACCAGCATCAACCCGTTAAAACCAGCATCAGCCCATTAAAACCAGCATCAACCTTTAAAATAGGCATGAACCCATTAAAACCAGCATGAACCCATTAAAACCAGCATCAACCCATTAAAACCAGCATCAACCCCTTAAAATCAGCATAAATCCATTAAAACCAGCATCAACCCGTTTAAACCAGCATCAACCCGTTAAAACCAGCATCAACCCATTAAAACCAGCATCAACCCATTAAAACCAGCATCAACCATTAAAACCAGCATCAACCGTTAAAACCAGCATCAACCCATTAAAACCAGCATCAACCCGATAAAACCAGCATCAACCGTTAAAACCAGCATCAACCCGTTAAAACCAGCATCAACCCGTTAAAAGCAGCATCAGCCCATTAAAACCAGCATCAACCCGTAAAAACCAGCATCAACCCGTTAAAACCAACATCAACCCGTTAAAACCAGCATCAACCGTTAAAACCAGCATCAACCCGTTAAAACCAGCATCAACCCATTAAAACCATCATCAACCCGATAAAACCAGCATCAACCCATTAAAACCAGCATCAACACGTAAAAACCAGTATCAACCCGTTAAAACCAGCATCAACCCGTAAAAACCAGCATCAACCCTTTAAAACCAGCATCAACCTTTAAAACCAGCATCAACCCATTAAAACCAGCATCAACCGTTAAAACCAGCATCAACCCATTAAAACCAGCATCAACCCATTAAAACCAGCATCAACCCTTTAAAATCAGCATCAACCCTTTAAAGCCAGCATCAACCGTTAAAACCAGCATCAACCGTTAAAGCCAGCATCAACCGTTAAAACCAGCATCATCACTTTAAAACTGGCATCAACCCATTAAAACCAGCATCAACCCGTTAAAACCAGCATCAACCCATTAAAACCAGCATCAACCCGTCAAAACCAGCATCAACCTTTAAAACTGGCATCAACCTTTAAAACCAGCATCAACCCATTAAAACCAGCATCAACCCGTTAAAACCAGCATCAACCCATTAAAACCAGCATCAACCCATTAAAATCAGCATCAACCGTTTAAAATCAGCATCAACCCTTTAAAACGAGCATCAACCCATTAAAACCAGCATCAACCGTTTAAAATCAGCATCAACCCGTTAAAACCAGCATCAACCGTTTAAAACCAGCATCAACTGTTAAAACCAGCATCAACCGTTAAAACCAGCATCAACCCGTTAAAACCAGCATCAACCCATTAAAACCATCATCAACCCGATAAAACCAGCATCCACCGTTAAAACCAGCATCAACCCGTTAAAACCAACATCAACCCGTTAAAACCAGCATCAACCCGTTAAAACCAGCATCAACCCGTTAAAACCAGCATCAATCCATTAAAACCAGCATCAACCATCAAAACCAGTATCATCACTTTAAAACCGGCATCAACCCATTAAAACCATCATCAATCCGTTAAAACCAGCATCAACCCATTAAAACCAGCATCAACCCATTAAAACCAGCATCAACCCGTTAAAACCAGCATCAACCCGTTAAAACCAGCATCAACCCGTTAAAACCAGCATCAACCCATTAAAACCAGCATCAACCCGTTAAAACCAGCATCAACCCATTAAAACCAGCATCAACCCGTAAAAACCAGCATCAACCCGTTAAAACCAGCATCAACCGTTAAAACCAGCATCAACCCGTTAAAACCAGCATCAACCCATTAAAACCATCATCAACCCGTTAAAACCAGTATCAACCCGTTAAAACCAGCATCAACACGTAAAAACAGCATCAACCCGTTAAAACCAGCATCAACCCATTAAAACCAGTATCAATCCGTTAAAACCAGCATCAACCCGTTAAAACCAGCATCAACCCATTAAAACCAGCATCAACCCGTAAAAACCAGCATCAACCCGTTAAAACCATCATCAACCCGTTAAAACCAACATCAACCCGTTAAAACCAGCATCAACCGTTAAAACCAGCATCAAACCGATAAAACCAGCATCAACCGTTAAAACCAGCATCAACCCGTTAAAACCAACATCAACCCGTTAAAACCAGCATCAACCCGTTAAAACCAGCATCAATCCATTAAAACCAGCATCAACCATCAAAACCAGCATCATCACTTTAAAACTGGCATCAACCCATTAAAACCAGCATCAACCCGTTAAAACCAGCATCAACCCATTAAAACCAGCATCAACCCATTAAAATCAGCATCAACCCATTAAAACCAGCATCAACCCGTAAAAACCAGCATCAACCCGTTAAAACCAGCATCAACCCGTTAAAACCAGCATCAACCGTTAAAACCAGCATCAACCCGTTAAAACCAGCATCAACCCTTTAAACCATCATCAACCCGTTAAAACCAGCATCAACCCGTAAAAACCAGCATCAACCCGTTAAAACCAGCATCAACCGTTAAAACCAGCATCAATCCATTAAAACCAGCATCAACCCGTAAAAACCAGCATCAACCCGTTAAAACCAGCATCAACCGTTAAAACCAGCATCAACCCGTTAAAACCAGCATCAACCCATTAAAACCATCATCAACCCGTTAAAACCAGTATCAACCCGTTAAAACCAGCATCAACACGTAAAAACAGCATCAACCCGTTAAAACCAGCATCAACCCATTAAAACCAGTATCAATCCGTTAAAACCAGCATCAACCCGTTAAAACCAGCATCAACCCATTAAAACCAGCATCAACCCGTAAAAACCAGCATCAACCCGTTAAAACCATCATCAACCCGTTAAAACCAACATCAACCCGTTAAAACCAGCATCAACCGTTAAAACCAGCATCAAACCGATAAAACCAGCATCAACCGTTAAAACCAGCATCAACCCGTTAAAACCAACATCAACCCGTTAAAACCAGCATCAACCCGTTAAAACCAGCATCAATCCATTAAAACCAGCATCAACCATCAAAACCAGCATCAACCCATTAAAACCAGCATCAACCCATTAAAATCAGCATCAACCCATTAAAACCAGCATCAACCCGTAAAAACCAGCATCAACCCGTTAAAACCAGCATCAACCGTTAAAACCAGCATCAACCCGTTAAAACCAGCATCAACCCTTTAAACCATCATCAACCCGTTAAAACCAGCATCAACCCGTAAAAACCAGCATCAACCCGTTAAAACCAGCATCAACCGTTAAAACCAGCATCAATCCATTAAAACCAGCATCAACCACCAAAACCAGCATCATCACTTTAAAACTGGCATCAACCCATTAAAACCATCATCAATCCGTTAAAACCAGCATCAACCCATTAAAACCAGCATCAACCCGTAAAAACCAGCATCAACCCGTTAAAACCAGCATCAACCCATTAAAACCATCATCAACCCGTTAAAATCAACATCAACCCGTTAAAACCAGCATCAACCGTTAAAACCAGCATCAACCCGATAAAACCAGCATCAGCCCATTAAAACCAGTATCAATCCGTTAAAACCAGCATCAACCCGTTAAAACCAGCATCAACCCATTAAAACCAGCATCAACCCGTAAAAACCAGCATCAACCCGTTAAAACCATCATCAACCCGTTAAAACCAGTATCAATCCGTTAAAACCAGCATCAACCCGTTAAAACCAGCATCAACCCATTAAAACCAGCATCAACCCGTTAAAACCAGCATCAACCCGTTAAAACCATCATCAACCCGTTAAAACCAACATCAACCCGTTAAAACCAGCATCAACCCGTTAAAACCAGCATCAACCGTTAAAACCAGCATCAAACCGATAAAACCAGCATCAACCGTTAAAACCAGCATCAACCTGTTAAAACCAACATCAACCCGTTAAAACCAGCATCAACCGTTAAAACCAGCATCAAACCGATAAAACCAGCATCAACCGTTAAAACCAGCATCAACCGTTAAAACCAGCATCAAACCGATAAAACCAGCATCAACCGTTAAAACCAGCATCAACCCGTTAAAACCAACATCAACCCGTTAAAACCAGCATCAACCCGTTAAAACCAGCATCAATCCATTAAAACCAGCATCAACCATCAAAACCAGCATCATCACTTTAAAACTGGCATCAACCCATTAAAACCAGCATCAACCCGTTAAAACCAGCATCAACCCATTAAAACCAGCATCAACCCATTAAAATCAGCATCAACCCATTAAAACCAGCATCAACCCGTAAAAACCAGCATCAACCCATTAAAACCAGCATCAACCGTTAAAACCAGCATCAACCCGTTAAAACCAGCATCAACCCTTTAAACCATCATCAACCCGTTAAAACCAGCATCAACCCTTTAAACCATCATCAACCCGTTAAAACCAGCATCAACCCGTAAAAACCAGCATCAACCCGTTAAAACCAGCATCAACCGTTAAAACCAGCATCATCACTTTAAAACTGGCATCAACCCATTAAAACCAGCATCAACCGTTAAAACCAGCATCAACCCTTTAAACCATCATCAACCCGTTAAAACCAGCATCAACCCGTAAAAACCAGCATCAACCCGTTAAAACCAGCATCAACCATCAAAACCAGCATCATCACTTTAAAACTGGCATAAACCCATTAAAACCATCATCAATCCGTTAAAACCAGCATCAACCCATTAAAACCAGCATCAACCCGTAAAAACCAGCATCAACCCGTTAAAACCAGCATCAACCCATTAAAATCAACATCAACCCGTTAAAACCAGCATCAACCGTTAAAACCAGCATCAACCCGATAAAACCAGCATCAGCCCATTAAAACCAGCATCAACCCTTTAAAATCAGCATCAGCCCATTAAAACCAGCATCAACCCGTTAAAACCAGCATCAGACCATTAAAACCAGCATCAACCCGTTAAAACCAGCATCAGCCCATTAAAACTGGGATCTAAATTATAAAAGTTTCATGCAATCTGGGATGTAAACTGGGAGTTATTCTGGGATGTAACCTGGGATTTGTTCTGGGATGTAAATGGGGTGCAATCTGGGACGTTACTGTAACTGGGCTGAAAGTTTAACTGGTGTATTTACTTCATGCTGCTCTGTTCCGCCCTCTGCTGGACGTTCAGTAGACCAACATGTAAAATAAAACCATTGTAGCAGCAGATCAAACCAGTAATTACAGTCAAGCAGTTCTGATTTTCCGTGAAAACTGCTCAACATACACAAGTAAACAACTTGTGTTGTTACTTCAGGAGTAATTCAGAGTGAAGTTGAAGCAAGATGACAGAAAAAAACAAAAAATCTCTATGATAAGTTATTATAGGAGCATATTTACTGATCTGAATAAACATCCATGCTTCAGCAATGGAATCCGAGCATTGGTCAGCTTAAGCTAAAAGAGCTGTTTATAAATGCTGAGGACGGAGGTTAGATTCCTGGGATGTTGTAATGCGTTTTTAGATTACTCATAACTAAAGCTGACTTGAGATTCCACTTGGACTTGCAAAAAGGGACTTGTGAGCATGTCTGGCTGCTGGCATGGTCTTTCATTTAGAAGCACAACTTTAGCCCACATAAATGTTTCCTATGGAGAAATACATCCATTCTGTATGAGAACACATCAGTCTTCTTTCAACAACGGGCTCGACAACATCATCTCAGCTATCATCAGTCTGGAGGTGTAGCAGCTCTCCACCTTCTCTTCTTCAGGTCACTGAATCAGACATCAAAAAGATTTCCTTTACCTTGAACAGGCTATTACTAAAAAAAGAAAAAAGAAAGAAATCAGTACAGTGAAGGAAATTTAATTAAAATGCTGCAACAGTCTTATCAAACCAGCCACCGTCCTCAGAGACTTAAAGTCATAAATCAGTGTTAACTGCACTTTATGATGTGATGTAGAAAAACTCTGATACGTTGATTTTCGTATGACTGAGAAAAAGTGTCTGGAGCAAACTTTCACATTTTATTACAGATCACGTCTACCTTCAGTTTTACTACTATCTTCTTATTAACCTGCTAATTAATTTGTCAAATAAATTAAATTTTAAATTATACATACATACAAGTTTCCAAACCATAAGCCAAATTCCAATGAACTGATCTTATATGAAACACTAGCAGCACTCAGCGTGCGCAGACCTCCGCCAGGCAGTTTTTTTTTTTTTTTTTTTTTTTTTTTCTAGTGATTGTGGAAGGAAAAATGATCTCCCCATAGCAAAGAAACTTCTAGGTCCAGGATCTAGGTAGAGATCCGGATCAACCCCAAACTCTAATCAGTTTTTCCATGATTTCGTTTCTAAGATTTTTCTGAAATATAATTTTATATTTTCAATGACAAGTGCACACATGGCCTGAATCCCTTTTTTATATTTTTCTTTATTTCTGTAAACCTGATGTTTTTGTGTTTGTCTGAAAACCCTGGAGTTCTGTGTTATGCTGTATTTGTCTTTAGTTTATTCTTGTTGTTGTATTTCTTTTCTTTTCTTATATATCTACTTGCGATATGTCATGTTATGTTATGTTGTGTCTGTTGTTCTCAATAAAGTTTGTGTAAAACGTTTCAACGTAGTGACGTAGCACGTAAAAGCTATGTCAAACGTTATGCACGTTAGGCTCCAGGACCGCCATTGGAACTTCGTGGAGGGTTGGAAGTTTTCTGTGTTTTAATAATAAAAACCGACATATGTGTTTCCTCTGTGAGTTAGCGTGTTATGTTGTTCATACAGAATGCACGTGCTCAAGCAGCTGAGGAACGTCTGCCCAGCTCATAAACTGCAGTTTGTTTTTGTTCGGGTTCAGAGTGTAGCATCAAAGCTAACGCTATTAGCTGCTCGGCTAACATTACTTCCATTGATTCGCGTTGTGTAGCCTCAGCGCTAGCATAGCATACTAGCATAGCCGCAGCGGTACTGGTTATTATTTACTACATTACACTAGTTGAATTGTGGCGTTGTAAAGGAAAAATAATCTACCAACCCTGGATTTGGTCATAAAATTAGTTACTGACATTTCTTGTCTTTGGTTTAAGCTAACAGTTGATTGAACATGTATCGCCCCAAGCCGACTCTGAAGGACCGACAGCACCTGTATAGGCTCATCATTAGCCAGCTACTCTATGATGGATACACTAACATCGCCAACAGTCTGATCACTGAGGTCAAACCCCAGAGTGTGGTGTCGCCCTCTGAGCAGTTGATGCAGCTAGCAAAGATCGGTAAGAGGTCCTCACATTGGGCCTGTTTGTCATCATGAGGCTGCAGCAGTCTAAACAAGTTTTATCTGTTTCAGGGTTGGAGAATGACGACACCGCCGTTCAGTATGCCATCGGACGCTCGGACACGGTGGCGCCTGGTGTTGGCATTGATTTGGAATTTGATGCCGATGTCCAGACCATGTCTCCAGAGGCATCAGAGTACGAGACCTGTTATGTTACTTCTCATAAGGGTCCGTGCCGGGTCGCCACATACAGTCGTGATGGACAGCTCATCGCCACCGGCTCCGCTGATGCCTCCATCAAGATCCTGGATACTGAGCGCATGCTTGCAAAGAGTGCCATGCCCATTGAGGTGAGGCGGGCTCCACAGGAAAAGTACACGTGATATTTTGAAACTGCTGTGCTAATGTTTGTTTTTCTGTATGTTAGGTGATGATGAATGAGACAGCACAGCAAAACATGGAGAATCACCCTGTGATCCGAACACTGTATGACCACGTTGATGAAGTCACCTGCCTCGCCTTCCATCCCACTGAACAGATTCTTGCATCTGGCTCAAGAGATTACACCCTTAAACTGTTTGACTACTCAAAACCGTCTGCAAAAAGAGCGTTCAAATACATACAGGTTAAATAAAGGCAATGGTTCAGTTCTGTAAAACCCTGATACTTTTGTTTTTTAATCACCTTGTGTCTATATCCGTCTCTGCAGGAAGCAGAAATGCTGCGTTCAATTTCCTTCCACCCGTCAGGTGACTTCCTGCTGGTGGGAACACAGCACCCAACGCTCCGCCTCTACGATGTCAACACGTTCCAATGCTTTGTGTCCTGCAACCCGCTGGATCAGCACACGGACACCATCAGTGGCGTCAGCTACAACCCCACCGCCAACAGCTACGTCACCTGCAGCAAAGATGGCAGCATCAAACTGTGGGACGGCGTCTCCAACCGCTGTGTGACTACTTTTGAGAAGGCGCATGACGGCGCTGAGGTCTGCTCAGCCATCTTCTCCAAGAACTCCAAGTACATCCTGTCCAGTGGGAAAGACTCTGTGGTCAAACTGTGGGAGATTTCTACAGGCCGGACGCTGGTCAAGTACACAGGTAAGCACAATGTGCTGCAGTACACCTTCATACTGGGAGGTAAACTCTAAACCAGGGCTACTCAATTCGGTCCTACGAGGGCCGCAATCCAGCAGGTTTTCCACGTATCCCTGCACCAACACACCTGAGTCAAATTAATGAGTCATTGTGTAGAACCTGATTGGCTGTTAGAGCCACCTAATTTGACTCAGGTGTGTTGGTGCAGGGATACATGGAAAACCTGCTGGATTGCGGCCCTCGTAGGACTGAATTGAGTAGCCCTGCTCTAAACAGTCCATCAAATCTCCCCGAGGTCCAACATCTCCTCCACCAGGAGCGGGAGTGTGTATCTCTGTGGGGTAAACTATGATGGATATTTTACCCTTTAGCTGATCTATGGAAGTTTTCCAAGCATTTCTATCCCGTCCAGCAGGTTTACAATCCAGCCACTAAATGTAGTTTTATTCAGAGACTCTATCTGGTAAATCCACAATGATCCATGATAACAGCATTATTTATCACATTTCATCATAAAAACATCACCATCACTACTATGTTGCTAAGAGACCTCTATTTAGACCTGGACATGATGATGAAGCCACTTCCTGTCAGACTTTCCACCAATCAGAGAGCTTAGATTGACGGTAACGTCCAATCAGGAGCAGCCAAAGATCAACCAGTGAGCAGAAAGTTCTATGTGTGTGTGAAAAGAAGAAAAATAATGCTCCTCTATGGCTGGAATAAAGCCAAGAAGACGTTTCTGATGCACGGTGGCGCCACAAAGCAGCTGAGCTGGAGTTGGTTTAGTGAGGATAGCAGGTAAATAGTAGCAGGAATAACTGGAAATGAGGAAAAAGTGGAAACATGGAAATAGTTTCTGTTGTGTGTTTGTTTCAATAACAATGTTTTTTCTCCTGAAAGCCAAGACTTGAGAGAACGATGAGATGAGAAAAGGTTTGGTCACTGTTGATCTGTGTGTTATTTCTACAAAGTTCTGTTAGTGATAAATTCTGCTTTCTTCTTCTGGTCGGCCTTTATGCTGCTACATCTATTCATACATTCATTTTACATCATTTTACCTCCCAGTCTGACAGCTGCTACACACTGGTTTATACTGGGATTAAAAGCTGCTACACACTGGTTTATACTGGGATTAAAAGCTGCTACACACTAGTTTATACTGGGATTAAAAGCTGCTACACACTGGTTTATACTGGGATTAAAAGCTGCTACACACTGGTTTATACTGGGGTTAAAAGCTGCTACACACTGGTTTATACTGGGATTAAAAGCTGCTACAGACTGGTTTATACTGGGGTTAAAAGCTGCTACAAACTGGTTTATACTGGGATTAAAAGCTGCTACAGACTGGTTTATACTGGGATTAAAAGCTGCTACAGACTGGTTTATACTGGGATTAAAAGCTGCTACAGACTGGTTTATACTGGGATTAAAAGCTGCTACAGACTGGTTTATACTGGGATTAAAAGCTGCTACAGACTGGTTTATACTGGGATTAAAAGCTGCTACAGACTGGTTTATACTGGGATTAAAAGCTGCTACAGACTGGTTTATACTGGGGTTAAAAGCTGCTACAGACTGGTTTATACTGGGATTAAAAGCTGCTACAGACTGGTTTATACTGGGGTTAAAAGCTGCTACAGACTGGTTTATACTGGGATTAAAAGCTGCTACAGACTGGTTTATACTGGGATTAAAAGCTGCTACAGACTGGTTTATACTGGGATTAAAAGCTGTTACAGACTGGTTTATACTGGGATTAAAAGCTGCTACAGACTGGTTTATACTGGGATTAAAAGCTGCTACAGACTGGTTTATACTGGGATTAAAAGCTGCTACAGACTGGTTTATACTGGGATTAAAAGCTGCTACAGACTGGTTTATACTGGGATTAAAAGCTGCTACAGACTGGTTTATACTGGGATTAAAAGCTGCTACAGACTGGTTTATACTGGGGTTAAAAGCTGCTACAAACTGGTTTATACTGGGATTAAAAGCTGCTACACACTGGTTTATACTAGGATTAAAAGCTGCTACAGACTGGTTTATACTGGGATTAAAAGCTGCTACAGACTGGTTTATACTGGGATTAAAAGCTGCTACAGACTGGTTTATACTGGGATTAAAAGCTGCTACAGACTGGTTTATACTGGGATTAAAAGCTGCTACAGACTGGTTTATACTGGGATTAAAAGCTGCTACAGACTGGTTTATACTGGGATTAAAAGCTGCTACAGACTGGTTTATACTGGGATTAAAAGCTGCTACAGACTGGTTTATACTGGGTTTAAAAGCTGCTACAGACTGGTTTATACTGGGGTTAAAAGCTGCTACAAACTGGTTTATACTGGGATTAAAAGCTGCTACAGACTTGTTTATACTGGGATTAAAAGCTGCTACAAACTGGTTTATACTGGGATTAAAAGCTGCTACACACTGGTTTATACTGGGATTAAAAGCTGCTACACACTGGTTTATACTGGGATTAAAAGCTGCTACACACTGGTTTATACTGGGATTAAAAGCTGCTACACACTGGTTTATACTGGGATTAAAAGCTGCTACACACTGGTTTATACTGGGATTAAAAGCTGCTACACACTGGTTTATACTGGGATTAAAAGCTGCTACAGACTGGTTTATACTGGGATTAAAAGCTGCTACAGACTGGTTTATAGTGGGATTAAAAGCTGTTACAGACTGGTTTATACTGGGATTAAAAGCTGCTACAGACTGGTTTATACTGGGATTAAAAGCTGCTACAGACTGGTTTATACTGGGATTAAAAGCTGCTACAAACTGGTTTATACTGGGATTAAAAGCTGCTACACACTAGTTTATACTGGGATTAAAAGCTGCTACACACTGGTTTATACTGGGATTAAAAGCTGCTACACACTGGTTTATACTGGGATTAAAAGCTGCTACAGACTGGTTTATACTGGGATTCAAAGCTGCTACAGACTGGTTTATACTGGGGTTAAAAGCTGCTACAGACTGGTTTATATTGGGATTAAAAGCTGCTACAGACTGGTTTATACTGGGATTAAAAGCTGCTACAGACTGGTTTATACTGGGATTTAAAGCTGCTACAGACTGGTTTATACTGGGATTAAAAGCTGCTACACACTGGTTTATACTGGGATTAAAAGCTGCTACAGACTGGTTTATACTGTGATTAAAAGCTGCTACACACTGGTTTATACTGGGTTTAAAAGCTGCTACAGACTGGTTTATACTGGGATTAAAAGCTGCTACAGACTGGTTTATACTGGGGTTAAAAGCTGCTACAAACTGGTTTATACTGGGATTAAAAGCTGCTACAGACTTGTTTATACTGGGATTAAAAGCTGCTACACACTGGTTTATACTGGGATTAAAAGCTGCTACACACTGGTTTATACTGGGATTAAAAGCTGCTACAGACTGGTTTATACTGGGATTAAAAGCTGCTACAGACTGGTTTATACTGGGTTTAAAAGCTGCTACAGACTGGTTTATACTGGGGTTAAAAGCTGCTACAAACTGGTTTATACTGGGATTAAAAGCTGCTACAGACTTGTTTATACTGGGATTAAAAGCTGCTACAAACTGGTTTATACTGGGATTAAAAGCTGCTACAGACTGGTTTATACTGGGATTAAAAGCTGCTACAGACTGGTTTATACTGGGATTAAAAGCTGCTACAGACTGGTTTATACTGGGATTAAAAGCTGCTACAGACTGGTTTATACTGGGATTAAAAGCTGCTACAAACTGGTTTATACTGGGATTAAAAGCTGCTACACACTAGTTTATACTGGGATTAAAAGCTGCTACACACTGGTTTATACTGGGATTAAAAGCTGCTACACACTGGTTTATACTGGGATTAAAAGCTGCTACAGACTGGTTTATACTGGGATTCAAAGCTGCTACAGACTGGTTTACACTGGGGTTAAAAGCTGCTACAGACTGGTTTATACTGGGATTAAAAGCTGCTACAGACTGGTTTATACTGGGATTAAAAGCTGCTACAGACTGGTTTATACTGGGATTAAAAGCTGCTACAGACTGGTTTATACTGGGATTAAAAGCTGCTACAGACTGGTTTATACTGGGATTTAAAGCTGCTACAGACTGGTTTATACTGGGATTAAAAGCTGCTACACACTGGTTTATACTGGGATTAAAAGCTGCTACACACTGGTTTATACTGGGATTAAAAGCTGCTACACACTGGTTTATACTGGGATTAAAAGCTGCTACACACTTGTTTATACTGGGATTAAAAGCTGCTACAGACTGGTTTATACTGGGGTTAAAAGCTGCTACAAACTGGTTTATACTGGGATTAAAAGCTGCTACAGACTGGTTTATAATGGGATTAAAAGCTGCTACACACTGGTTTATACTGGGATTAAAAGCTGCTACAGACTGGTTTATACTGGGATTAAAAGCTGCTACACACTGGTTTATACTGGGATTAAAAGCTGCTACACACTGGTTTATACTGGGATTAAAAGCTGCTACACACTGGTTCATACTGGGATTAAAAGCTGTTACACACTGGTTCATACTGGGATTAAAAGCTGCTACACACTGGTTTATACTGGGATTAAAAGCTGCTACACACTGGTTTATACTGGGATTAAAAGCTGCTACACACTGGTTTATACTGGGATTAAAAGCTGCTACACACTGGTTTATACTGGGATTAAAAGCTGCTACACACTGGTTCATACTGGGATTAAAAGCTGCTACAGACTGGTTTATACTGGGATTAAAAGCTGCTACAGACTGGTTTATACTGGGATTAAAAGCTGCTACACACTGGTTTATACTGGGATTAAAAGCTGCTACAGACTGGTTTATACTGGGATTAAAAGCTGCTACACACTGGTTTATACTGGGATTAAAAGCTGCTACACACTGGTTCATACTGGGATTAAAAGCTGCTACACACTGGTTTATACTGGGATTAAAAGCTGCTACACACTGGTTTATACTGGGATTAAAAGCTGCTACAGACTGGTTTATACTGGGATTAAAAGCTGCTACACACTGGTTTATACTGGGATTAAAAGCTGCTACAGACTGGTTTATACTGGGATTAAAAGCTGTTACACACTGGTTTATACTGGGATTAAAAGCTGCTACACACTGGTTTATACTGGGATTAAAAGCTGCTACACACTGGTTTATACTGGGATTAAAAGCTGCTACAGACTGGTTTATACTGGGATTAAAAGCTGCTACACACTGGTTTATACTGGGATTAAAAGCTGCTACACACTGGTTCATACTGGGATTAAAAGCTGCTACAGACTGGTTTATACTGGGATTAAAAGCTGCTACAGACTGGTTTATACTGGGATTAAAAGCTGCTACACACTGGTTTATACTGGGATTAAAAGCTGCTACAGACTGGTTTATACTGGGATTAAAAGCTGCTACACACTGGTTTATACTGGGATTAAAAGCTGCTACACACTGGTTTATACTGGGATCAAAAGCTGTTACAGACTGGTTTATACTGGGATTAAAAGCTCCAGCGTCCACAGACTGGTTTGTAGAAAATTAGACAGACCAAAGTGAGTAAAAACAAGAGGCAAAAGAAAAACTCCTGAACTGGGAAGAATAGATCTGTGATTACAGACGAGTCATCCAGCTTCAGGTCCAGAGAAACCTACAGAAAGAGGAACAATGTTGGAAAAGAGATTTTGTAATCTCAGAGATTATTTCTGGTTAAATAATTAGATAATGTCTTTAGAACAAGAGTGATATTTTTTTTATCTTTTAAATGGATGTAATGTAATCGTTACATCTTCACTGGTCTGTGGATCATGTTGGATGTATGTAACACCGTCTCTTTGACTGTAATACTGTCTCTCTGAGTGTAACTCTGTCTCTCTGAGTGTAACGCTGTCTCACTGACTTTAACGCTGTCTCTCTGACGGTAACGCTGTCTCTCTGACGGTAACGCTGTCTCTCTGACGGTGACACTGTCTCTATTACAGTAACGCTGTCTCTATTACAGTAACGCTGTCTCTCTGACGGTAACGCTGTCTCTCTGACGGTGACACTGTCTCTATTACAGTAACGCTGTCTCTCTGACGGTAATGCTGTCTCTCTGACCGTGACGTTGTCTCTCTGACTGTAACGCTGTCTCTCTGACTGTAACGCCGTCTCTCTGACTGTAACTCTGTCTCTCTGACCGTGACGCTGTCTCTCTGACTGTAACGCTGTCTCTCTGACCGTAACGCTGTCTCTCTGACTGTAACGCTGTCTCTCTGACCGTGACGCTTTCTCTCTGACTGTAACGCTGTCTCTCTGACGTGACGCTTTCTCTCTGACTGTAACGCTGTCTCTATTACAGTAACGCTGTCTCTCTGACGGTAATGCTGTCTCTCTGACCGTGACGCTGTCTCTCTGACTGTGACGTTGTCTCTCTGACTGTAACGCTGTCTCTCTGACTGTAACGCCGTCTCTCTGACTGTAACTCTGTCTCTATGACCGTGACGTTGTCTCTCTGACTGTAACGCTTTCTCTCTGACTGTATCGCTGTCTCTATTACAGTAACGCTGTCTCTCTGACGGTAATGCTTTCTCTCTGACCGTAACGCTGTCTCTCTGACCGTAACGCTGTCTCTCTGACTGTAACGCTGTCTCTCTGACCGTAACGCTGTCTCTCTGACCGTAACGCTGTCTCTCTGACCGTGACGCTTTCTCTCTGACTGTAACGCTGTCTCTCTGACTGTAACGCTGTCTCTCTGACCGTAACGCTGTCTCTCTGACTGTAACGCTGTCTCTCTGACTGTAACGCTGTCTCTCTGACCGTGACGCTTTCTCTCTGACTGTAACGCTTTCTCTCTGACTGTAACGCTGTCTCTCTGACCGTAACGCTGTCTCTCTGACTGTAACGCTGTCTCTCTGACCGTAACGCTGTCTCTCTGACCGTAACGCTGTCTCTCTGACCGTAACGCTGTCTCTCTGACTGTAACGCTGTCTCTCTGACCGTAACGCTTTCTCTCTGACTGTAACGCTGTCTCTCTGACTGTGACGCTTTCTCTCTGACTGTAACGCTGTCTCTCTGACCGTGACGCTTTCTCTCTGACTGTAACGCTGTCTCTCTGACTGTAACGCTGTCTCTCTGACCGTAACGCTGTCTCTCTGACTGTAACGCTGTCTCTCTGACCGTGACGCTTTCTCTCTGACTGTAACGCTGTCTCTCTGACCGTAACGCTGTCTCTCTGACCGTAACGCTGTCTCTCTGACTGTAACGCTGTCTCTCTGACCGTAACGCTGTCTCTCTGACTGTAACGCTGTCTCTCTGACCGTGACGCTTTCTCTCTGACTGTAACGCTGTCTCTCTGACCGTGACGCTTTCTCTCTGACTGTAACGCTGTCTCTCTGACCGTAACGCTGTCTCTCTGACCGTAACGCTGTCTCTCTGACCGTGACGCTTTGTCTCTGACTGTAACGCTGTCTCTCTGACTGTAACGCTGGCTCTCTGACTGTAACGCTGGCTCTCTGACTGTAACGCCGACTCTTTGACGGTAACGCTGTCTCTGACTGTAACGCCGACTCTTTGACGGTAACTTCATAGTCTCTTCATAGTTTTTTATCTATGAAGTGACCTTTTCACGTGTCTGGTCTGTGTTGCAGGTGCAGGGCTGAGCGGCCGTCAGATGCATCGTACGCAGGGCGTTTTCAACCACACGGAGGACTACGTACTGCTGCCGGACGAGCGCACTATCAGCCTCTGCTGCTGGGACTCGCGCACGGCGGAAAGGAAAAACCTGCTGTCTCTGGGCCACAACAACATTGTCCGCTGCATCGTCCACTCGCCCACCAACCCCGGCTTCATGACCTGCAGTGATGACTTCAGGGCCCGCTTCTGGTACCGCCGCACCACAACGGACTGATTATCCAAGTCTTCCCTGAACTGACTGTATCTTTCTGGTTTCATTTTTACTTCAGTGCAACAGGAAGCTGAATTTTTTTAGTTCCTGTTCTAACAAATTTTGGCAGTTGTTTCAAGATCCTCAAAGTAAAGGGATTTCCTGAGATGTCCTCATTGAACAGCAAGTCTCACCTATAAAAAACTTGTTTCACTGCCTGGAAACCGAGTATGTGACACATTGATCTCACATTTCTGTTCAAATTCTTCTTTAACCATCTTTGATATGTTGTCTATGTCCTTTTGTTGTAATGCAATTTTTAATAAAGAGATAAAAGGAAGACGCTGTTGCTGTGAGTTGATGATGCAAAGTCCCCCTCCAGGCTCATAGCAACCAGCTACACCCGCCAGCAACTACCAACAAGCAACCAGCACAAGCACTACTGGGCAGACACCTCCAGGCAGGGTCAGGGTTACTTTGTTTTGTTTTGTTTTTTTGGGGGGAGGAAAATGCCAATTAATAAACCAATTACATCAGTCCAACAATGACTGATGTAAATATTTTGGACCACAGCAAAATGATGCGCTAAAGAAAGAACCTGCTGTCTCTGGGCCGCAACCCCATGGTCCAGTCGCCTAGCAACCCCAGCTTTGTGGCGTGCAGCGATAGTGAAAAGTGATTGTGGAAAAAAACACCACCAAGCTAATATGGAGAAGGAAGAGTTCGCTGTGTTCACGCTCTGCTTAACGAGATGTTACTGATGCACGATAAAATCAGGCGTCTAATGTCGAGGCTGCAAACGCACATAGAGTCAGGAGATGAAGAATCCAGCAGCAGCCATGCTTCTTCCTTTCATGGAGGACGGAGAGCGCCACAGACAAAGGAGACGCCGTGTAAGTTAAACTTAATGAACATGCGCTGACTGTATGCGTGTCGTATGAGTGAACATGTCAGACGGTTTTCTACTGTCTGCATTGAGCAGATTACAATAAGTAAAGATTTCAGACGGCAGGTTTGTCGTAACTCGTGTTCTGTTTCAGACGTTGCTGCGGCTCATTGGGCTCCTCACCGTCCGGCTGGTCCGGAGCAAAGCTGATGATGGTGGGAAAAGGTTGTTCCCAGTTTTACTGATGAGCATCGGATAGAGAATTTCTGTATGTCCAGGAAGACATTTAATCCATCTGTCCCACCTGAAGCTGCACTGGAGAGGATGGACACAACCACCTGCTGCAGATACTGAGGGAGATGGATGCTGCAGCCTGGATGCTTTACCTCCAACTAATCACTACACACACTTTCATAATGAGCATCATGTTGTGGAAGTTCAATAGACAGAACATACATGTATACATGATGTACACATTTAAAGAGAAAACGTTCCATAGAAAAATGCATCATTTGTTAATTTTTTGTTATGTGCAAAATAAAGATCTCGTCACCTGCTTTAAGCTTTGTGAGCATTATGGAATCTATCAGTAGAAGGTGGAGAAGTCATCTGTCACTGGAGAGTTGGTTGTGACTGACTTATGGTCTAGAATTATGAGGAGATACAGTCACACAAAATTATTAGTATATGAGGGTTAAAATGTAGTAAAGGGTGGTGAAATGTTTACAGGTGTGTACTTTCTACAGTCATTTAGCAGACGCTTTCTTTTTTATAATTTTCCACAAGTACTTGATGCTGGACCTTCGTTAAACATGATGAACTTTATCCTGTGCTGCATTTTAAAGGTAATAAACTGTAATGTAATGCACACCCCAGGATAAAGATTTAAAATGTAGTGAGCAAAGATGGATTATTTAATATTTCATAGCTATTAATGGTTAATAACTACTTAATATTTTTATTAGCTAACATTTCATAGATGTGGCCAAACCACATCTGACAAAAACTGAAAACTTCAGACTCTTTACAAAGTCATTTATTTTTATAGTGAATACAGCAGAGCAGAAAGAACTATTTACATGTGTGTATATGATGAACATATCGCTTTGGCTTTTCCTGCCATCCTGTCCAGTACACCCACAGACCCTCCATCACAGATCTCTGCTGGCTTCAGTTCTGCCCGTCCAGCCGCTGCTCTGTTCCTAGAAGACCTGCAGCATGTTGAAGCTGCATCGCTTTGCCTCGCTGTTCAGCATCTAACAGCTGGTCCTGCACAGCAGCCAGAAGAGTGTCAGCCCTTTTTCTGTTTCATGGAAAAGCAGGGAGCGTGGAGACTGATGCTTCACACATCAACTTTAATAAAATATTTTGAATTGTAATATAGTGACACTCAACAAGAAGCATGTGCAATGCAATAGAATGTTATTTTTTTATTTTTTTTTTACCAGGTCCAGGATGGCAGAGGGTGCTGGCAGCCGGCTGGTGCTGCTGATGGTGGTTGAAGCTGGTTCTGGTTTAGTTGCTGAATGGATAAACATTTTAGAATAAAAACTTATAAACATAAAAGATGCAAATAAAGCTACACTTTCATTATAATATATAGTGTAAGATTCTCAATCGTCCAGGAGTGCAACAGTTGTAATAGCAGTCATTTAAAGTGGAATTAAACATGAAAAAATTTTAAGTCCAGTTGAAATGACTGATCCTGCTGTTAGAACCAGTTCAGCGTGGCTTTATTAGCTCCGCTTTTTCATTTAAACCAGTATCTGCATATAAGAATACATGCCCTGTTTACATCTGACTTTTGTTATCTCCATTAAATCAAGAACAGATATTTTATGTGCATTAAAGCTGTTTTATTTGCCTGATCAAGGGCTGCTGGAGGCAGCAGGAGCATCCAGGATGCTGTTTGACTCCTCTGATGAAGTAAACATGGATCAGAACCATATTATATACAAAAAAGATGAAAACATGTGAAGTAGATCAGCTCAGTTATTTGGGTTGTATCTGAGAACAACTCTTAGGTCTATACAGAAGCTTGAATGCTTCTTGTCCTTTTTACTAACCTTCAAACGCCTCTGAGTTTGCGGTGTTTTCACTGCGGATGATCACCTCCAGAACCCGCACGCAGGGGTCATTTGCTGCGGCGTTGCCTGAGTAGACATGCCGGTGGTCCAAGGTGTCAAATCATTTACTGGTTTTTCGGTTCATCGCTCCGGTTGTTGTGGTTCTTAATGTATTTGTAGTCTTGTGTGAGTTTTCTCCATGCGCTGCTTCGCGTTATGATAAATCCCCGCGTTTTCTGACTGAGAAGAAATATTTTTATATTTCGCTGCAAACCTTTAAAACCTCTCTGAAAATCCTCTGTGGCGCAGATCAGAAGAGCTTTGACCCCCGCGTCGGTCCGTTTATCTCATGCTCAACCGGGGTTTTTAAATATGCCGGGGACCTGGCAAGGGGCGGAGCTACCAAACACCTACGTCATGAGGGCTCCTATCATTGGCTGTAGTTTGAGCAATAACAGGGATTTTTGTTTGGCGTTAGAAGGAATGCAGTCAGGGTTCATATGATGGGAACATCTATCTGTGGCCGGGGATGAGTTCCATGAGTGAGACTGGTCAGAAATGAAAATGCTGTGCTGGTTGCCAGGACTTTTTGTGTGATTGACTTATAATCTAACAGAAAATAGTCTGTTTTATGGTGGAGTAAAAAAATAAGAATGCTGAAGTATATTGCTGAATAATTCTGTCACTCCCAAACCTGGTCATTTAACTGGTGTAAATAGCCCTTCACTACAGAGGACACATATTTAAAGGCTGTTTTTAAATGTATGCATGGGTGTGGATCGTACATTAGCAGCTTCACTGGACATTAGTGAGTCACCAATACTCTGCCACGTATGAAGAATAATACATTTGATATAGTATATATACATACAGTGTAATTACCAAGTTTGTCTCAGTGATAAACAGGACAAGAAATGATCCAGGTGTTTTTATAGAAAATCTATATTATATTAATATTACAAGATATTATTTTATAAATATTTTCATAGATCAAATAGAAAAATCAACACACTGAGTAAAAGTTAAAATAAGATTGAAATACAGAAAAGCATCAATGTGCATGTCAATAGAAGTAAAATATTTATTTGAAAAAAATGTGTTACTGTTTTGTAATAATTCATGCACCAGAGGGTTAAAGATGCTTTGGGACATTTTTATCCAAAGTAAAAATAACTACATCAGCATATGCTAGAACATTAACATTTTTACAATTATTCATGAAAAGTGTAATAAAAGTGGTTGAAGAATATATCCCTGAGGGACCCCAACAGGACAACCTGGTGAGATTGTAGCCTTTGCTACGAACGCGTCGCTGTCCATCGAGTAAAATTTATTTTATCTAAAAGTAAAACATGCTTCTTGTATGAGACCAACATAATCCATCCAGATAAAGATTAACAGCTACTTTTCAATTCAGTTAATCTTTATTTACACAGCATCAAGTCACAACTAAGTAATCTCAAGTCACTTTTACAGACAGTCCGATTCACTATAGTCCAGTTTGTAACGAAGAGCGTCTCCTACTGGTGGATTAATAGATTGCTCGTGAACTAGATGAGCGGAGCCTCACTGCGCTCCCCCTCTCCGGAAAAAAGAAAAAAGTAGATGAAGAGTGTAGCAGCAAAAGTTTGATTTTAGGAGTGACTGTTTGGGTTGGGTTTTCTTTTGCTTTCATTTGTGACCGTGTGCGTCCATGTTTGATCTGTTACAGTTTAACATGATGTTTATTTAATTGGATAAGACTGTTACTGCAATATGCCAGTCTGGCTCAGCAGACTCGAACAGCGATTTTCGTATGTTAGCTTACATTGTAGATTATTATATTATTTTCTATCATGCTGTTCCATAACCTCGGCTGTTTTTTTCATGCAGAATATGTTATTGTAATTATTATAGTGTTGGTTGTGAACTATACAGCAAACTAATGGATATGTATGGCTAATTTGCTGTCATGTTATGTTTCTGCTTCAGAAACCACACACATTCGAAAAACATACACAGGCCCTACCAATAAACCTCCAGATGGTCATCTCCTTGTTTAACTTGCTCAACTACAATAAATAATTCAAGTTCAAGCAAGTCTCTTATCTTCATGCATTCTGACCGATGCACCCTTGGTGGCCACAATAATAAACCATAAGAAGAGTACAGTCCAAATTCACTTAACCAAAACACAGTTACAATCAAATTAGAACTGAACTTATATGATTCAGTTAGTCCAATTTATAACTGTTCACATAAACCACAAAAATAATTAACTAGCTAAGTAAAACCGACGGATCGGATCAGGACCAGGAAAGAAAACCTCCAGAACCAGGAAGATAAACCTCCACCAGAACCAGAACCTGGAAGACAAACCTACACCAGAACCAGGAAGATAAACATCCACCAGAACCAGAACCAGGAAAACAAACCTACACCAGAACCAGGAAGATAAACCTCCACCAGAACCAGAACCAGGAAGACAAACCTACACCAGAACCAGGAAGATAAACCTCCACCAGAACCAGAACCTGGAAGACAAACCTACACCAGAACCAGGAAGATAAACCTCCACCAGAACCAGAACCAGGAAGACAAACCTACACCAGAACCAGGAAGATAAACCTCCACCAGAACCAGGAAGATAAACCTCCACCAGAACCAGAACCTGGAAGACAAACCTACACCAGAACCAGGAAGATAAACCTCCACCAGAACCAGAACCAGGAAAACAAACCTACACCAGAACCAGGAAGATAAACCTCCACCAGAACCAGAACCAGGAAGACAAACCTACACCAGAACCAGGAAGATAAACCTCCACCAGAACCAGAACCTGGAAGACAAACCTACACCAGAACCAGGAAGATAAACCTCCACCAGAACCAGAACCAGGAAAACAAACCTACACCAGAACCAGGAAGATAAACCTCCACCAGAACCAGAACCAGGAAGACAAACCTACACCAGAACCAGGAAGATAAACCTCCACCAGAACCAGAACCTGGAAGACAAACCTACACCAGAACCAGGAAGATAAACCTCCACCAGAACCAGAACCAGGAAGACAAACCTACACCAGAACCAGGAAGATAAACCTCCACCAGAACCAGGAAGACAAACCTCCACCAGAACCAGAACCTGGAAGACAAACCTACACCAGAACCAGGAAGATAAACCTCCACCAGAACCAGAACCAGGAAAACAAACCTACACCAGAACCAGGAAGATAAACCTCCACCAGAACCAGAACCAGGAAGACAAACCTACACCAGAACCAGGAAGATAAACCTCCACCAGAACCAGAACCTGGAAGACAAACCTACACCAGAACCAGGAAGATAAACCTCCACCAGAACCAGAACCAGGAAGACAAACCTACACCAGAACCAGGAAGATAAACCTCCACCAGAACCAGAACCAGGAAGATAAACCTCCACCAGAACCAGAACCAGGAAGACAAACCTACACCAGAACCAGGAAGATAAACCTCCACCAGAACCAGGAAGACAAACCTACACCAGAACCAGGAAGATAAACCTCCACCAGAACCAGAACCTGGAAGGTAAACCTCCACCAGAACCAGGACCAGAAAGATAAACCTCCACCAGAACCAGGAAAACAAACCTACACCAGAACCAGGACCTGGAAGGTAAACCTCCACCAGAACCAGAACCAGGAAGACAAACCTACACCAGAACCAGGAAGATAAACCTCCACCAGAACCAGGACCTGGAAGGTAAACCTCCACCAGAACCAGAACCAGGAAGACAAACCTACACCAGAACCAGAAAGATAAACCACCACCGGAACAGGACCTGGAAGACAAACCTCCACCAGAACCAGGAAAACAAACCTACACCAGAACCAGGACCTGGAAGGTAAACCTCCACCAGAACCAGAACCAGGAAGACAAACCTACACCAGAACCAGGAAGATAAACCTCCACCAGAACCAGAACCAGGAAGACAAACCTACACCAGAACCAGGAAGATAAACCTCCACCAGAACCAGGAAGACAAACCTACACCAGAACCAGGAAGGTAAACCTCCATTAGAACCAGGACCAGGAAGGCAAAGCTCCATTAGAACCAGGACCAGGAAGGTAAACCTCCATTTGAACAGCCTACAAGCATCATAACAATGCTGAACTTTTTCGGTTTTTCTGTAGAATGATGGAAACCCTGACGAGTGCTGATGGGTAAAATTGTTATAGCACCCTTAAAGCCCAGACCTCAGGTAGAACCAGGAGGTTAACCTAAGAACCCTTTTTCGATTTCAGTCTTAAAAAATGTGAAGAGGATGGTAGAACGAGGGAACGTAAACCTATAAAGCTGCAGATTTTCCTTCTTAATGCCGACCTCTGACTGGAAGGTCAGGCTACCCTGTCACATTCCCAAACCCCAGCTCAGCTCTCCCAGTTCTACCAGCTCTGCTGTCCAGACAACCACAAGTAAACCCAGAAGAATTTTTCCTTCAGACCCCCAACTACCTCCCTCACAGATGAAGTTCATAAATCACTCGTATAAAGGAAATGGACAACATAAGCATAGCGACGATCATAAGAATTCTGTCCTTTAGAAGGAAAGTAAACCAGTGAGACGTGACTGCTTTGCTAAAAAGACGGACGTGAAAGAGAGATTTCCATTAAGTGGAAATAAAGAAAAGCGTGGCTGTAGCTGTAGTGTTTGGGGGTGGTCTCTGGCCAATGGGAAGGCAGCTCACTCTCTGACAGGAAGCCAGTGTCTCCGCCCAGGTAGTAAAAGCAGCCGGGTTCTCAGTGACAGCACAGACAGTATGCTCCAGCAAAGAGGAGGAAACCCCCCCGAGTCCTCTCGCTCGCTGGTTGGGATGGTTCTCTGAAAGCGTCTCTGAGGACAGGCTGATTTCTCTGTGTGAACACGACTACTTTACAATCATGGTGAGTTCTGCAGCTGCTCCTGGGCTTTAAACTTCAAACCAGTTAAAGACTAGGATGGTGTGTGCTGCTCATTCAGAAAAGTTTGAGTTTTTATTTAACTTGAGGCGTCAGCTACAGATCTGAGCTGAAACCTGAGGACTGATGCTGACACCGAGCTGAGAGGGAAACTTTATGAGCCTCATTAAGTCTGTAGAAGTGAGATGATCATCCAGGATTTTCAGGGGTGGATTTTCTGGGTTGCTGGCTGTCAGTTTAACTTCTTGCTTTGTGAACTTCTAGTTCATTTAACACTGAATTAGAGTTGATAAATGGGGGACTTTGCCTCTGTGGCTGGAGACCCATCTGCATCGCGATGCCGCTGGATGCTGCCGGAACCCATCCGGACACGTAGATGCTCGGCTTTCTCTATCAGTCATAGTATTAAGTGTATGTGGAGTGTTGTGTGTTTGTTTAAAGATTCCTGGAGAAGCCGTGCTGTTAGAAGCCAGGACCAGATGGGAAAAGCATTAAAGTTCCCTGTGAAAGGAGAATTCTGCTTCATTTCCACCACGTTAAGTCTTTCAAAGCGTTTGGATAGAAGCCTGTGGGGCCTGGAGGTGTTTGGTTTGGGGTTGAAAATGATTAAAAGCTGCGACATGATTAATGTAGCACCAATGAATAGTCTGTCCATATGTTATCTGTATCGCACAGTGTAAGAAAGGAAGTGCAGGGCTCTGATCATTCCCCTTGCAGGGCAGCTCTCCAGCTGAGCTCATCACTGACTGTGTTTAGAAATACACTGTTCTGCTTGATGACATGCAAGACTGAGGCAATCTCACTTCCGTTAGGCTTAGGCTTATTTTACATTGGAACTTGTGTCCTTTCCAGTTTATCGAAGGCTATTTTAGGATGTCTCATGCTGCTGCTGCTGTGTCTGTTTTTATCATGAAGGAACAGTAGACAGTCATCCAGTTTAAACAGCAGCATGAGAAAACTGCACGTCTGCTTCAGGAAAAGGATTGAGATCATTTATTTATTCATTTATTTATCTATTTAAAACCAGTCCAAGTTTATTTACCATGTGTTGGAAATGTTCTTCAGCTGGGTGAGTGGAACAAACACAACGTTAAAATACAATCCAACTTTATTTATACAACCCTTTTAAAACAGCTGACCAAAGTGCTGTACACAGCCTTAGGCTTAACAGCTGTTACAGTTATCATATTGAACAATAAAAAGGTAAATAAAAGCAATAAAATTACTAATAACAGTAACACACAACAAAACAATAAAATAGAATAAAATAAATAAAATAAAAACATGAAAAAGTCAACAACTCAAGCTGTGTTAAAAGCCAATGAAAGAAATAATGAATTAATTTTTAACATGATTATGAATGATGTTGTCTTCCGTGGGAAAAAAGTTCCTTTCGACTGAATTTCCTCCTCCTCCTTTGAATTTTTAAAATATGATTACCATCAAGTTCATTTTTCAAAGTCATTTCAAACTAGTTCGGAGGCTGTGCTGCTGTGATTTCTATGTTTTATTTGGACCATTTCAAGACTTATGATAAGTTTCCATGGCAACGGAATAGTTATATACCAGCTTGACCAACTGATGAAGGTCTCCAAAATCAAGATAATCAGCAAAATAACTCACCAAATCCCAAAGGAGTTAAAGAGGAAGCCAAGAGGATGCAGGGCAGGAGCGAGGCAGAGAGAAAAACCGAGGAGGTTCAAACCATTTCTTCCAGTCTCTGACGGGTAACGTGAGATCATTAGCTAACAAGATGGACGAGCTCAAAGTGCTAACAAAGTCTCATAAAGAACACGGGGAATGCAGTGTTATGTGCTTGACCGAGACATGGCTGCATGAACACATCCTGGACTCTGATGTGTCTGTACGAGCTGGCCGCGATAAGAAAATCCGACGGACACTCGCACGTGACTTATTCAACAGACAACTTCAGTTATCTGGAAAATGGTAAACGTGTTCTGTGGTCAGATGACTTCACTTTCAGCTGCGTCTGGGAATAAATGTACACCGGGTTCTACGTGCAAACTGTCCAGGCTGTTATCACTGGATCTGTGGTGATATGGAATGGAACTGATCAGGAAATATGTTAACTTTTTTAAATTTATATAGTGCCAGTTCACAACAAAGTCACCTCAAGAGACTAAAACAGACAGACACAGTACAATTCAGTCCAGTTCATTGTTGTCCAATTCTAATCTGTAACGTCATCTATAGCAGAAGTAAGGAGATGGAAGGGTCACTACGTCACCCGAACTGTGAGACCTGTCACAGGAAAGTTTGAAGCATCATCTTAAAGCTGTTAAAAGGCTATTTCTGCTTTTTAAAAATAAAATAAAATAAAAAAGTTATAATAATGTTTCCTGTACAAAAGCAAAGATAGTGTGATAAAGGACTGGAAAACTTTTTTTAACTGTCCATTTATGTGTGATAATAAATCATTGTTTCCTGGTAAAGGTAAAAAATAAATTACCAAAGCAATCCAATTATCTATCAGCTACTGGCCAAATTATTATTTTTAACATCAATATTAGCATCAAAGCACCCCTAAATCTGGTTTTATGAATCACCTAAGGAAATTTTATTGTTCCAGTATAATAATGAATAACTGATGCTATAAATAAAATAGATCAGAGGTCCCCAACCCTGGTCCTCAAGGCCCACTATCCTGCAGGTCTTAGATGTCTCCCTGCTGCAACACACCTGATTCAAATGAATGGCTCAGTTGCAGACTTGTGCAGAGCCTGTCAGAGAGCCGTTTAATTTGAATCAGGTGTGTTGCAGCAGGGAGACACCTAAGACCTGCAGGATAGTGGGCCTTGAGGACCAGGGTTGGGGACCTCTGAAATAGATCATGAATAAATAAATAAAAAGACTCCAAACAGCTGTTATAAATAAAGCAGCCAACAGTCGTGTAAGGTTGCTGCTGTGGGTGGAAGTGACTCTGAAGAAGCCTCTGACTGAAGACCCTGTTTGATCAAGGTGTTCTGCGTAGATAATGTGCAGTGTTGATCCTTATGTTGAGCCACGTAGTCAACATTTTTCTCGCCATTATCAGCGTTAGAGCTTCAAGAGCTGGTCAGTGTTTGCTACCATCTTTTAGGAGGGGCTGTTTGGCATTATTCTGCAACAGCGGAGCTTCATCCAGGAAGAAGCCATGGACAGATTTCCTCGATTCCCACATGGCTAAAAAAAAGTTCTGTAACATCACATCTGAATGTGTTACCATCTAATTCTACATTTGTTTGACAGATGTAAACTCAGTGATTGGCTGTGTCACAGCGTTATCTATGTATTGGTGGGATGTGCAGTATCTGCCATAATGGTGATATTTGCATTATCAGCTGTAGTAGCTGTATCAGCATATCAGCTGTATTGGCGGTATCAGTGTATAAGCAGTACTAGCCATATGGCGGTATAAACTGTATCGTTGGTATCAGCTGTATGGACGTGTGGGACATATGGGCAGTATAGGCCATATAGTCATCTGTGCCTTAACACTGGTATTGACATCATCGGCCATATGGCGGAATGGCCATACCGGCAGTATAGCCGTATCAGTTGTATGGCTTTATCAGCGGTATGGCCGTATCAGCGGTATGGCCGTATGGCGGTATGGCCGTACCAGTGGTATGGTCGATCAGGTGGTATGGCCGTATCAAGTGGTATGGCTGTATTGGTTGTATGGCCGTATTGGTTGTATGGCTGTATCAGTTGTATGGCCGTATCGGCGGTATGGCCATATCAGTTGTATGGCCGACCAGGTGGTATGGCTGTATTGGTTGTATGACCATATCGGTGGTATGGCCATATCAGTTGTATGGCCGTATCGGTGGTATGGCTGTATCGGCAGTATGGCTGTATCAGTTGTATGGCCATATCAGCAGTATGGCCGTATCGGTGGTATGGCCGTATTAGTTGTATGGCCGTATTGGCTGTATGGCTGGCTGTATCGGCAGTATGGCTGTATCAGTTGTATGGCCGTATTGGTTGTATGGCCATATCAGCGGTATGGATGTATAGTGATATTGCTTGTATTGCTGTCGTTCTGCTGGTGACCTGCAGATCCACTGAGGGTTGACGTTGTAAAATCCAGCATCTCAGAACCTGTTGACTTCATTAGCTGTTACAGACCTCAGTTAAGCTAGGTCCACATTGTTGGCTCGCCACCAACGCCAGCCCTACGTGACAGCCTGCAGCTTCTGAAAGATATTTTATTTGATGTATGATGTGTGTTTCATTGAACGGGACAGATTGATGTGCATACATTGGCTCAGATGGCGGTGGCGTCTATGTTCCAGAGTTATGCACCATCATGGGAAGATCATTATGAGGAGTTAGTTATACCAAAACAAAAAATTGTAAAAACATTTTTAAAAAATGAAAGATTAAAAAAAAAATAAAAATACGAACTGAAAAGCTGAAAGTGAACTAGTTCATGGGGGGACTGTGAACAAGTTCATTTTAATGTGTGAACTGAACTTTGAACCAGTTCCTGTGAACTTGCTCAACACTGCGGCTAACGTTAGTCAACTTTGGACGACTGTTTCGGATTATGTCACATCATCACTGCAACTATTGAACCAGTTCCCTGATGTCATGACGACCACAAACACTGGTGAAAATCCTCTGTAGTAATGTGAGTGATCATTTTGAGATCACAAGAGAGCTGCTCAAGGTTTTAAACTGTTTGAAGCAACGCTGCTGTTGATTTCTGTCTCATCAGGTTTGATTGAGCTGTGGCTCTTAATGTTATTTGGCCAGCTCTTATCTTCAGTTCTCTTAGAAGTGCGAGTTTGATGGCGTAAACAACAATGCAACAGTCTAATTAATCTTCTTTCATGTTACTGAAGTGGAACACTTTGCAGACATCCCAGAAATTGTCCGTGGTCTCCTTTAAATATTATAGAGATCATTCATAAACTCCATTTGCTCAGGATTTGCTTTTTAAAATGAAATAATTTCCCATCTCAGAGGCACAGAAAACTGAAGCCCTGAAAACAGAAAAGCGAGTGCTGTCTACCGTGGACAGGCTCATTGTCATCATCAGTCACACGCTGAGTCATGGTAATCTTTCACAATCTGCCTTCAGACCAGAGGTTTTACTACTTTCATCAGAACTTCTGCAGTTTTAAGATAAACAAGCTTAATGCTCTTCTTCATCAGCCTTTAAATCTGCAGACATGTCTGTTTGTGTAAATGTGGACATAGAAGATCACAGTAGAAGCTCATTTACATTCTTTTAGGCTTAAGATGAGACAAGCTGGACTTCTTCCTTCTCCTTTTCAACATGTTGAATTGAGATGATTTTTTCAAATTATAACTGACGCACATTTTGCTCTTTCTTTTTGAATATGTTAAGAAAGAAAATGAAGCATAAATTCTTTAAATTCTCATCTTCCACATCACTTTCTCTGAATTAGCTGAAGTCCCTTTGATTGAAGATGGTTGTGGGAAGAGGATGCAGCCTGTTGCCTGAAAAAAGGCTGTTTTTCAGAATTTAAGGAGCTTCTTCGGTGCTGTGATGTTAATTTGTGAACAGGACTGAGTTTGTGGGGGGTGGGGGGGCAGCTGTGCTGCTGAAAGGCTGCTCACCAGCTGTCCGAGCGGCTGATCCACACCAGCAGGCGTGTACAGGAATCCAACAGCCTCGCAGCTGAATCTGGCTTACTGTACGCTCCGACCAGCACCGAGTCAAACCACGCAGGAAATGGATTGGCTGGTTTCACTGCTGGGCTGGAGGACAAACACCAGTTCGTGACCTGGACATCTGAGGAACATGGCGGTCATCATGAGTCCAGAGGACAGGAGCTGAGCGCCGTTCGACCCTTTGTATTTCACTTGGATGCCTGTAGCATGACCCCTGGGGTTCGGTGGGGAGTTGGTGGGTGGGGCGGGGTCGGCTGTGGGCTCCACAGGCCGGCATCCCAACAGGTGCTGAGTGTGTTGCTGTTTGAGGGTGAATGGCCTCTTTGTTTCACAGGATTCACCCTGGGAGGGGGGCAGAGCTACGGGGGGGTTGTTTATTCCAGGTCTGCGTGGTGTTGGCTGCCTTCTGTGGCCTGCATGAGCTGCTGGGACGAACATGGACACGTCCAGAGCTTCACGTTCCTTCCGGAAACATTCCAGACCTTCAGCACTCACCAAGAGATGAAAGGATTTTAAAAAAAGATAAGAAAAGATAAAAAAAAAAAAAAGATTGATGGATTGATTGATTGATAAAACTTATTTGAACATAATAATGGCAAAAATATGAAAACAAAAGGGAAACAAACAAAAAATTAAACCAACATAACAAAATGTCCCTTTTTAAAGGAGTGGGAGGAAGTTCGAACTTATCGAATCCCACCCAGTAAATTATGATATACACTGCCAACCAAAGAACAAGTTGCCACCAAAACAAGCTCACACTCCAACATCTGGTCAGACCGCCTTCATCTCTGACTCCAGCAGCTTCTCTGAGCCATCATATCTACGCTTCTGCAAAGTCACCAGATGTATTTCCATGCAGAGTTGCATTATTTTTTTAAGATCTTGTATTGATGACGGAGAGTCCGACCACTGCTCAAAGCCTTCGCCAGCGCATCCCAGAAATCCTCCATGGGGTTCAAGTCTGAACTCTGTAGTGGCTGTTCAGTCCTTTGGATCCCAGGATGTTTTTCTGACCACGTTTCTTCCTGGAAGACAACGGTTCCCACCATCCATCCAGTTTTTAATGATGGTTGAACAGTTCTGAACCCAGTTGTAGCTTCTGCTTCTCCTGAGATGTTTTCTCATATTGTCACATATTATACCAGAGTAACATTCATTTTTATTCTCCACTAGACATTACATCGTCTTATAATGAAACAATAACCATCATCGTCATCATCACAATACTCAGCAGATATATTAAATCTCCTTAAAGAACACATTTAGAATTAATCTATATACAGCCAGTGATGGGTTATTTTCTTTTAATCAAAAGTTGTTTGTTGTCAGTGGTGGTCTTCAGGACCCCTGACCTGCATGTTTTAGATGTTTCCAACTCCAGCTCACCTGATTCAGGTTAAACCACCTCCATGCGATCTTGTTAATGGGCCTTTCATTTCACCCAGGTGTGGAAACATCTGGAACATGCAGGGCAGGGGGTCCCGGAGACTTATTATATTTTTCAGAAAACTTAATTTTCACTCATCCTAAATAAGTCAGATGAACTTCACAGAGCGAAATGTTGAATAAATGGATGTACTTGAGTTTAATCTATTTAAAGAGAAGAAATTACATGTAATTCATAAAATGTTGTATTTTTAGTCCAGTAGCTTAAAAACTATTTACATAAATTACCCAGCAGTTCTTTTAATGGTTGATGGGAAATTTACAAAACAAAAAGGTAGAGCAGGATTTCAGCCTCATGTCTATTTTCCATCATCCAAGCCTAAATGTCTCCAAGTTTCTCCTGTTTAGGTTTAGCTCATCTTCTTGTTGCTCTGTTATGATGAATGATAATAAATTATTTTGGAATAATAAATAAAAACATGCTGCGTTTAAGGTCATTACTTCATCTCAATCATATGAACCTGAATGCATCACATCAAGCATCACCTCTAATTTACAGATTTGATCAGCTTGAGTTTCTTCATCAACCTCATGGACTGAAAGCAGAGTTGTGGAGTTCAGGCAACGTCTGGAGACTCGGATCAGTGCATATAACTCAGGTTTATGCACACCAGCTACGACATTGATGAATAAACGTAATAAAATGACGCATTAGTAAAACTCAGAACAAAAGACCACAAACTGGCAGAAAATCAGCCCCAGTCAGCCGTTTTGCTTCAAAACGTATCATCAGTCACAACTTTGAGCTCATGATTAGTTGCACACGTCAAAAACAGCAACAGCAACGAGGTTGCTGCTGCAGGACAGGAAACTCACAGCAGAGCAGGACACCAACAAGCTGGTGGAGGGGATGTCAAGCAACCCGCAACTGCGGTTCAGTGACACAATGAACAAACTCTACTTTTTGTTGTGCAAGCTTGTGAAAGGAAGCTTTGAAGGAAGCACAAACAGGAAGCGAAAATACAGAGCAAGGAAATGTCATTTAAAACCAAAAAAAGACTCATTTTCCCTCCCACAATCAAATAAAATATTTAATTTCTTACTGATTTAATTTATAAAACTTGTGAAAGGACAAATTGGGACATTTCCTGGAGAATCTGATGTCTTCAGTGTGCATCTTGGTAGCAGTTTCTTTCAGGATGAAATGCTGTTTGGTCCATGAAACTAGATGGTTTGTAGAGAAATTTCCAGGGTCACATAACAGGTGCATTTCTCTGCTTTCTGTTTCAGAGCAAGCTAGCCAAAGCTCTGTACGACAACACGGCTGAGTGTGCAGATGAACTTGGCTTCAGAAAGGGCGACATCGTTACGGTGGTGGATCAGCACGTGGCCGGCACCAGCGGGTGGTGGATGTGCTCTCTGTATGGACGCCATGGCCTGGCGCCTGCAAACAGACTGAAGCTCTTACCACAAACCGGAACCACTGCAGCCCCCTTAAGTCTGGTTGCAGAAAAATCCAAATTAACTCATGCCAGGAGTGATGACAATGTGCAAAATATCTACCAGATCCCGAGCATGCCCCAACCCACCAGCAGCCCTGCTTATGAGCTCATGGACGTGATATACAAGGCCCCATCCACTCCTGTATCAACATCAAAAAGTCCCATCCAATCAGCACTTCAGCACAGCCTAGATGGACATGAAGCAAACAAGGTAGGAACTATTTTTCTCTTTTATTATTATTTTTTTCCTCTGCATGTTTTTGGAAAGCAGCTAAATGCAGATGTTGGTGGGTTATTTGCTCTGCACCTCTGTCTTGGGACGTGTAAACTCTCATGATTAGAGAAGTAGACTTCTGCAAAAACACAATGCTGTGAAGCTCCTGCTGTCAAAAGAGCTTACAGATGGGACCAGGGGCCTCTCTGTAGAGACAGGCATGCAGCAGCAGGGTCTTTACGGTCCCGTAAAAGACAAACAGACACAGACTTCAGACACTTTTAACTGTAAACAGCAACCCCTGCCGCCAGGGACCCCAGAAACACACAAGCATGGGTACAGTGCTTGTTGGGAGGAAATATACCCACATGTTCATCATTTCCTCTCCGGCTGCAGGGAAGTCCTGTTCCCCTCCACAGTAGCCAACTCATGTCCACTTAATAGTATGGTTTCTGTTAAAAGAGCTGCGTTAATTGGCAAAGTGTACACATAATGGGCTTCTCAACAGGCTTCAGAACAGATACTGTCCCCACAAACGAGCGATCACAGAGGTCAGTGAGGTAGATGCAGCTTTGATCTGAGCACTCAACCTCAGTGTTACAGCTTGTCGTCATGTCTGCAGCTCTCATTCTTCAACATGGCATCCAGTCCAAAAGGCGAGGTCTATGATGTCCCGTGCCAACCAAAACGAGCTTCTCTGTTCGCTGTGAGCACACATACGCATTAAAGTTGCTTACTCTTCAGTTACTGTTTGCATACCTTCATGGTTTTTCATTGTTCTCTTTGCAGGAATCCACAACTCCCAAACAAATGACCCGAAATACCTCAATGATTCAAACTTCCGACCTGGAGAAGAGATTTGATTCTCCAGAGAGTTTAACATGCAGCAGTCCAGGAGAGGCTTACGTAAGTTTTAGATGCTTTGAAAAAATAATTAATCAAACTATTTGTGAATAAATGCATTCTTTATTTTGGTATTTTATACATGTTCACCTGACTTAACCTCTTCTTGATGAGGTCTGCCTCCTGTCTGACATCACATACCAGTATATCTTCACAACTAGAAGGACTGGATGTATAATTCTAGCCTGAGAAAAATCTGAAAAATGTCAGATGACTACGGAAAGGTCAGAATCCAGATATGCATTACTGTGTCACAATAAATTCACCTGAAACACAAAAGAAAATGTGGTTATCTCACCCTAAAACATTTCTTTAGGTGAAAACCACTGAATAGCAGTAAATCAGTAAAGTAATCCTAGTAATGAGTAAAGTAATCCTAGGAATGAGTAAAGTATTACTAGGAATGAGTAAAGTATTACTAGGAATGAGTAAAGTAATCCTAGGAATGAGTAAAGTATTACTAGAAATGAGTAAGTATTACTAGGAATGAGTAAAGTATTACTAGAAATAAGTAAAGTATTACTAGAAATGAGTAAAGTAATCCAAGGAATGAGTAAAGTAATCCTAGGAATGAGTAAAGTATTACTAGGAATGGGTAAAGTATTCCTAGGAATGAGTAAAGTAATCCTAGGAATGAGTAAAGTTATCCTACGAATGAGTAAAGAAATCCTAGGAATGAGTAAAGTATTACTAGGAATGAGTAAAGTATTACTAGGAATGAGTGAAGTATTACTAGTAATGAGTAAGTATTACTAGGAATGAGTCAAGTAATCCTAGGAATGAGTAAAGTAATCCTAGGAATGAGTAAAGTATTACAAGGAATGAGTAAAGTAATCCTAGTAATGAGTAAAGTAATCCTAGGAATGAGTAAAGTATTACTAGGAATGAGTGAAGTAATCCTAGGAATGAGTAAAGTATTACTAGGAATGAGTAAAGTATTACTAGGAATGGGTAAAGTATTCCTAGGAATGAGTAAAGTAATCCTAGGAATGAGTAAAGTTATCCTACGAATGAGTAAAGAAATCCTAGGAATGAGTAAAGTATTACTAGGAATGAGTAAAGTATTACTAGGAATGAGTAAAGTATTACTAGTAATGAGTAAGTATTACTAGGAATGAGTCAAGTAATCCTAGGAATGAGTAAAGTAATCCTAGGAATGAGTAAAGTATTACTAGGAATGAGTAAAGTAATCCTAGTAATGAGTAAAGTAATCCTAGGAATGAGTAAAGTATACTAGGAATGAGTAAAGAAATCCTAGGAATGAGTAAAGTAGATCTAGGAATGAGTAAAGAAATCCTAGGCATGAGTAAAGTAGATCTAGGAATGAGTAAAGAAATCCTAGGAATGAGTAAAATATTACTAGGAATGAGTGAAGTAATCCTAGGAATGAGTAAAGTATTACTAGGAATGAATAAAGTATTACTAGGAATGAGTAACGTAATCCTAGGAATGAGCAAAGTTATCCTAGGAATCAGTAAAGAAATCCTAGGAATGAGTAAAGTATTACTGGAATGAGTAAAGTATTACTGGAATGAGTAAAGTATTACTAGGAATGAGTAAAGTAATCCTAAGAATGAGTAAAGTATTACTAGGAATGAGTAAAGTTATCCTAGGAATGAGTAAAGTAATCCTAGGAATGAGTAAAGTATTACTAGAAATGAGTAAGTATTACTAGGAATGAGTAAAGTATTACTACGAATGAGTAAAGTAATCCTAGGAATGAGTAAAGTAATCCTAGGAATGAGTAAAGTATTACTAGGAATGAATAAAGTATTACTAGGAATGAGTAACGTAATCCTAGGAATGAGTAAAGTAATCCTAGGAATGAGTAAAGTTATCCTAGGAATCAGTAAAGAAATCCTAGGAATGAGTAAAGTATTACTGGAATGAGTAAAGTATTACTGGAATGAGTAAAGTATTACTAGGAATGAGTAAAGTAATCCTAGGAATGAGTAAAGTATTACTAGGAATGAGTAAAGTTATCCTAGGAATGAGTAAAGAAATCCTAGGAATGAGTAAAGTATTACTAGGAATGAGTCAAGTATTACTAGGAATGAGTCAAGTAATCCTAGGAATGAGTAAAGTAATCCTAGGAATGAGTAAAGTATTACTAGGAATGAGGAAGTATTACTAGGAATGAGTAAAGTAATCCTAGCAATTAGTAAAGTAATCCTAGGAATGAGTAAAGTATTACTAGGAATGAGTAAAGTATTACTAGGAATGAGTAAAGTAATCCTAGTAATGAGTAAAGTAATCCTAGGAATGAGTAAAGTATTACTAGGAATGAGTAAAGTAATCCTAGGAATGAGTAAAGTAATCCTAGGAATGAGTGAAATATTACTAGGAACGAGTAAAGTATTACTAGGAATGAGTAAAGTATTACTAGGAATGAGTAACGTAATCCTAGGAATGAGTAAAGTAATCCTAGGAATGAGTAAAGTTATCCTAGGAATCAGTAAAGAAATCCTAGGAATGAGTAAAGTAATCCTAGGAATGAGTAAAGTATTACTAGGAATGAGTAAAGTAATCCTAGGAATGAGTAAAGTCTTTCTAGGAATGAGTAAAGTATTACTATGGATTAGTAAAGTAATCCTAGGAATGAGTAAAGTAAACCTAGGAATGAGTAAAAAAAAATCCTAGGAATGAGTAAAGTATTACTAGGAATGAGTAAAGTATTACTAGGAATGAGTAAAGTAACCCTAGGAATGAGTAAAGTACATTAGGAATGAGTAAAGAAATCCTAGGAATGAGTAAAGTAGATCTAGGAATGAGTAAAGAAATCCTAGGAATGAGTAAAGTAGATCTAGGAATGAGTAAAGAAATCCTAGGAATGAGTAAAGTAGATCTAGGAATGAGTAAAGAAATCCTAGGAATGAGTAAAGTAGATCTAGGAGTGAGTAAAGAAATCCTAGGAATGAGTAAAATATTACTAGGAATGAGTAAAGTATTACTAGGAATGAGTAAAGTAACCCTAGGAATGAGTAAAGTATTACTAGGAATGAGTAAAGAAATCCTAGGAATGAGTAAAGTATTACTAGGAATGAGTAAAGTAATCCTAGGAATGAGTAAAGTATTTCTAGGAATGAGTAAAGTATTACTAGGAATGAGTAAAGTAACCCTAGGAATGAGTAAAGTATACTAGGAATGAGTAAAGAAATCCTAGGAATGAGTAAAGTAGATCTAGGAATGAGTAAAGAAATCCTAGGAATGAGTAAAGTAGATCTAGGAATGAGTAAAGAAATCCTAGGAATGAGTAAAGAAATCCTAGGAATGAGTAAAGTAGATCTAGGAATGAGTAAAGTATTACTAGGAATGAGTAAAGTATTACTAGGAATGAGTAAAGTAATCCTAGGAATGAGTAAAGTATTACTAGGAATGAGTAAAGTAACCCTAGGAATGAGTAAAGTACACTAGGAATGAGTAAAGAAATCCTAGGAATGAGTAAAGTAGATCTAGGAATGAGTAAAGAAATCCTAGGAATGAGTAAAGTAGATCTAGGAATGAGTAAATAAATCCTAGGAATGAGTAAAGTAACCCTAGGAATGAGTAAAGTATTACTAGGAATGAGTAAAGAAATCCTAGGAATGAGTAAAGAAATCCTAGGAATGAGTAAAGTAGATCTAGGAATGAGTAAAGTAATCCTAGGAATGAGTAAAGTATTCCTAGGAATGAGTAAAGTATTACTAGGAATGAGTAAAGTAACCCTAGGAATGAGTAAAGTACATTAGGAATGAGTAAAGAAATCCTAGGAATGAGTAAAGTAGATCTAGGAATGAGTAAAGAAATCCTAGGAATGAGTAAAGTAGATCTAGGAATGAGTAAAGAAATCCTAGGAATGAGTAAAGTAGATCTAGGAATGAGTAAAGAAATCCTAGGAATGAGTAAAGTAGATCTAGGAGTGAGTAAAGAAATCCTAGGAATGAGTAAAATATTACTAGGAATGAGTAAAGTATTACTAGGAATGAGTAAAGTATTACTAGGAATGAGTAAAGTAACCCTAGGAATGAGTAAAGTATTACTAGGAATGAGTAAAGAAATCCTAGGAATGAGTAAAGTATTACTAGGAATGAGTAAAGTAATCCTAGGAATGAGTAAAGTATTTCTAGGAATGAGTAAAGTATTACTAGGAATGAGTAAAGTAACCCTAGGAATGAGTAAAGTATACTAGGAATGAGTAAAGAAATCCTAGGAATGAGTAAAGTAGATCTAGGAATGAGTAAAGAAATCCTAGGAATGAGTAAAGTAGATCTAGGAATGAGTAAAGAAATCCTAGGAATGAGTAAAGAAATCCTAGGAATGAGTAAAGTAGATCTAGGAATGAGTAAAGTATTACTAGGAATGAGTAAAGTATTACTAGGAATGAGTAAAGTAATCCTAGGAATGAGTAAAGTATTACTAGGAATGAGTAAAGTAACCCTAGGAATGAGTAAAGTACACTAGGAATGAGTAAAGAAATCCTAGGAATGAGTAAAGTAGATCTAGGAATGAGTAAAGAAATCCTAGGAATGAGTAAAGTAGATCTAGGAATGAGTAAATAAATCCTAGGAATGAGTAAAGTAACCCTAGGAATGAGTAAAGTATTACTAGGAATGAGTAAAGAAATCCTAGGAATGAGTAAAGAAATCCTAGGAATGAGTAAAGTAGATCTAGGAATGAGTAAAGAAATCCTAGGAATGAGTAAAGTAGATCTAGGAATGAGTAAAGTAATCCTAGGAATGAGTAAAGTAATATCCGACGAGGAATTGTGCTACAGTAGAAGGTAAAAAGTGAAGCTGAGCAGGTTTCCAGGTGTTACACAGGTAAATACCCCAGGAAGTCATCAGCCAATGATAATGATAATGATAATGATGAGGATGATGATGATGATGGACACCTCTATCAATGGTCAGAGTTAGGAGGATCCAGGGATAGCCTCACATTCACCTTAGAAACACCATGAGGGTCCAGACAGAAGTGGAGCACAGGATAGTCTCTGATAGGAGGAGAGAATCCTTCACTATAAACCTCCTTCATCTCCATGGAAACCAGCAGGACCTTCATGGTTCATGTTAAACAAAGGCAGTCACAGGAGAACACGTTAGCAGAGTTTTTAGAGCTGGAATCAAACTTTTCACCACAAACAGCAACAGTAAGACCTGGTTTCTGGTTCTGGCTTTTAGCTCCAGAGTTTCTGTCCCACCGTGATGAGACAGACGTCTCAGGAACCAGCAGAGTCTCTGCTGTCATGTGACTCCTGGTTTGTGGGGGAAAATTAGCAGAAGCTCTAAAGTGGACAGTGATGTTCTCCTGGTTTTCTTATAGAACTGCTGGGGTTTGAACTGTGTTTGGTTAGGATGCCGGTGCTTGGTGGAGTCTTTTAGCTGAGTTTCTCCCACCATGTTGCTATGCTACATGCTAGCATTGCTGCTTCTTAGTACTGGACTGTAGTGTTTCATGTTGATCCCTGTACAGAGGCTGGTTTGTTCATTGAATCATATGAGCAAACGGTTTTATCTGACAATAAGACTCTTGTTTGCAGGTGTATGCGGTTCCACCACCACTGACTCAGGATCCAAACTACGACGTCCCTGTTCCCTCAGCTGCAGAATTCCACCAGAAAGTGATTGGTGGATACAGCACCCTGCCAAGCCCTCGCAAGCCTGAGTGGATCTATGATGTGCCAGCAGTTTCACCACCAAGTCCACACCAAAACTCTTACGACACATTGCCCTTCAGAGCCACTGGTGGCCAGCTCTATGACACTCTTCCAGTACATGCTTTACCCATTCAAAGAGGCAATCCAACCTCTTTACATTATGATATCCCCAAATCCATCTCTATTGACATATCCAGTCAACCCAAAGTTTTACCACAAGCCCTTCTTCACAACGAACCCCCACAAGCTTCAGAAAAGTTGGTCTGTGGTGTGCTACACAACAAAGAACCTTTTACCCAAAACAGAAGTGAACCCTCTGGGGATCATAAACCTCTGGAGTTCAGGGGAGACTCAAGCAATAACTTCAAAGTGAAGAGGGTGGGCAGGCAGCAGATGAAGGACTTTCTGACCTCTGCACCTTTTCATGATGTTCCAGAAAATCAGGATTCGGTGTTGCAGGAGGATGAGCGAGGTAGAGCTCCATGTCTCCCTGCAGCAGACAATCAAAGAATCAGCATGGCATCCAGCTCTTCCTCCAGCTCATGTGACTCTCTTCCTCTCAGCTCCTCTTCCCCGGAGCCTCATCGGAAAGTGACGCTCAGTCAGGATGAGGCCTGCCGGAAACTCTTGGACCTGCAGGAGTCTGTTTGCAGGGCTGTGCCCCAACTCATGGTCTTTGTCAGCAGTAACTGGAGGTGTAAAGAACATCTGGAGAAACACCACAAAGAGATCAAAGAGGCAGCAGAGGGCATTGCTTCCTCTCTGATGTGTTTCCTAAATTTTTCCTTGGATGTTAAAGGCAATGCACGCCGTTTAACTGATGCCAACCTGCAGCGCAGGCTGAATAAGCAGCTCTCCATCATAGAGGACTCTGGTGTGATCCTACAACAAACATTGAGTGTCCTGAACACAGCCGGCTGGCCGCTCACTGTGCTCTGTCAGGAGCCAGGCAGGGTCCAGTCACCAGATCAACTGGATCGTTTTGTTATGGTGGCACGCACTGTTCCGGATGACGTTAAGCGCCTTGTGTCCATCATCCACGGCAACGCAAAGCTTCTGTTTAAAGCACCCGAGTCTGTCAGGACCAAAAGTCCTGCAGAGACACAGAAAAGTCCTGATACAATTAAACAAGGAGGGAACGAAGTCAAGGATGACGATGACTACATAGACCTGCAGGTGAGAACTTCTGGTGCTTTCAGACATCATAGAGAATTTCGGTTAACATAGTAACTTAATTTTCTTTACCCAAGGGAAAGCAAAAAATTATTATTATAATAATGATGTTGCTTTTATTTTTAGACTAAAGAGGAGGACAGGCAGCAGGAGGAAGAGCAGAGGAAACCAAAAGATAATGTGACACCAGCCTCTGAATCTGTAAGGAACAAAACAGCTTTACGTCTTCAGGCCCATTCATGCTCCCTTACGTGGGTAAACAGAGATGTCTGTGTCAGGCGTTGTCATACATCGCCGTCCTCATACTTCATGCGTCTTTTACGTTTCCATGGTTGTTAAGTCAGTTTCTCCACTAGTGGGCAGTACTTCAGACAGCAGCGGTAATGCATCCCTATAAAGTTGTTTCCAACCGCCCAACACACCCTAAACACTTGCATAGCCTCTCTTCAAAAACTTGTGCAAATTCTACAGTGGTTGTGCTCGTCTTCATTCTTCAGCCTTTTTGTTCCCTTTCTGATCCTCTTCTTCTTCTCTGGTTTGTTTCTTTCCCTGGTCGCATGTTATTCTGCTCAGCACTGCCCCCGTGATTTCCAGTGGTTTTGCTCCGTCTTCTGCATCAAGTGATGGATAGCTAAGCTTCCTGAAAACGGACCAAGTTATGAGCGTAACCGAAACTGTCCATCCGTCTGCGTATCCGTCTTCTGTGTTAAGCATCAACGAGCCGGAAGAAACAAGCCATGAATGTCAAATGTTTTGTAGTCAGAAGTAGACGGGAAAGACTAGTCCAGAGAACACACTACTCACAAAAGATGAGGGATATTCAACTTTCAGGTGAAGTAAATAGAAAATGTAAAAGTTTAATGCTACGCATCTTGAATGTAGGACTTCTAAGTAGAATCGTGTGACAATGATTCATTCATCTCAAACTAAACCTACCAGCATAGGTGGATAAACTACAGCATGAGTAACGTGTCTGGTCTTGGCCTGATGACTGCAGGTCTTAATGGCCAAATTTAATTTTTTTAAACCAAAATCCACAAATGATCATATTCTTATCATATTATCATTTCAATGTGACCTTTAGCACACTACGTGTGAATGGCCTGTGGTCCTGAAGTGACACGCATGTGCAGAAGAAAACACAACATCATGCAGTGAGTCATGTTTACGGAAGTAAATATGGAGGCTGCACACATTTGTGTATCAAATTGAAAGTATTTCCACAGTTGGAACCGACAGAATTATGCCCAGCTGATGAACTGTCTTGGCCAGAACTGTCACCCCAAACACTCATTAAGTCCAACACTTTGCTTTCTTTCCATTGACCAGCTGCGCCAACGTTATCCACCGCGATGCCCTTCCACCGCTGCAGAATTGTGACGTTTGTCTCACTTCTGTGACATTGAAGTGGGATGAAATGTGGCATTACTGTTCAGGCTGAGGTTGCTTCCACACAGATCCAGGACCACGTATGAAAGTGGCCTGGGTCGTGGATTTGTGCCGTTCAACTTTCATTAAACATCCGATTTGAGTTGCATATGGGCAAAAAATTCCAGCTGCAGTGTGAATGTGAAGAGGACGTTTAGATACTAGCTGTCATTAAATCGAACATTTACTGGTCCATTCATGGTTCAGACACATCTTTTATCTTTTTGTGGTCAATCATCTTGTTGGAGAACAGCATGTTGTAGTAGAAACAAGTAAACATTGAATAGTTGAACATGTTTATTCAGAAATTCAGAGACAGTAAAATAATGTTCACCTGTTCAGGTTAAAGTGGATTTTAGCTTCATTCTGACATCATACATGTGACCAGCTTCACCTTCTTTATTCTTCTGTACTCAGGCCGATAACCAGATAAACCTCTCCGACTCCAGCAACAGCCCAGACCATCATCAACCCCCCTCCCTGTCGGAGCACAGCCGCCTTTACTTTGGAGCTCTTCAAAAGGCCATTGGGGGATTTGTAGGCAGCCTTCAGGACGGCCAGCCCCCAGAAAAATTCATCTCCCAAAGTAAGCTGGTGATCATGGTGGGCCAGAGACTGGTGGACACTCTGTGCAGGAAAGCCCAGCGTGGAGCATCCAGCCAAAGCCTCTTGTGTAAGAGTAGCCACCTGTGTGCTCTCCTCAAGCAGCTGGCTGTGGCCACCAAGAAGGCCGCCCTGCACTTTCCAGATAAGCAAGCTCTGCACGAGGCCCAGGAGTTTGCAAAGGAACTGGCCCAAAGAGCACAGCACTTTCGGATATCGCTGGATCTCTAAGTGCATGGAAGCATCACATGATCTGATTGGTTGGTGCATGTCACCCATCAGCCCGGTTCATGGTGTATGAATTTCCAGCTTTGCTTGGCTGCGGATTTTTAAAAGTCTGATAATGAATGCGATGGTTGACTTTAATGTTTCAAAGCTAACAAAAAGGATCTAAATCGGTACACGGTGAAGTTCCAGCCCAAAATTGCACATTTTAGATACTGTATTCAAGCTCACTTTAAAATACAATGTGAGAGTGTAAAATAGAACTTGTTTTATATTATTTAGATCAGTTTTCTATTCTGTAGATGTTGTTCATTATTCTGTTTTTGCTCTTTAATGTAAGACGTCTCCAGAGCAGCAGTTTGGTACGTTCTGCTTTTTGTAAATATCTGTATAAATATTCTTAAAATGGTAAATGGTCTGTACTTATATAGCACTTTTATCCAAAGTGCTTCACATCACACATTCACACACTGATGGTGGAAGCTGCCATGAAAGGTGCTCAACCACAACCCATCAGAAGCAATTAGGGGTTTGGTGTCTTGCTTAGGGACACCTCTACATGAACTCTCTGGGCCGGGATCGAACCGACAACCCTTGGGCTAGGACAGGATGACCACTCTACCCACTGAGCCATGCCGCCCTGGCAAAAAAATGGTGATATGCATTCACCGCATTTGATGGGAAAAGATTGTTGGATTTTATTCTGAAAATAAAAATAAAACCTGAAATTTTTATGTTGTTTTGTTCATATCTATAGAGACATTTAGCTGGCGTGACAGCCCTGTCATGCTGGTTGGTTTTTATTCATTTTCTTGGTTTTTGCTTATTTTGTAGGGATTAGTGGGCGGAGTTACTCAGGATGATCAGGAACACCTGGCCAGGTCTGACAGTCTTCCCTTCCCTTCGCTGCTGGCACCATGTTTGCTTTGGTTGACATCGGGCCTCGTGATTTGATTTCTGCACCTGCTGATAGCACATTGCAGATCTTTTAGATTTAGTTAAACATTTACTTCAGTTGTTAATAAATTTGATTATTATATTTGATTAAACCCTGCCTCTTCTCCGTTTTTGCCATGGTTTCCGAGCTGGGTCGGGACAGATCAATGGCTCCATTTCAGTCATGTGGCTTTTGCAGGTCCACGTACGTCTATGAGTCTATGTGGTGTCAAACAAACTAAAATAACTTTCATTGTTTCGGAAGATGTGAGACCTTGTCTGAGTATTTCCACAGTTTAGATGTGAGTTTAGCGCTAGATTCCTTAAAAAAAATCATAGATCCTTCTACATTATCCAGGAGAAACTTCATCTCTGATCCAGTTCATGATATCTGGAACTATCTGCTGCTCCCGACCAGCTTCTGAACACACTCTGGTCTACAACCAACTGGCTGACTACGACTGCCTGTTACACAGCAGCAGCTAATTCAGACAACCAACACCTAAAGGCAACACAGCAGCAGCAGCTAGCTCAGACAACGACACCTGAAAGCAACACAGCAGCAGCAGCTAGCTCAGACGACAACACCTGAAAGCAACACAGCAGCAGCAGCTAGCTCAGACGACAACACCTGAAAGCAACACAGCAGCAGCAGCTAGCTCAGAAGACGACACCTGGTGGCAACACAGCAGCAGCAGCTAGCTCAGACAACGACAACTGAAGGCAACACACCAGCAGCAGCTAGCTCAGACAACGACACCTGAAAGCAACACAGCAGCAGCAGCTAGCTCAGACAATGACACCTGAAGGTAACACAGCAGCAGCAGCTAGCTCAGACAATGACACCTGAAGGCAACACAGCAGCAGCAGCTAGCTCAGACAATGACACCTGAAAGCAACACAGCAGCAGCAGCTAGCTCAGAAGACGACACCTGGTGGCAACACACCAGCAGCAGCTAGCTCAGACAACGACACCTGAAGATAACACAGCAGCAGCAGCTAGCTCAGACAACGACACCTGAAGGCAACACACCAGCAGCAGCTAGCTCAGACAACGACACCTGAAGGTAACACAGCAGCAGCAGCTAGCTCAGACAACGACACCTGATGGCAACACAGCAGCAGCAGCTAGCTTAGACAACGACACCCGAAAGCAACACAGCAGCAGCAGCTAGCTCAGAAGACGACACCTGGTGGCAACACACCAGCAGCAGCTAGCTCAGACGACGCCTGAAAGCAACACACCAGCAGCAGCTAGCTCAGACAACGACACCTGAAAGCAACACATCAGCAGCAGCTAGCTCAGACAACGACACCTGAAGGTAACACAGCAGCAGCTAGCTCAGACAATGACACCTGAAGGCAACACAGCAGCAGCAGCTAGCTCAGACAATGACACCTGAAGGCAACACAGCAGCAGCAGCTAGCTCAGACAATGACACCTGAAGGTAACACAGCAGCAGCAGCTAGCTCAGACAACGACACCTGATGGCAACACAGCAGCAGCAGCTAGCTCAGACAACGACACCTGAAAGCAACACAGCAGCAGCAGCTAGCTCAGAAGACGACACCTGGTGGCAACACAGCAGCAGCAGCTAGCTCAGACAACGACACCTGAAAGCAACACAGCAGCAGCAGCTAGCTCAGACAACGACACCTGAAAGCAACACAGCAGCAGCAGCTAGCTCAGAAGACGACACCTGGTGGCAACACAGCAGCAGCAGCTAGCTCAGACAACGACACCTGATGGCAACACAGCAGCAGCAGCTAGCTCAGACAACGACACCTGAAAGCAACACAGCAGCAGCAGCTAGCTCAGAAGACGACACCTGGTGGCAACACACCAGCAGCAGCTAGCTCAGACAACGACACCTGAAAGCAACACACCAGCAGCAGCTAGCTCAGACAACGACACCTGGTGGCAACACACCAGCAGCAGCTAGCTCAGACAACGACACCTGAAAGCAACACACCAGCAGCAGCTAGCTCAGACAACGACACCTGAAGGTAACACAGCAGCAGCAGCTAGCTCAGACAATGACACCTGAAGGCAACACAGCAGCAGCAGCTAGCTCAGACAATGACACCTGAAGGTAACACAGCAGCAGCAGCTAGCTCAGACAATGACACCTGAAGGTAACACAGCAGCAGCAGCTAGCTCAGACAATGACACCTGAAGGTAACACAGCAGCAGCAGCTAGCTCAGACAATGACACCTGAAGGTAACACAGCAGCAGCAGCTAGCTCAGATGACACCTGAACAAATTAAGAAATTTTCCATGTTGTTGAGGATAGAAACAGAAACAGAGAAAATCATCTCTACTTTCCTATAGAAGTGTCTGAGATAGATCTTGTCAGTGGCTTGCTAAACATCCTAAAATTAACCTTTACCACCCACTATTCTGCTAATATGATTTCAGCCTAGTAGACCACTTCCTCTTTTAAACTAGCGTACAACTGTAGTAAGGCTGTCCTTTTAAAAAGGAAGTTATAAAAATAAAACCTAACACAGTGGCAGAAAGACTCTGATAGTAAATATTATACTTGAAAAACAGACACTGTAGAAGTTTTACAGTTAATTTATCTTGTTTTGTTTTCAAAAGACAATAAATACAAATGAGAGATAAATTAAACCCAGTGAGCAGCAGTTGTCTGGACCAGGATGCAGCTAAGAACAGGAAACTGAGGCTACAATTCACACACACTCACCAACACTGGACAATAGAAGATGGAGAAACGTTGCTGGTCTGATGAGTCTCCATTTCAGCTCCACATTCAGATGCTAGACTCAGAATCTGCTGGAAACATCATGAAAACATGGATCCATCCTGCCTTGGATCAACGCTTCAGGCTGCTGCTGGTGTAATGGTGGGGGGAGATTTTCTTGGCCCACTTTGGGCCCCTTAGTACCAACGTGTCCTGGTTTAACCAGCACAGCCTACCTGAGTATTGTTACTGACCATGTCCATCCCTTTATGACCACAGTGGAGCATCTTCTGATGCTACTTCCAGCAGGATAATGCACCATGTCACAAAGCTCAGATCATCTCCACCTGCTTTCTAGAACATGACGATGAGTTCACTGGACTCCAACGGCCTCCACAGCCACCAGATCTCAGTCCAGTAGAGCAGCTTTGGGATGTGGTGGAACGGGAGATTCTCATCATGGATGCAGCCAAAAAACCTGCAGCAACTGTGTGATGCTGTCATGTTAATATGGAGAAAACCTCTGAGGAAGGTTTCCACCACCTGCTTCATCTATCACACCAGGATTAAAAAGGTCCGACCCGGTACTAGAAGGTGGACCCGATGAAGAGGACGACCCGGTACTAGAAGGTGGACCCGATGAAGAGGACGACCCGGTACTAGAAGGTGGTCCTGATGAAGAGGATGACCCGGTACTAGAAGGTGATGAAGAGGACGACCAGGTACTAGAAGGTGGACCCGATGAAGAGGACGACCCGGTACTAGAAGGTGGACCCGATGAAGAGGATGACCCGGTACTAGAAGGTGGACCCGATGAAGAGGACGACCCGGTACTAGAAGGTGGACCCGATGAAGAGGACGACCCGGTACTAGAAGGTGGACCTGATGAAGAGGACGACCCGGTACTAGAAGGTGGTCCTGATGAAGAGGATGACCCGGTACTAGAAGGTGATGAAGAGGACGACCAGGTACTAGAAGGTGGACCCGATGAAGAGGACGACCCGGTACTAGAAGGTGGACCCGATGAAGAGGATGACCCGGTACTAGAAGGTGGACCTGATGAAGAGGACGACCCGGTACTAGAAGGTGGTCCTGATGAAGAGGACGACCCGGTACTAGAAGGTGATGAAGAGGACGACCAGGTACTAGAAGGTGGACCCGATGAAGAGGACGACCCGGTACTAGAAGGTGGACCCGATGAAGAGGACGACCCGGTACTAGAAGGTGGACCCGATGAAGAGGACGACCCGGTACTAGAAGGTGGACCCGATGAAGAGGATGACCCGGTACTAGAAGGTGGACCTGATGAAGAGGACGACCCGGTACTAGAAGGTGATGAAGAGGACGACCCGGTACTAGAAGGTGGACCCGATGAAGAGGATGACCCGGTACTAGAAGGCGGACCCGATGAAGAAGACGACCCGGTACTAGAAGGTGATGAAGAGGACGACCCGGTACTAGAAGGTGGACCCGATGAAGAGGATGACCCGGTACTAGAAGGCGGACCCGATGAAGAGGACGACCCGGTACTAGAAGATGAACCGGATGAAGAGGACGACCCGGTACTAGAAGGTGGACCTGATGAAGAGGACGATCCGGTACTAGAAGGCGGACCCGATGAAGAGGACGACCCGGTACTAGAAGGCGGACCCGATGAAGAGGACGACCAGGTACTAGAAGATGAACCGGATGAAGAGGACGACCCGGTACTAGAAGGCGGACCCGATGAAGAGGACGACCCGGTACTAGAAGGTGGACCTGATGAAGAGGATGACCCGGAACTAGAAGGCGGACCCGATGAAGAGGACGATCCGGTACTAGAAGGCGGACCTGATGAAGAGGACGACCCGGTACTAGAAGGCGGACCCGATGAAGAGGACGACCAGGTACTAGAAGGCGGACCCGATGAAGAGGACGACACGGTACTAGAAGGCGGACCCGAGGAAGAGGACGACACGGTACTAGAAGGCGGACCCGATGAAGAGGACGACCCGGTACTAGAAGGCGGTCCCGATGAAGAGGACGACCCGGTACTAGAAGGCGGTCCTGATGAAGAGGACGACCCGGTACTAGAAGGCGGTCCTGATGAAGAGGACGACCCGGTACTAGAAGGCGGACCCGATGAAGAGGACGACCCGGTACTAGAAGGCGGACCCGATGAAGAGGACGACCCGGTAGTAGAAGGCGGTCCCGATGAAGAGGACGACCCGGTACTAGAAGGCGGACCCGATGAAGAGGACGACCCGGTACTAGAAGGCGGTCCCGATGAAGAGGACGACCCGGTATTAGAAGGCGGACCCGATGAAGAGGACGACCCGGTACTAGAAGGCGGTCCCGATGAAGAGGACGACCCGGTACTAGAAGGCGGACCCGATGAAGAGGACGACCCGGTACTAGAAGGCGGACCCGATGAAGAGGACGACCCGGTAGTAGAAGGCGGTCCCGATGAAGAGGACGACCCGGTACTAGAAGGCGGTCCCGATGAAGAGGACGATCCGGTATTAGAAGGCGGACCCGATGAAGAGGACGACCCGGTACTAGAAGGCGGTCCCGATGAAGAGGACGACCCGGTACTAGAAGGCGGTCCCGATGAAGAGGACGACCCGGTACTAGAAGGCGGTCCCGATGAAGAGGACGATCCGGTACTAGAAGGCGGACCCGATGAAGAGGACGACCCGGTACTAGAAGGCGGTCCCGATGAAGAGGACGACCCGGTACTAGAAGGCGGTCCCGATGAAGAGGACGACCCGGTACTAGAAGGCGGTCCCGATGAAGAGGACGACCCGGTACTAGAAGGCGGACCCGATGAAGAGGACGACCCGGTACTAGAAGGCGGTCCCGATGAAGAGGACGACCCGGTAGTAGAAGGCGGTCCCGATGAAGAGGACGACCCGGTACTAGAAGGCGGTCCCGATGAAGAGGATGTGTAAATGACAGACAGCAGTAAGAACCCTGTTATTATTCTTGCAATTATTCTATTTATTCTATTTTTTTCTGTTTTGCACTGACTGGAGGGCTTTGAAATTTTGTTGTACTTGTTGCAATGACAATAAAGTTCTATTCTAACTGATTCCTCTGAACTGAAGTGTGGCCAGTCAGTGGGAAGTGGTGGAAGGTAATAAGGCATTATGTCTTGATGCTGGTCTGAGAAATGAGAAGGAATCTCTGCTCATATTAGATCATCTCTTTTTTCTGTTAGAGTTTGACTTCATTTGTTTTTCCTTCTTCAGACTTTTGAAGCTTTTGAAAATGGTTCATTTCGCTTTGTTTGGATGTGATATTTCATGATTTCCTACTAAATCAATGTGACAAACTAATGACTGAGCAAAATGTCGTTTAAGATGTTACCTGATTTTTTTCTTGCTTTAGAAAAGGGAAAATGGCTGTCATCTCAGAATGATGAGGCTTCGCCTATAACAGGAAGCTGACCACAGATGATGTTGTCATACATGCAGAGTGACAGTTACCGAGCGGATGCTGCCCTCTATCAGTGATATCCAGCTTGTTATTCAGACTGAGCCTCAGCTGAGCCCTGGCCTCAGCAGCCTGTCCTGACGGGATGCTTCACCTCTACAGCCCATCTGGCTTTTTTTAAGTAATTAATCTTTTTTATTTTCAGCAGGACAGACTGACCAAGAGATAACAGAGATTTTGAGTTCTGTTCTTCCTGTTTTATTTTGTAGTTTTCCCACTTGTGTGTTCTGGTTTACACCCTGCTTCCTGTTCATTAGCACACCTGGTTTAATTTTCTTCCCCTGCTCCCTGTTGTCCTCAGTATATGTGTGTGTATATATATATATATATATATATATATATATATATATATATATATATATATATATATATATATATATATATATAGTATATATATGTATATAGTATATATATGTATGTATGTTTGGGTATGCGTATATATGTGCCCTCAAACCTTGAGATGAGCTTCTCTTATCTAGTTTTAAATTGCTGTCCTTTATGAAACTGTTGGCATTAAAAAAGCTGATTGAAAGACCCAAATCTGCTGGGGAGGGACCACTGGACACATTTGACCAAAACCTCTGTTTTCTTTTCATGACAATTCAAGAAGCTTGGAGCCATCCACTCCTTAATTTCATGGAGACATGACACGTGGCTCAGAAGCATCTTTCTAGCTTAGCAGCAGATAATCAGCGTACAGATGAAAGGTAAAAAGAATAAATTAAAGTAATCAAATAAAACTGGGACATGCTAACTGGGAAAATAGGTATAAGTGGGATTTTTGTTTATGCCTGTTTCACAGAGTCGTTCCACTGCAAACATGAACCCTCTGATTCCAAAATGATGTTCTAATATTTCTCCTCATTGCTCTTTTGGTTTTTGTGAGTAACAAACATGGTCGTTATTTATCCTGTTTTTGTTTTAAGCCACTTGGAGCATTTCCCAGTGTGGCGGAGGGCTTGGTACAATGAGTGGTGGAGTCAACAACGCGAAGATTGAAGAGAAAAGCTATTAATATTAAAGTTAAATATTTATTTTGATACAAAAATCTAAATATAAAAATTGAAACAATAACACGTGTAAAATATTACTACTTAAGTTAAAAGGCTTAAAGCTAAATAGCTAAACAAAAATTAGACTAGCTGGGGCCACCGGTGGAGGGCAGCCCGGGTGTGCCACCACTCTCACCTCGCGAACGTGACGAGCCTCAGAGCACTCCTAAGGCAGAGCAAGGAAAATTAATGGACTCAGGTCTGGACTCTGATCTGGACTCTGGTCTGGACTGTGGTCTGGACTCTGATCTGGACTCTGGTTTGGACTCTGGTCTGGACTCTGGTCTGGACTCAGGTCTGGACTCTGGTCTGGACTCAGGTCTGGACTGTGGTCTGGACTCTGATCTGGACTGTGGTCTGGACTCTGATCTGGACTCAGGTCTGGACTCTGATTTGGACTGTGGTCTGGACTCTGATCTGGACCCTGGTCTGGACTCTGATCTGGACTGTGGTCTGGACTGTGGTCTGGACTCTGAACTGGACCCTGGTCTGGACTCTGATCTGGACCCTGGTCTGGACTCAGGTCTGGACTAGTGGACCAGAGTCTTTGGATCTCAGACATCTGGCAGGTTTATATTCTCTGAACATAACAGATGGATTCTGAGCCTAAACCGTTCTGGGATGTAAACCATCAGAAAGGCTTAAAATCTATTCTGTGACTGACAGGAAACCAGTGTAAACTTGAAACCAGTTTAAAGATTTTAAGACTGGCGTGCTGTGATTAGCTGCCTCGTTTATAAACTGGCGTACTTAAAAACCGGCTTACCCCAATTCTAGTCAACTTTAGGATTTTGAAACCCCAAACTTGGTGGGAGAATGTTCCTACCTCCACAGCTATTCTGACCCTGTCGTACGCACAAAATCTGGAGAAACAGGGAAAGCCTTCATTATATTTATCTAATAGAAACTTGGTAAACCCGGAAGTAAGCGGCCCTGAAAGCTCTTGCGTCCCTTGCGCGTCTAGGTATCCGTACGTCCCCGTGCGTCATCTTGTCACGTGTTGTACTCTCACTCAGACCGGAGAGCAGCACAACTCTAGACATGGCTCCCTGATCCGACACATGGCACTTAAAGCCATGAACCAAACTAACAACTCAACAAAAATGACCATATGTTAACAGCCGCCTTTTCCCCTTTCTTCGGGAATTATTTCCACTCCTGAAATATCCACAGCTACTAACCGACTGTCAGCCGCTGTGACGGGGAGAGGCGCTCCGCAAACACCCCCGGTTTTATTTCCTTTGGCATTTCTCATTTCTTTCAGTCACTTTTTAAGTTTTTGTCTCCTTCACTCGAAGCTCAGCATGGGCGTCCAAGGCTTCCAGGAGTACATTGAAAAGCACTGCCCCAGTGCTGTGGTGCCGGTCGATCTGCAGCGGTTGGCTCGGGGAAGTTTGGTTGGAGGCGGCCGCCAAAGACCCCCACACAGTCCGCTCAGACTCCTGGTGGACGCTGAAAATTGCCTGCACAGACTCTACGGAGGCTTTTACACCGACTGGGTCAGCGGAGGCCAGTGGAACCACATGCTGGGCTTCCTGGCCGCCCTCTCCAAGGCCTGCTTCAGCGGCAACATGGAGCTCCTGGTGTGCTTCAATGGCGCCCTGGAGAAAGGCCGTCTTCACGAATGGGTCAAGCGGCAGGTGAACGAGAGGCAGACCGCTCAGCAGATCATCAGCCACGTCCAGAACAAGGGCACTCCGCCGCCCAAAGTCTGGTTCTTGCCTCCGGTGTGCATGGCCCACTGCATCCGGCTGGCGCTGCTTCGGTTCCACGTCGGGGTGAGTAAAGAGTCGGCCTGCCGGTGTCCGCAGCTCAGGGGAGCCGTCGGCGGAGGTTAGCACGCTAGTTAGCAGGGTAGTTAGTATACTGATCAGTAGGTTGGTTAACAGACTGGTTAGCGGGCTGATCAGTAGGCAGGTCAACAGACTGGTCAGCGGGCTGATCAGTAGGCAGGTTAACAGACTGGTCAGCGGGCTGATCAGTAGGCAGGTTAACAGACTGGTCAGTAGGTTGGTTAACACGCTGGTTAGCGGGCTGGTCAGTAGGTTGGTTAATACACTGGTTAGCGGGCTGGTTAACACACTGGTTAGCAGGCTGGTCAGTAGGTTGGTTAACACACTGGTTAGCAGGCTGGTCAGTAGGTTGGTTAATACACTGGTTAGCAGGCTGGTTAACACACTGGTTAGCAGGCTGGTCAGTAGGTTGGTTAATACACTGGTTAGCGGGCTGGTCAGTAGTTGGTTAACAGACTGGTTAGCAGGCTGGTCAGTAGGTTGGTTAATACACTGGTTAGCGGGCTGGTCAGTAGGCTGGTTAACAGACTGGTTAGCGGGCTGATCAGTAGGCAGGTTAACAGACTGGTCAGCGGGCTGGTCAGTAGGCAGGTTAACAGACTGGTCAGCGGGCTGGTCAGTAGGCTGGTTAACAGACTGGTCAGCGGGCTGGTCAGTAGGCTGGTTAACAGACTGGTTAGCGGGCTGATCAGTAGGCAGGTTAACAGACTGGTCAGCGGGCTGGTCAGTAGGCAGGTTAACAGACTGGTTAGCGGACTGGTCAGTAGGTTGGTTAACAAACTGGTCAGTAGGCTTGTTAACAGACTGCTTAGCGGGCTGGTCAGTAGGTTGGTTAACAAACTGGTCAGTAGGCTTGTTAACAGACTGCTTAGCGGGCTGGTCAGTAGGCAGGTTAACAGACTGGTCAGCGGGCTGGTCAGTAGGCAGGTTAACAGACTGCTTAGCAGGCTGGTCAGTAGGTTGGTTAACAGACTGGTTAGCGGGTTAACTGTCCACCATGGCTCCACAGCTAACTTTCATCCTCTGACAGTGAACCAGCAGCTCGGTGGGAACCTGAGATGCTGAAGCAGTGATTTAGTACGTGGAAGTGGAAGAAAGGCCAGTTTAGTCCTGCAGGACCAGAAAATCATCTGAGGAAAGGAAAGAACAAGAACAAGTTTTTTTAAAAAAAATTGAATATTGATGTTCAGAAATGTTAAAGACTTTTTATATCATTTGACAATGAATAAGTATAATTGCTTCCAGCTGGAACGTAATGTTGGGGAATTATTGAAGCATGAAAATGCATTAAATGTGAAATAACATGATATATTTTCTGAAAATGTGTGTTATGTATCTGTAAATGAATCGATATTGAAGCGGATTTAATGCAGTCGATTCAGCCTGTTGTGAATCGAGCTGAATCAGTGGTGAGACCAGTCCTAGTCGGTATTTTTATTCCTTTTCTGGATGAGATGAGCAGCTCAGACAGATCAAATCATCCTGAATCTGGATTCTTGTCTCTGTGGTTCTGCAGGTTGTCCAGAGCATAGAGGACCACCACTTGGAAGTAATGGCCTTATACAGGGAGGGGGGCTTCCATGGCCTGGTGGCCTACGACTCTGACTACGCTCTGAGCAACATCCCATACTACTTCAGCGCCCACACCCTCAAACTGAGCCGCAATGGCAAGAGCCTCACCACCAGCCAGTACCTGATGCATGAGGTGGCGCGGCAGCTCGATCTCAACCCCAGTCGTTTCATCATCTTTGCATCACTTTTAGGTTTGCTGTGGTTCGCAGATCCAGAAGGAGGGGTGGGGGTAATTGAATTGACGGATTGCGGGTTGGCCCACTCACTAATGCTGAACTGTGGTGTTTTACAGGGAACCACATACTGCCTGATGAAGACCTGGCTGCCTTTCACTGGAACTTACTGGGTTCAGAGCATCCATTAGCATCTCTAAAGGTACTGGGTTCGTCCGTCCATCGTGACATCCCTACATTGGAGTACTGTGAACACATTGTCATGTCCCAGAAAGCAGTTGGAGGTGACCTGGTGCATTATCCTGCTGGAAGCAGCCATCAGGGCTTAAAGACGTTTAGACCAGGGCTACTCATCTGTGTTTTCCCTTGGACCAGATTGTTGGAAGCTTTGTGCCAGTGGGCCACACATCCCCTCTACCGTTCCACTTAAACTGGTTGTACAGTTAACACAAAGCTCCAGTACATTATTTAAACCACAGTAACATCATCTGTTGGTTTTAGTGCAAACAAGCAAAGTAAACACGAGCAGTTTAAGGTGTAAAAACCCTCTACAACTATCAGTGTTTTCTAGGGGTCAAGCTCTCCGACTACTAAACTTTTCTGGTAGTTTTAAGTGTTTTTTGCTCGTGTCAGGCGTGCGTCTGAGCCTGGTGGATATTCGTTGCTCTCTCTCTCACTTACTCTGCAGGTAATCTTACCTGACTGAATCTGGGCTGATTGATTGAGCTGATCTCAGGGACGTATTACTCCAAGCTTAATGCATGCAGCTATTTATTGTAGTATTTACTTGTTTCATGACTTATTACATAACCATATTTATTACTGCACATTTATCCAAAACATTAAGTTTAGTTTTAAGGTTGTAGGGAACTTCTGTTGTTTAAACATCAGCATAAAAACTTAAACCTGCAGCAGACAGACGGAAATCCCTTCTCCAAAAGCCAGTTAGAGCTACACATGTACCTGATAGCACCTGATGGTACCAGATAGTACCCGACAGTACCTGATGGTACCTGATAATACCTGATCATAGAACTGGGCGATATGACAAAGAAAATTGTCACAATATATTTTTTATATTGTCCGATCTTGATTATTATAACAATTTTCTTTAATACTGCCAGTTTTAAACCATCTGTACTAAAAACTAAATTAACTAGATATCAGTTCAACATTATTACTAACATACAAAGTAAATAAAACAAATAAGATCACTATGAGAATATTAGTAAATAAGAAGGATGACGTGTTCTTTGTGGATTAAGTTCACCACTGTGACAAGGCACCTACATGCCAGAAATCCGCTTCTATCACAGATAAAACTTTATTTAAAATCTCGGATTTTAAATAAGCATCAGTGACAACTGTCTGTCCCTGTTAGGGCTGCAACTAATGACTATTCTGATGATCGATTAGTCACCGACTATTAAAATGACAAGTCGACCAATCGGATTATGTATCTGTGTATCTATGTATAATTATTAAATGGATCTTATTTCACTTTCAGCTTTGAAATCTTGCATGAGGTTGTTATGTAAGTCCGACCTGCCTCGTCTTTAAATGTTTGAGCATTGCAGACGTACTTCCGTGGTATGGAAAGTCCCCTTTACAAATCTGACATGTATTTAACTTATTTTGTAAGTTTAATGTGAAGTTATTTCAGACTTTTGAAGTCCTCTGCCGTCGTTCTATTTACCGATCGTCCGCCATATTTTCCCCCTTGTGGACTTTATTGCGCATGTGCAACTCTCAGCAGAGAAAAGAAAAAAAGACGATGTCTCACTCTGTAGTGTTTTTTTTTTCTTTGCGCATAGGCATTGTGCAACTCTCAGCAGAGATAGGGAAGAAGACAATGTCTCGCTCCGTAGGTGTTCTTTTTTTTTTTTTTTTTTTTTTCGACAATAGTTGACGGGTAAATTAGTTGTTGACTATTTTCATTGTCGACTACTGTCGAGAACGTCGACTAATCGTTTCAGCCCTAGTCCCTGTGTGAGATTTTTCTACTTCTACTTTTCAGTGACTGTGGATTGAAGTTAGCATGATGGTGGAGTGAAGTTAGCATGATGGTGGAGTGAAGTTAGCATGATGGTGGAGTGAAGTTGGCGTGATGGTGGAGTGAAGTTGGCGTGATGGTGGAGTGAAGTTGGCGTGATGAAGGTGGCGTGAAGCTGGCGTGATGTAGGTGAATTTAAATAAGCATCAGTGACAACTGTCTGTCCCTGTGTGAGATTTTTATGCTTCTACTTTTCAGTGACTGTGGAGTGAAGTTAGCGTGATGGTGGAGTGACGTTCTCATGATGTATTGTTGGCCTGATGGTGGAGTGAAGTTGGCGTGATGGTGGACTGATGTTGGCGTGATGGTGGACTGAAGTTGTCGTGATGGTGGAGTGGCGTTGCCGTGATGTAGGAATGAAGTTGTCGTGATGGTGGAGTGGCGTTGCCGTGATGTAGGAATGAAGTTGGCGTGATGGTGCAGTGAAGTTGGCGTGATGGTGGAGTGAAGTTTGTGTGATGGTGGAGTTGCATTGGCGTGATGGTGGAGTGAAGTTGGTTGGATGTAGGAGTGAAGTTGGCGTGATGTATAGCTGGTGTGATGTAGAAGTGAAGTTGGCTTGATGGTGCAGTGAAGTTGGCGTGATGGTGGAATGAAGTTGGCGTGATGGTGGAGTGAAGTTTGTGTGATGGTGGAGTTGCATTGGCGTGATGGTGGAGTGAAGTTGGTTGGATGTAGGAGTGAAGTTGGTGTGATGTATAGCTGGTGTGATGTAGGACTGAAGTTGGCGTGATGTAGGACTGAAGTTGGCGTGATGGTGGAGTGAAGTTTGTGTGATGGTGGAGTTGCATTGGCGTGAAGTTGGTTGGATGTAGGAGTGAAGTTGGCGTGATCTATAGCTGGTGTGATGTAGGAGTGAAGTTGACGTGATGTAGGACTGAAGTTGGCGTGATGGTGGAGTGAAGTTTGTGTGATGGTGGAGTTGCATTGGCGTGAAGTTGGTTGGATGTAGGAGTGAAGTTGGCGTGATCTATAGCTGGTGTGATGTAGGAGTGAAGTTCGCGTGATGGAGGACTGAAGTTGGCGTGATGTAGGAATGAAGTTGGCGTGATGGTGGAGTGAAGTTTGTGTGATGGTGGAGTTGCATTGGCGTGATGGTGGAGTGAAGTTGGCGTGATGGTGGAGTGGCGTTGGCATGATGTAGGAGTGAAGTTGGCGTAATGGTGGAGTGAGGTTGGCGTGATGTAAGAGCGAAGTTTGCATGATGGTGGAGTGTGGTTAGCGTGATGGAGTGGCGTTGGCGTGATGGTGGAGTGAAGTTTGTGTGATGGTGGAGTTGCATTGGCATGATGGAGTGGCACTGGCGTGATGGTGGAGTGAAGTTGGTTGGATGTAGGAGTGAAGTTGACGTGATGTATAGCTGGCGTGATGTAGGAGGTAGGAGTGAAGTTGGGGTAATGGTGGAGTGGCTTTGGCATGATGTAGGAGTGAAGTTGGCGTAATGGTGGAGTGAGGTTGGCGTGATGTAAGAGCGAAGTTTGCATGATGGTGGAGTGGCGTAGGCGTGATGGAGTGGCGTTGGCGTGATGTAGGAGTGAAGTTGGCGTGATGGTGGAGTGGCGTTGGCATGATGTAGGAGTGAAGTTGGCGAAATGGTGGAGTGAGGTTGGCGTGATGTAGGAGTGAAGTTGGCGTGATGTAAGAGCTAAGTTGGCGTGATGGTGGAGTGGCGTTGGCGTGATGGAGTGGCGTTGGCGTGATGTAGAACTGAAGTTGGCGTGATGGTGGAGTGAAGTTTGTGTGATGGTGGAGTGAAGTTGGTGTGATGTAGGTGGCGGGATGTAGGAGTGAAGTTGGCGTAATGGTAGAGTGAGGTTGGCGTGATGTAAGAGCGAAGTTTGCATGATGGTGGAGTGCGGTTAGCGTGATGGAGTGGCGTTGGCGTGATGGTGGAGTGAAGTTTGTGTGATGGTGGAATTGCATTGGCATGATGGAGTGGCACTGGCGTGATGGTGGAGTGAAGTTGGTTGGATGTAGGAGTGAAGTTGACGTGATGTATAGCTGGCGTGATGTAGGAGGTAGGAGTGAAGTTTGCGTGATGGTGGAGTGGCTTTGGCATGATGTAGGAGTGAGGTTGGCGTGATGTAAGAGCGAAGTTTGCATGATGGTGGAGTGGCGTTGGCGTGATGGAGTGGCGTTGGCGTGATGTAGGAGTGAAGTTGGCGTGATGCAAGAGCTAAGTTGGCGTGATGGTGGAGTGGCCTTGGCGTGATGGAGTGGCGTTGGCTTGATGTAGGACTGAAGTTGGCGTGATGGTGGAGTGAAGTTTGTGTGATGGTGGAGTTTCATTGGCGTGATGGTGGAGTGAAGTTTGTGTGATGGTGGAGTGAAGTTGGTGTGATGTAGGTGGCGGGATGTAGGAGTGAAGTTGGCGTAATGGTAGAGTGAGGTTGGCGTGATGTAAGAGCAAAGTTTGCATGATGGTGGAGTGCGGTTAGCGTGATGGTGGAGTGAAGTTTGTGTGATGGTGGAGTTGCATTGGCATGATGGAGTGGCACTGGCGTGATGGTGGAGTGAAGTTGGTTGGATGTAGGAGTGAAGTTGACGTGATGTATAGCTGGCGTGATGTAGGAGGTAGGAGTGAAGTTTGCGTGATGGTGGGAGTGGCTTTGGCATGATGTAGGAGTGAAGTTGGCGTAATGGTGGAGTGAGGTTGGCGTGATGTAAGAGCGAAGTTTGCATGATGGTGGAGTGGCGTTGGCGTGATGGAGTGGCGTTGGCGTGATGTAGGAGTGAAGTTGGCGTGATGTAAGAGCCAAGTTGGCGTGATGGTGGAGTGGCCTTGGCGTGATGGAGTGGCGTTGGCGTGATGTAGGACTGAAGTTGGCGTGATGGTGGAGTGAAGTTTGTGTGATGGTGGAGTGAAGTTTGCGTGATGAAGTTTGCGTGATAGTGGAGTGAAGTTGGTGTGATGTAGGTGGCGGGATGTAGGAGTGAAGTTGGCGTGATGGAGTGGCGTTGGCGTGACATAGGACTGAAGTTGGCGTGATGGTGGAGTGAAGTTTGTGTGATGGTGGAGTTTCATTGGCGTGATGGTGGAGTGGCGTTGGTGTGATGTGGAGTGGCGTTGGTGTGATGGTGGAGTTGTGTTGGCGGGATGTAGGAGTGAAGTTGGTGGGATGTAGGAGTGAAGTTGGCATGATGGTGGAGTGGCTTTGGCGTGATGTAGGAGTGAAGTTGGAGTGATGTAGGAGATAAGTTGGCGTGATATATAGGTTGGTGTGATGTATAGGTGGCGTTGGCGTGATGTAAGAGTGAGGCTGGCGTGATGTAGGATCGCAGCATTGAAGTAATGTAGGAGTTCATTCACACTGATTCTGTTTGGTCCACTTTACACAAAGCCTGGTCCCCTTCCACAGATAATCTGGTTTGTTTGTAGTAGTGTGGATGCTCATTTACACTCTGGTCCGAGCCAAAGAATCAGACTCTGGTCTGGTTGGACCTGGTCGGACCAATGACGCCGAATCTGGTAGAAATGTAGTGTTGCTCCCTTGTTTACTTGTGTTGAGCAAGATGCTTTCAGTCCTGTCAGTCAATGAACTGGATTTCCATATTGGTCAGTGGTTGTTTCTGGGAATTTCTCCCCCTAGTGGGCAGTTGTCCTAACTGCATGATGGTGTCCATGTGGTTTAGTCCTCTTCAGTAAAGTTCAGACTGAGACCAAACTAAAGGAAGGTGGGACATTTTTCAGAATTCTTACCCAATTGAACCAAGTACCTTGGACTATCCCCAGGGTAATTTGTCCTCAACACTAATTTTTTTAACTCCCTTTACATACATAAATGAATATGTCTGTTTCAAACGTCACTGCTCTCATGCTACCATGTGTCCTTTATGTTGACTAACCTTTAAGATTGTTTGCCAGTACAGCCTCCAGAGGGCAGTGCAGAGTTCAGAGCTCTGACATCCATTTCAGACAATAACAAACATGGTGACAATGGAGGATCAGGATGTTCATTCTCAGAAAGAGTCAAAAAGAGCGCTGTAGAGGGAGGTGGTCCGTGGAGACGTTAAATACATCAGCTTCTTCTTTTTTTTTTCCCCCTTTGCAGTCGTACTGTCCAACACTGCCTCCGTGCTTCCTTGTGGTACTCTGCTTGCTGCGTCAGGGACACATCAGCAAGAGTCCGGGAAAATGACCAAATTACGCAATTAAAAGACACAAGACCGCTCAAAGGGTCCGTATCCGTCTGTAGTGCAGAGCTTAAAGGGGCCTTCACTTGGCTGCTGTTTCTGCAAATTGAGTCAGAAGTTGTTCCAGTAAGACACCCATAAACCACGGCCAGGAACCGGGAATGGTACCAAAACATTCTCCAAGATTAACATTTTTTGGATCTGTGTTTTCCAGCGTGATGGAGAAACACGATTGAAGTGATAAGGAAGTGGTTCAGAAATCATTACATTAAATATTTTGGATCAGTGTCTAGGGATGGGAATTGAAGCTCGGTTTCACTCAGGAGCCGGTTCTAAATTTTCCGAAGTGCTGGAATCGTGCACCACATGGTCTTATCAATTCTCTCTAGCAGTGCCAGCAGTTGCTGGCCAGCTCACTGACTACAGATCAACAAAGTCAGACAAGCAGGTCTGTTTGGCGCCAGAAGAGGCGATCCAGAGCCCGGCTACATTTCACTGAGAGATACGACAGTTGCAGAGGTTCTAATGTCTGTATTCTAAGTACCAATTATGGTTGGAGCATACAGAGAATAAAACAGACCTATATCCTTGTTGCGAGGAGTACGCTGCCTAGCCGTGCTTTCTGTGTGTGCATTGGACTATGTGCAAAGAGCGAGCAAAGCAGAAATAATGTGCAGATGTGCAAATAAGACAACATCACGCTGTTATTTAATAAAAGGATAAGTATAAAGCTGTGCTAAAGGGAAGGTCTGCCCTGATGTAACAGCAGGAAGTATTCTGGAGCCAGATGTTCACTTATTCACCTGATGAGCCTGTTTCAGGTTACAGGGGCGGTATTTCATTAATAAGCTATCCCTATCCGTGGCCTGGAAACTCCCCAGATCTTCATTCAATCGAGGACTTATGAACCGATCTAAGAAGGACAAACGTAGCCCCAAAAACTGGGATCAACTTCAGGGATGCATCTGACCCAGAAGCTGAGGTTTAGTTGTAAAGAAGAAGGCTCGTCTGTACAATCGGTTTCATTTAGTTTTCCCAACAGGAAATGCTTGTAGTCGTGTCTCAGCTGATGTCATCACTCATCACACCTGGTCTTTGTCAGGTGCGTGCCCACCAGCTCGTACTCCCCCCCTGTGACGTCGTGATCAAGGCCGTGGCCAACTACGTCCGCAGCATCCCAGACATCACAGACCTGGAGGCCGTCGCTAAGGACATCTTCAAGCATTCACAGGTACGACAGGTGCAGCTGGATGTGTAGAAAGTGAACGGTCCAGATTAGAGATTTAAATACTTGTTTTCATGATCCTTTCTGTGTGAGGTGAACTGCTGAAGTAGAAAATGTAAATATGCTGATTTGACTCCATCAGCAGGTATATGGCGGTGATGCTGCTGAGATGTCTGAGCACAAACGTCACAAACTGGAATGTGTGTGGTCCAGTAGGAGTTAGAGCCTGACCCATGTGCATTATTTGAGGCCGATTCTAGTGGGACAGGGAGTAACTTAAGCTAGTAATGCAATGTAAACTATCATGACAAATGGCAAAAAGAGTTAAACTTAGACATGCTGAGTCATTCTTAATTTCACCATATTTCATTATAAACGTACCTGTCGTGGTGCCGGAATGTAGCGCTGCCTGGCTAGCTGCTGCAGGAGCTAGCGGTGAGGATGGACGACTGAACGGTCTAGCTGCTTTATGGATATAAGGCTTCTCCTGATGATTAAGCTTTATTCTTTAATTTTAAATTAGTCTGTTGCTGAATTTCCATATTAATGCTGGACACCTGACAAGAGGAGTGGGGGCAAAAGAAAGGTGAGAATAAACAGAAGAGAAAAGAAGAAGCAGATAAGGACAAATCAGATAGAACAGCATCAGCTGTTCAATCTAAACAGGAAAAACCATCAGCTACATCTGCATGAAAATTAAGCTGACAATCATCGGGAGCACCTAGAAAAAGATAGCCAAGCTGGAAAAAATCTGTGCCAGGCATCAACAACACAAAGAAAGAAGTGAAGATAACTAGTTGTTGGTGATTAAACCTTTAGGTTGTTAGAAAATTATCATTTTTCCTATCTTTCTTTTTTGATAACTTTAAATGTATTTAATAAAAAATGAAATCATATAACTTTTAAAAAAATGTTAATTTTATGTTTCTAGTTGTTGTGGATGAGTGAATGGCCTCCTCTCTGAGCTTGTTTACATGTTTCTTCCAGTCTTGTCCTGATGACAAAGTCCTTCGCTTCAAGAAGGCTGTGGAGTTTTATTCAGAAGCCAGCAAACCCCCCCACTTCCCTCCACAGTTAGGTGGGTCACTTTTCACTGGATCAGCTGATCTGGAAGGTGTACTTTTACAAACAGCATCTTCATAAATAACAAGCTTTATTAGCATCATCATCATCTGCACATACTGAATTTTTTTTTATCCACTGCACAGTCAGACCAAAACCTGTTGGACTTCCTGTGACGGTGGCGTCTCCTGCAGGTCTCAACATTCCTCGAGCACCGCTGCCTGTCCAACCTGCGGTGAGACCAGACAAGTCATTTCCAGGTTTTCCTGCAGCATCAGGCTTCTGTTGATCATCCTTGATTCCTCTCTGCAGGTCCAGCAGCCGTTTCCAGGGCCTCCGGTGGATCCCAGTCCGTCTGGGAAAGACCTCGCAGAGCACAGCAGCTTCAGCAACATTCCTCCCCAGGGGAAGCACACGCCGCTGTACGAGAGGTCGTCTCCCATCAACCCGGGCCAGAGCAGCAGCCCCAACCACAACGAGGCCACCTTCTTCACCGCCTCCTCCTCATCCTCGTCCTCAGACAATGACGAGAGTTCAGACACAACTGCCAAGTGAGTTCAGCCTGCCGGACTCACTGCGTCTCTCCGCTTTTATCTTCCTGTCTGGTTTCATTCCCTCCTTACTGGGTTCAGAGAGGAAGCACAACAGGGATGTGACCACAATCGCAGTGACATGGTAAAACCATGATAAAAACATAACCTCTGAGACCGGGACGATGACCTCTGAGACCGGGACACTGACCTCAGAGACCAGGATGATGACCTCTAAGACCGGGACACTGATCTCTGAGACCGGGACACTGACCTCAGAGACCGGGACACTGACCTCAGAGACCGGAACGATGACCTCTGAGACCGGGACACTGGCTTCTGAGACCGGGATGATGACCTCTGAGACCAGGACTCTGACCTCTGAGACTGGGACGATGACCTCTGAGACTAGGACGATGACCTCTGAGACCGGGACGATGACCTCAGAGACCAGGATGATGACCTCTAAGACCGGGACACTGATCTCTGAGACCGGGACACTGACCTCAGAGACCGGGACACTGACCTCAGAGACCGGAACGATGACCTCTGAGACCGGGACACTGGCTTCTGAGACCGGGATGATGACCTCTGAGACTAGGACTCTGACCTCTGAGACTGGGACGATGACCTCTGAGACCGGGACGATGACCTCTGAGACCGGGAGACCGGGACGATGACCTCTGAGACCGGGACGATGACCTCTGAAACCGGGAGGATGACCTCTGAGACCGGGACACTGACCATTGAGACCGGGACACTGACCTCTGAGACTGGGACGATGGCAACGCCGCTGCACCCCTGCAGGTCAAAGTCTGGTGGCTGATGAGGACCAGATGGACTACACGGTCAGACTTGAGGGTTTTGTGTTGGTACTGATGAAAATAAACCTGTATTTTTTTGTTTCTGTTCATGTTAGCGAACATAAGGAAGAATGGCAGAAAAATGGAGTCAACACAGCAGAAGGAGACCTGGGGGACCAATCAAAAGTGAGTTGTTGAGGAGGCAGGTTTCGGTTGGTCAGGACTTTCTCTCTCCGCCATCTAAAGTCATGTTTCTGTCCTCAGGCCGACCTCTGTGGGCGCTCACATGCTGGAGGTCACCTCAGCCTGAACGCACAGATCCCCTCCCTGCTCTCCATGCCCACCAGAAACCACATGGACATCACCATCCCACCGCTCCCCGCCGTGGCCCCCGAGGTCCTGCGGGTGGCCGAGCACAGACACAAGAAGGGCCTCATGTACCCCTACATCTACCACGTTCTCACCAAGGTCGTCCATGTTTGTGTGGAGGCTGCTGGCATGTTCTCGTACGGGTTTGTAACGTAACGGTGTGTCTTTGCAGGGAGAGATGAAGCTGTCTGTCACCGTTGAAGACGAAGCCAACAAAGACCTGCCTTCAGCGGTGCAGCTGTTCCGACCCATCCGTCAGTACGTTTACGGAGTCCTCTTCAGCTTGGCGGAGTTCAGGAAGAAGGCTGAGAGACTCTCTGTGAGGAAGAACTGCCCTCCTGAATGTGAGTCAGAGATCTGCAGGAAATCCCTCAGAAATGTTCTGACTCGGATGTTTAGACATTTCTGTTTGTTTTCAGGAGCTCCGCTGAAGTCAGAGAGGCAGAAATAACCAAGTCCACTTTGAAAACAGATTTAATTTAACGTACATCAGCTTTGTTATTTCTGCAGGTTCAGAATAAACTTCCTGATGAGATCTCCACAGCTCCTGGATCAGAGAAACGGTTTATTCCTTCACAACATAAAGAACTAGTTCAGCTCGTCGAGGCGAACCAGACCACCTGAAAGCTGGTTTGTTCAGGTTCTTACACAGCAGTGATCACAGTTCAGTCCGAGTCAGTAATGTCTGGATCCGCTCCAGGTTCATGTCGGTCAGCTGATGTAAGCGCTAACGAGGAAAGACGGATCATGCGTGTTCGGTAGCGTGTTCGGTAGCGTGTTCGGTAGCGTGTTCGGTAGCATGTTCAGTAACGTGTTCAGGCATGATTATCTGAGACGGCCGTTATACCCCAGAGAAATGTTAGTTGTCATGTGAAGAGACTTGATAAAAATAACAGAAAACACAAGATATTATTTATTTGTAAAAATAATTCTTATACATAATTTGGCATTTTTACATTTTTAATAATATATTTAGAATAGTAAATGATAGAATAATTTTGAAATTTATTTATTTATTTATTAGATAATACATTGAGATACCAGGGTTCAAGCCCCCGGCCTGGCAACTCAGGTAAACCACTGTGGGCCCCCGAGCAAGGCCCTCAGCCCCCAACGGCTATTCGGGCGCTGGAACCTGGCAGCTGCTAGGATGGGTTAAATACAGAGAAAGAATTTCCCATCCATCCATCCATCCATTTTCTGCCGCTTATCCGGAGTCGGGTCATGGGGGCAGCTGCAGGGAAACCCAGACTTCCCTCTCCCTGGCCACATTCACCAGCTCACCCGGAGGGATCCCGAGGCGTTCCCAGGCCAGCCGAGAGATGTAGTCCGTCCAGCGTGTCCTGGGTCTTCCCCGGGGTCTCTTTCCGGTGGGACGTGCCCAGAACACCTCACCAGGGAGGCGTCCAGGAGGCATCCGAACCAGAAACCCGAGCCACCTCATCTGGCTCCTCTCGATGTGGAGGAGCAGCGACTCTACTCTGAGTCCCTCCCGGATCACTGAGCTTCTCACCCTATCTCTAAGGGAGAGCCCGGCCACCCTTCGGAGAAAACGCATTTCAGCCGGAGGTGCAAAGAGCAGAGACCCAGTCCTGAGGCCACCAAACTGGATCCCCTCAGCTGCGCCTAGAAATTCTGTCCATAAAAGTTATGAACAGAATCGGTGACAAAGGGCAGCCTTGGCGGAGTCCAAACCTCACCGGAAACGATTCTGATTTACTGCCAGCGATGTGGACCAAGCTCTGACACCGGTCGTACAGGGACCGAACCGTACAAGCGGGTCCGGCACTCCATACTCTCGGAGTACCCCCCACAGGAGTCCCCGGAGACCTTTCCAGGGAGGCTGAGGAGGGGGACCACCACCCCAGTCTGCCAGTCGAGGGGAACTGTCCCCGATGTCCAAGCGATGCTGCAGAGGCGTGTCAGCCAAGGCAGCCCTACAGCACCCAGAGCCTTAAGGAACTCTGGGTGGACCTCATCCACCCCCGGGGCCTTGCCACCGAGGAGCTTTTTAACCACCTCAGCGTCCTCAGCCCCAGAGGTGGGAGAGTCAGCACCAGCTACCCCTGACTCTGCTTCCTCATCAGAAGACGTGTTGATGGGATTGAGGTCTTCGAAGTATTCCCTCCACCGCCTCACGTCGTCCCGAGTCGAGATCAGCAGCCCCCCATCCCCACTGTACACAGTGGTGATGGAGCACTGCTTTCTCCTCCTGAGCCGCCAGATGGTGGACCAGAATCTCCTCGAAGCCGTCCGGAAGTCATTCTCCATGGCCTCTCCAAACTCCTCCCATGCCCGAGTTTTTGCCTTAGTGACCGCCGAAGTGGCTCTCCGCTTAGCCTGCTGATACCCATCAGCTGCCTCTGGAGTCCCACAGGCCACAAAGGCCGATAGGACTCTTTCTTCAGAAAGAATTTCCCAGCTTGGGATTACTAAAGTATAGTAGAAAAATAAATAAATAAAAAAAATATATATATTTAATATATTTATTAATTTATTTAAGATAAATAATACAATAAGACACTTGATTAAATAGTATAGAAGAATATTTTATAGGAATAAATAATAGAATAATTAATTCATCCTAAAGTAAAAGATAATAATAATTGTAGTAATAATGATGGGATTAATAAATAAATAAAAAAAGAAAAGCACATAAAACGTAAAAGGTATTATTTGTTTTATTATTAGCAATAACTAGGGCTGTCAAATTATTACAAATTTTTATCAGATTAATTTCAAATGATTTAATCACGATTAATCACCATTCGCGACTGCCAAATCTGCCTGTATTTACTTTATCGTATCAACAGAAAGAACCAATGCTTCAAATATTTACTGTTAACTGACCTTCTCTTGGGTAAACATCATATGTCCAATGGTCAGTAAATGCAGCATATAATGTACTTCTATATGTTCTGAAACATCTCTACCGTGGTCTAGATCATAATTCAGAATTAAAATGTTTTAAAATTAATTATCTAAAAAAATAAAAAAAACAGCAGATGTGACAACTGAAGTTAAACAGCCGATATTGATGAAGAAACTCTGATAAAACTGATGATCTGGATAAAAACAGCTTTTTTCTTTTTATCATTGAAGTGTGTTTGTGCAGCAGTGATTAAAGTCCTACAGCAGCATCACCCAAAGTAAACACCTGCCGATAAAATACATCATCATCTGCTTGTTTTACTAGTTTTTATTCACTTTTTTTTACATCAGATTACCACTTTAGTGTAATAATCAGTTCAATATTTCATAAAATCTACACCTGAAAAAGGTCTCAAGGTCTAGAGATCCTCTAGAGCAGCCATGTTGGTGTAAAATGCAGGAGAGTTTTAAAAGAATGCGGGAAAAGAGTGTGTTTTAATACACTCACTTTCTCCAAGGAGGCGACGCCCATGTTGCCTCATTAATGCTGTTTATTCTGAAGTCCATCTATAGAACCAGCCAGCTGAGCCGGCAGAGAAATGACGGATGTCTGGGGCCTGTCATGCCGCACATGCATTAATTCTGTTAAAAATTTAACACAGTTAATTACATAAATTAATTAATGCCGTAAACACGTTATTTTTGACAGGCCTAGTAATAGCACTTTTTATGAAGAATAATTTTTATTTTTAAATGTTTATTAATGAGTTATAGACTTTTCTTTATCATGAACAAAGATGAATAAATCTGTTTTGTGTCTCTCCCACAGACACCCATGTGATGGTGAAGGAGTGGGCCGCCTACAAAGGAAAATCTCCCCACACCCCCGAGCTGGTGGAGGCCCTGCCCTTCAGGGAGTGGACCTGTCCCAACCTGAAGAAGCTGTGGCTGGGGAAGGCCGTGGAGGACAAGAACCGCAGGATGAGGGCCTTCCTGGCCTGCATGCGCTCCGACACTCCAGCCATGCTGAACCCTGCCAACATTCCCACGCCTCTCCTGGTGCTCTGCTGCGTGCTCCGGTGAGTCCGGCCCCGCTCTGGCCCCGTTACGCTAAGATTTGACTCTGATGGACAGAAGTAAAGGAGCGATGGGGACGGATGAGTTCTCTCTGTAACGCTGTTAACCTTCTGTGTTTTGCTTCAGGTTTATGTTACATTGGCCAGGAGTAAGAATTTTGCGTCGTAGCGAGCTTGACGCTTTCCTAGCCCAAGCTCTTTCTCCTAAACTTTATGAGCCTGACCAGCTGCAGGAACTGAAGGTGACTTTGTAGAGTTGATCATATGAGGAGTGTCTAAGAAACATGCAAGTTGAAGATCATCTTGGCTGTAAAATGTTTCTGAGTTTTGAGCTCCAACCTGTCCCTCTGGGTTTCTGTGGACACTCCTCGTATCGCTCCTCGCTACCAGCATGTTGTTAGCAAAGCTGTAGCGCTTCCAGGAGTCTTCCTGTCGCGTGTGGATGATTTATGATCTCAGCAGGTGCAGGAGCTCGCATTAATGTAAACCATCCACATGACGCTTTGCTCCCTGTGTGTGTTGTCGTTCCTGAACGGAGGCTGTGTGCTGCTTCCTGTCCACCGTGTCGCGGCAGCTGGGACTGAATGGCTGCTTCGCTTGCTTTCTGCTTGCTTTGCAATCTGTTCCTTGTTAGAGCTCCCTCCTCCTTTCATTCCAGCTGGCTGTAATTCTGGATGTTTCTCCTGTGCAGATTGACAACTTGGACCTCCGAGGCGTCCAGCTGGCCGCTCTGTTCATGAGCGGCGTGGACATGGCGCTGTTCGCCAACGACGCGTGCGGACAACCCGTTCCCTGGGAACACTGCTGTCCGTGGATGTACTTTGATGGAAAGCTGCTTCAGAGTAAACTTATCAAAGCCAACAGAGAGAAGGCCCAGCTGATCGACCTCTGTGATGGTCAGGTAGCTTCAGCCGACTCTGTTCAACCCTTAAAACTCCACCAGATCTTCCAAAGCACTGTCACGTACATCATCAGTGTGTCAGTAACAGTGTGTAACTCTGTGGTTGCATAGATCCACATAGATCACGGATCTATATGGATTTTCGCGTTCTGGCCCCAGGAGCGCCTTGTCGCGGCTCTCCGCTAAACCTACGAACCGAGTCTATTGTTGACGCGTCAAACTTAGCAGTTCAGATGGGACCAGACAGGAAATCAGACATGTGAGCAGTGTAAAAGCTTCCAGCAATTTTCAAAATAAAAGCCCCTGTGCAGATTTTCGCTTGTTAAATTATGTAAACATTACTTCACTTGTATTTCTTTTTCGTCATGGATGACGAGATGTTTCTCCTGGAAGTGAATCACGAGATCCAGCTAGGCGGACTGCACTTGCGGGCGCTCCGCACCCGACACGCTCCCGGTGTGGATTGACCCACCGTGGTGGTTGGAACAAAACTGCGGTGCACATGGACCTGGTAGAAATCTGAATAAAAACTACAGTTAGTGGCTGGATTGTAAACCTCCTGGACAGGATTGAAATGTCTGGAAAACGTCCTTAGATCAGCTAAAGGGTAAAATATCCATCACAGTTTAACCCACAGAGCTACACACTGCCCCTCCTGGTGGAGGAGGAGAGACCTCGGGGAGACCTGATGGAGGTTTAAGGGTTAATAAAAGTGCTCATGGCATCATGTGTTAAAACTAAATATTTTGTATGAAATAACCTTGTATATAAACTCCGCTCTGATTGGCATCCACTATTAGCTTCTGGCCCAGATCATTTGGAGCCTTACTTTTTAAAACTTGCAGTCAGTTTCATCGCTCAGCTTCTTACAAATTTTTAGTCTTTGCTTGGACACAAATGTCCTCCCTCCTGAATGAAAGCCTGCTTATGTCCTTCCCCTCCTAGAAGGGCATGGTCCCTCTGTTCTTAATAATTACAGGCCTATCTCCAAACTGTCCTGTCACTTGTCAGTGATCAGCTACATTTTTTTATTGGCCATAAGATTATATCTGACTTTCAGTCTGGCCAAAGTCCACCACAGCCATAGGGCTGCAGTGCAGGACTGCGATCCACCCGGTCAAGGACAATCACCATGGCAACAACCTCCAGACTGAGCAGGCAAAGTTCCTGGCACAAAGGATCTCCAAGAGGAAACACTGGAGTTGAATTAATGCATAAAAAAGCTTTGAGATTCATCACAAACTAGATCGCTGACTCACCACTGCCAAGACTAAGACACTGGCATATTATTTTATTCAAAGCTGGTCTGCTACCTACCACCCTTCCACTCTGCTCCAATGGCTGGAGAGCTCAGTTGGCAGGGCATCCGTCTCCCATTCGGTAGACCCGAGTTCCACAGGGGACTAACATTAACACCTTCCAGTTGGGTCCTTAGGCAAGACCCTCAACGCTGTCTAACCCCTTCTGATGCAAGTGGCTTTGAAAAGTGTCTGCTGCATGACTAGAACAGCATCTCCAGCTGAAGAGTTCAGGGCTGTACAGTCTTCGCTCACAGCCCAAGAATAACAAACTGAGATGAGAAGCAGGTTTTTTTGTAGTTCTCTGTTTGAACAAACTTTATGAGCTGGTCTCATTGGAGGTTTTTAAGGAAATGTTGGAGGCAGTTTCATCTGTTTGTATATGTTCTGCTTGATATAGGGCTTTTAAATTGTTGTAGATTTGAATTGTAATTAGTTCTCTTCTTGGCAGGGACACTCTTGGAAAAGAGATTTTAATCTCAATGAGGTTCTTCCTGGTTAAATAAAGGTCATAATAAATAACAGTCGTAGCTACGTGCGCAGCATGCTAGCTGCCACGTTTCATTACATAAAAGCAACCAGCTGAGATCCAGGATCCTCCTGATGTGCGATCAGACCCAGTCTCCCCTCTGTCCACGTCCATCTTTCCCTCCTGAGGATTGAAATGGTTGCATCTGATTGGATGATCCTGCAGCCGCTGACTACTTTCTGTCTTCAGGCTGAGCTGGCCGTCAAAGTGGAGAAGATGCGGCAAAGCATCCTGGAAGGTCTCAACTTTACTCGCCCACCTCATCCCCCTCCATTCCCCCCACCTCCACCACCTCCTCACGGGCTGCCTTTCTACCCCCCAGCTGCTTCCTTCTACCCGCCATCGATGATGCCTCCCCTGGGAAGAGGGCGGGTTATGGCTGGTGAGTGCCATTGTTTCCCTTATTAAACCAAACTCTGTCATCCGAAACTCTTTTACTCCGTCTTTTGTTTTTTTTTTCCAAGCACTTGAAGGACTTTCAGCACAGGGTGGGAAGCTGGAGATCGCCGGGACCGTGGTGGGTCAGTGGGCCGGTACCCGTCGCAGCAGAGGAAGAGGATGCTTCCCTGTCCAGGTGGTGTCTGTCGGTGGAGCAAACAGAGGGTGAGAACAGAAAAATTAACATTAACATTCTTATTATTATTACAAGCATGATCATTATGGTTACTGAATACATAACAAACATCGTTCCACTTACTGATGATGACATTAAAATTGTAGTTGCTACTGTTATTACTCATGCGTAGATCTCTTGATATTATAAAAGCATGTTATAGAATAAATATGAGGTTATTATTGGTGTGTGCCGAGGGGGAGGACTTGAATAAGCGTTGGCTTCTTCGGACTCCCTTTGAACAAAGACTTTGTCTTTTTTGTAGATTTGTTTAGTTTTTATTTGCTGAATTCAGATTGTCTTTATGTCCAAATAAAACATTCAGCTGAAACTGGACATAAATCCCATCAGCTCATATTTTATTCTCAGCAGAGACAGATAAACAACTTACCAGATGTAGAAACTGAGACATTTTACCATGTGATGGCAGTAACATGACTGGGTATAAAAGGAGCATTTCAGAGAGGCAGAGTCTCTCGGATGGACAGAGGTTCACCAATCTGAGACCAACTGGACGCAAAACTGTTGAACAATTTCAGAAAAATGTTCCTCAGAATTTGAAGATCCACCATCTACAGTGTAGAATATGATCAGAAGATTCAGAGAATCAGGAGGAATCTCTGTGTGCATGGGACAAGTTTCTGCTTTTTCCTTCATAAAGAAAAACTTTTAATGCACCGTTTTTTTATGTTATTCAGTTTATTGTAAAACGATTCATCAGGATGAAAGATTTTATTTGCTGTCCAGCACTAACAAACATAATAAATAAATCAATAAAAAGACAAAAATGAACTGGCAGTAAAATCGACTTTAAGATCAGGTCTGTTTCCTCAGACTGAAGCAGGTTTTCCCGTCTCAAGTTGATTCAGAGAAAGTTTTAAACAAAGTTTGAGAAAATCACTGATTCTGAAAGACGTCAAATATTCTGAGAAAAACATCATCTCTGTTTTGTGCAGACGGCCCAGAGGCGTGATCTCTACGCCGGTCATCAGGACGTTTGGTCGAGGAGGGAGGTACCACACCCGGACCCTGAAGACTCAGACCTCGTACCTGGTGAGTTAAACCCAGATTTCCTTCCAATAAAACCACGTCTGAAGGGTTTACACCAGGTGGTTGAAGTGGATTAACTAATTCGTGCTTGTAGTTCAGCATCCTAAATAAAAACAAACCAGAAAGCAGAAACAAAACTCTCACGGAGCTGTTTTTGACTTGAGGTCCATCACAACTAAAATATGGTCTGCAAGTTAAAGTTTTTCAGACCAGATTCAGGATTTCACCACAATTAGTACAACCTTGCTTCCATCGAAGCCAGCTCTGTGTGTAAACAGTAAATCAAAGTAGAATCCCATCTTTTATTCCCAGAAGAAAATCACCAACATGTCAGGTGATGAAACAGACGTTTCACCTTGTGATGAAAATATGAGCTGATAGTGAATCTCATGCAGCAACACGTCTGGAAAAAGTTGGAACAGGAGCAACAAAAGGCTGGAAAAGTACCTGGTGGAAAAATGTTCCTCAGAATTTGAAGATCCACCATCTACAGTGTAGAATATCATCAGAAGATTCAGAGAATCTGGAGGAATCTCTGTGTGCATGGGACAAGGCTGAGCTCATTTTTCCGTGAGATATTAAAATGCCTCATTTTTTTTTTTTTTTTTTTTTTTTTTCGATCAGATGAACTTTACTGGTGTTCTGACAACATTATACAGTATATTTACTATGACTTCATTTCCAAAATGTGTATAAAGTTGCACAAATACATGTCCAAAGGTCAACCCAGCAGTCAGTCAGTCTGTTGTCTTTTTTTTTTTTTTTTTTATTTTATTGATTTTATCAATTGTATGAATACAGACAGAAATACAAGACAGAAAACAAAACAAGAAAATAAAATAAAATAAAATAATCCCCCCCAAAGCTAACCATGAGCGCTGCATTATATAGTTCTGTAAAACATAAGTATACAGGACCATTTGTGTACTTACGAAAAGAATAATTGTATAATCAACAGGGTTACAAGGGACAGTGGAATGATCAGCTTATATGCAACAGATGAAAGAGGAAAAGGGCAGTCAGGTTTTCTCTTCCAGGGATAAATAACGTTATGGTTTCTGTAAAAAGGAGTGGAGAGGTTCCCAGATCTTCCAGAATGTGTCAAGTTTGTGATTGAGATAGTGTGTCAACCTCTCAAGTGGAATAAAGGCAGAAATCTGTGATATCCACATGTCGACAGTAGGGACCTGAGAGGATGACCACCTCAACAGAATACATTTCTTAGCAAGAAAGGTAAGAACTGTTAGCAGAAATCTTGTGTTGGTGTCAAGAGTAGTATCTGAGGTATAATTCAGAAGATAGAAGGAGGGAGTCAGCTCAAAATGTTTCCCAATAACCTCTTGAATTACAGAGTGGACGCCCCTCCAGAAGGTCTGAATACAATTACATGACCAAAACAGGTGGAAAAAAGTACCTTTACATAATTTACACTTATAACAAGCATCAGAGGTGTCAGGGAACATTTTTTGGAGGCGAACCGGAGTGTAATAAGTTCGGTAGAAAAATTTGAAGTTCTGTTCATGAACAGAAATTGAGGTGCATTTGGGGAAAACCCCTCTACAAATCTTGTCCCAGTCGACAGAGGTAAACGTCGTCCCCAAATCATGCTCCCACAATGGTTTCACAGAATCATAACCAGAAGAGCCAGAATGAGTTAATGAAGCATAAATCTTAGAAATAAGTCCCTTCGGGGATTTGAATGAGATTATTGTGTTTTCCAACTCCGATAGCCTCACGCGAATCTGACCTGTTCTCAAAAGAGTCCCCATAAAGTGGCGAATTTGAAGATATTTATAGAAATCTTTATGGGGAATATCAAAATCAGTCCTTACTTGCTCAAATGATTTAACAGAGTTAAAATCCAAAAGGTCGTCAAAGTTTGACAGGCCCTTAGATGCCCACTCCGTCAAGCCAATATTCCTGATCTGTGTTGGTAAATCCGGATTCAAGGCCAGGGGAGACCAAGGGGAAAAAGCAAGGGGAATATTTAGATGTTTCTTTACATCTCTCCAAACTAGTAGTGTGTTGAAAACAATTATGTTCTTAGGAAGATTTAACTGTTCTATATTATTGATAAACGGGAGGGAGCTGAGTGTTCTGGGGTAGCAAGATTGAGATTCAAGATCAAGCCATAGGGAATCCTTCCTGCTCACAAACCAATTCGACATTATTCTAAGTTGTGCAGACCAATAATACAGTTGGAAATTGGGAAAGGAGGTGCCTCCAAGATCCTTTGGCCTGGTAAGTAGAGAGAATTTGACTCTTTGATGTTTATTATTCCAGATGTAGCAGGATATGTGGGAGTTCAGAGATTTGAAGAGTGCGGGGGTCAAATAACACGGGAGATTTTGAAATAAATAGTTCAGCCGGGGAAGAACATTCATTTTTATGGTATTGATTCTCCCAAGAAAGGAGGTTGGAAGAGGAGTCCATTTTATCAAATCATTTTTAATTTTTTGGAGTAAGGGTGAATAATTTGTTTCAAACAGATTATTTAAATCAGAGGCAACAAAAATACCCAAATATTTAAAACCTTTCGTGGATATTTGAAAGGGGTGATGTATTGACATATCCTGGGGGATATTAAAGGGGGTAGCGACTGACTTACCTAAGTTAATCCTATAACCCGACAGGGCGCTAAATGTATCTATAGATTCCAAAACTGCTGGAATTGATTTACAAGGATTGAGCAAATATAAAAGGACGTCGTCAGCAAATAAAGAAATAGTATGGTTTGCCTCACCTGTTCTAACCCCAGATATATTAGGGTTAGTTCTGATTACCTCAGCCAAGGGTTCAATAAATAATACAAATAGTAAGGGCGACAAGGGGCACCCCTGTCTGCAACCCCTACGCACTGGGAAGCCATCAGACATCAGACCGTTTGTATTGACCATTGCTATTGGATCTGAATAGAAGGATTTAACCATATTAATGAAATTAGGACCCAGACCGAATTTTGCCAGTGTCAGGAACAGAAAGGGCCACTCCACGCGGTCAAAGGCCTTTTCTGCATCCAGCGAAACAATAAGTGCTGGGTCATTATGGGTGTTAAGAAACTGGACCACATTAAGGGCGCGACGTACATTATCTGAGCCATACCTCATTTTTACAAAACCGGCCTGGTCCGGATTCATTATTTTTGGGAGAATGTTTTCCAGTCTTCGAGCCAATACCTTCGCAATAATTTTATAATCCACATTGAGGAGACTGATGGGCCTGAATGAAAAATGCCTCAGTTTTAACCTGATATGTTGTTTACATTGTAGAAGGAATCAAATCTGGGTTGATGAGATTCAGAACGGATGTTTCAGGGAGCTAAACTTGTATTTTCTGATCAAACTTGTTCAGATCTAAAAGCCCTTTAATGGATCCTTCTCTGAATGTGTCGTCTCCATGTTGTGCATGGTGTCTCATCTCCAGGAACTAAAGTAAAATCCTTTTTGTACCAGAGCAAGCCTGTAGGTAGACCTGCTGCAACGCCTGGACAGGAAGTGGTGAATGAGAGAAAGAACCTGAATCCCGAGGAGCAGAAATCATCCCTCGCTCCGTGCAACGCCTCAGCCAATGAGAACGGCGTGGAGGAGAAGGAGGCGGAGCCACCAAACGGGGATGAAGACGGATGCAGGGTTATCCAATCAGAAAGTGCCTTTAGCAGTGACTCCAAGACGTGCAATACTAACCCTCACTTCAATGCACTAAACGTAGACGGTGGTTGCCATAGAGATGAAGGTCTGGAGGCTGCTGCCCTTACAAAAGAAGAGTAAGCCTATTTTTCTAGAAAGGATGAAGGATGAAAGATGGAACAAAGTTTAAAAGAGGCCTCCAATCAAAATTAATTTTTCATTTCAGACGAGAGGTGAAGATAAAAATCTCTCGCTAAACTAAATCACTTTTCTCCAGTTAGACGATACGAGGCTTCATCTGGAAATGATTCCTCCTCTTTTAGGTTTAGACTTTTCCTGTAGGCCATTTCTGTTGTCATGGTGACGTGTGGTCTCATCTTTGATTTGGGTTCACGTTTCCCTCCATCCCACAAGCTGGTGGTGGAGTTTTTACCTCTGCATGGTTCCCATTTTAACCCCCCCGGACCCCCTGCAAACCAAGAAATGGCTCATATTTACTGACAGCCCATAAAAGGTGTTAAATTTAGTGACAGGATTTAATGTTTTTGTCTTATTGAACTCTGTTGCATTTAATTAAAAAGCAGAAAAGGTTATCTAGGCATTCTGGGATGTGTATTCATATTATATTGTTCTCTTTTTGCTGTTCTCTGCATTAGTCGAATATCTGATGAAGCTTGGATGGAACATCACCTTTAGTGGCTCAAAGCTGCAACTCCAGTTAAAACTTTAGTCTTGTTTTTACATTTCTACTAAAACATAACATTTGTCCTGAACTCCTGCAGCTTCTCGTCATTGATTAGTGATCAGAATCCCGCTGGCGAGGCGGTTAGTAGGTTACTTCCTGCTAACTAGTGGGATTTTACAGAATCAAGTGCTGATGGCTTTGATTAAATGTGGATGAATTGTGGTTGAAGGCTGTGATGCTTAATAAAACTATATTCTTTTAGTACAAACTGTTGGTGCTTTGATTTCTGTTGCTGCTCTTAAAATTTTCATCTTTTCCTAAAATAACGAACTTCGAGCTAAAACATGAAACATTGTCATCACGGCGTACTCTGGAGGTCACGAGCCTCATTTTCTTTATATTGTTTCCAAAGATCAAAAACATGTTTGTGCTCGATACCATCTGTGTTATAGGTTCTGTTCATGTGATCAGGCGTGTCAAACATACGGCCTGTGGCCCAAAAGCAGTCCATCAGAGGACCTGATCTGGCCCTGATCTGGCCCGACAGATGAATCTGGTAAATGTGGAAATGACTGGGGACTTAAACCACTTAATGCCCAAATTTATTGACTATTATATAAAGATAAAATAAATACATTCAAAATATGGGGGAAAAGTTAATCAAATAAAACACAGTAAAAAATTTATATTAAAATAAATACATAAATAATAGTAAATTTAAAAAATCATGAAAATGAACAACACAATTTGCTGCAAACTTATGACAAGTCAAAAGAGTAACTAATAAAAGTAACTAATACTGAACTTCTGGAGGGACTTTGGTATTGATGATAAATGTTAGAGATAATCTGGCTGCCTCATATCTTCCTGGATAGCAGTGTTTTTCATGTCCCATGTTGTCTGCACCTGATTAGAAATACCTGCTGCGATATTGAGCTTTTTGCAGGATTGTTTAGAAAAGGGCAATCATCATCATCATCATCATCATCATCTGCATCTGCATGTAGCTGCCCACCACCACCAGGTATGGATGAGGAGTGAACGAGTAACAGATTCACTATCAAACACTCTGGGTGCCTTGAAAAAAAACACTAAACTAATTCATTATAAATGACTTGAAATATTCAGTTAAATATTCATAATAACCGCATTTTATTACATTATCTTTATTAATAGGATGTAATAACCATCCTATTAATGACTATTTAATCAATATAATAAAATATTTTATTGTATCCATCTATCATGCAGCCCCCGCGCAGTGTAATGGTTTCACAAGCCTTCCTTACAATAAGATTTAACTACCGAAACATGGAAATGATCTGGGCTGCGTGCTCATCTCATAGTAACTTTACAATAAACACAAATATAATAGAATAATATAAAATAATAAAATAAAATATTCCATTTACTATGCAATAAGTAAAGAAGGTATTTATAATTCTTTAACGTTGTATAAAGAATAAAATAAAAATGTTGATAACAGATCGATGCTGAAAGTCATTGATCGGATTTAAAACTACTTCCTGACGTAAATTTCACATTTATTTATTTATTTATTTGTTTATTTATTTGGACTACATTTGGCTCCGGTTGCCGCTGCGAGCGGCTGGTGTGCAGTCAGCAGGGGGCATGCACACAGTCACCATCATAATAACAATAATAATAATAACAATAATAATAATTGTAGTAATGCGCGCGAGGAGCAGCTGCTGAGTCGGTCCTCCGTGGTTTCTCCGCTCCCGGTCCCGGTGTGATGGAGCAGGGCGCTTAGCTTCATGTGTCCGGCGGGACTGCCCCTGGCTTTTTTTTCTGGGGAAGATCATATTGGATGATATTGTTTGCAGGACGTTGTTCCTCCTGCAGCCCCCCCAGTCTATCCCGACGTAGTTGTGAATTGAACATGGCGACTGTTCCAGTATATTGCATCTGCAGATTACCTTACGACGTGACCCAATTTATGATCGAGTGCGATGCTTGCAAGGACTGGTTCCACGGCAGGTAAGGCCAGATCGCTCTCCGAGCTGTTTTTGTGGCCGTTTGCATGTTTGGGAAACAAACAAAAATGGCGAGGACTGGGCTGCGTTTGACAGCTTTGTGGCTCTCCGTCGCCCGTCTACATCTGAAGAGAGGCCGCTTGGAGAAGAAGAAGAAGGCGGAGTTAAATATAGCAGACCGGGGTTGTGACATTTTTATGAGAATAATACAAAACAGATTCCCCTGATTAGAAAATACTGCTGAATTTGTGTGATTTGATGGCGGCTTTGGTGTAACAACGGCTTGTTTGGGGCTATTTAACCTCCACCAACCGCAGCCTGTCTTCCCCTTGTCAGGAGCGGACGGCAGCGGGGAAAGCCTCGGCACAGTCGCCGCACATTTCTCTGTCGTTTCCCCGACTTCCAGCCGCTCTCAGACCCACATCTCACCTAAACTGTGGGTAAATGGTGTATTTCAGCCGCTTTTCCTGATTTTTAGCGGCTGTTTTTACAGAGGACGGTTAAAAAATCACGACCCGGGTCGGAGCAGAGCCCCGTAGCAGCCTTCCTGCCAGGCGGCAGCTATGGCTGACAATAGCCCGGGTCAGACGCCCGAAGCTCCGGCAGGAGACAAAATTGACTGTTCTGGTTCGTGTAGCTCATCTGGCCGCAGTTTGGAAATGGGGGACAAATGTTAGGTCTTTACGAATAAACAGGAGTCGTCTCGGCCGACGCCGCTCATCACTTTCCCCGCCGTACGAGTTGAAACGATCTCGTCCGAATGTCCGTTAACAAAATGTCATATTTTCCTGCCCTGTTTACGTTGTTTATTACTCGGCTGTTTTTCTGCACGTGGCGTGGCCTGGTGGTGTTCAGAACTGTTCGGTTGTATTCTGGATGTCTCTGTGTGAACAGTTTATTTATAAAATGCGTTTCTTTGACTGAACAAGCCCGTCGGAGCAGCGAACAGTATTTACGCGCCTGAACGTTAACCCTTTAATTTTCCCTTCCTGCTGCTCTGTCTCTACATTCACCACATTTTCATGCTGCCTGGTGAGTCGAGTCAAGTCCAGGGGAAAAGCCTTGACCTCTTCTCATGCACCACCACAAGCTGGACAACCACATGTACTTCGATCGAAACGCAAAGTTAGCGCCAAAATGTCCTCATATTCACCTTATACACACCAACAGCTGATAATGTGTCAGGAAAAAAAAAAAGAAAATCTGTCAAAGTAGGTTTCCCTTCACTTTATGTCCCAGCTTATAAATCCAATAGGCTTTCCATGAAGCAAAGGTGACATATAGATGGCAGGTTTTATAGTTGTTATCTTATGATAGAGATTTATTAGCAGCATCTGTGGCTTGGACATCTGAACAAGCAGGACTTTACTCACCGACCATTGTCAAGATGTTTGTTTACGGCCTTAACTAAATCCAGGATTGTATCGGATGGGTCGTCCTCTAAATATAAGGCTGGAAAACTGTCAGGTTCATCAGAAACAACGAGGGTAAAGTGGTTTTTGGTGGATTCTGTAGCACCTACATGCCCCAAACCTCTCAGATAATGCCAGATTCAGATTTTTACTATGACATGAGTAATAACTTTGTTGTTTAGGTGTTAGTTTCACAGCTCAATCTCTTTGTAGTAATACACTAATTGTAGCAGTCCTTGTTTCTTCACATTGGTATTGGGTTCTGTAGTATTGGAATACTTTTATGAATACTGAATACGGGTATACACACACACATAGTATTGGACCAATACTGGTATCGGTGCATCCCTACCATTAACAGATATAATTGTAAACACAGAGATAAACCATTAGCTACGTTTGCATGGAGCACTTTTATTCTGATCAAATGTCTAATCAGAATAAAAACGCGCCATGTAAACATGTCAGCTGATCCGATCAGCCTCGATCAGAAAGAATATTCAATCCGATCCAGAGGGGTGGTTTAAACCTTTTCACGATCGGGTCAGCAGGAGGAAATAAGCATGTCTGGGCTCATTGCGATGGTTTTGTGGTGGATGTTGTCTCTGCACATGCTTGAACCACGTGGGGGTGAGACGTAGCGAGTTTCAGGGAAGACTTGAAACATGGCGTCAGCAAAACAAGACAGGACTGAGGCGGATACGTTCTTGTTAGAAACGGAGCAAGCTGAGGATTATTGTGTATTTTCATGGTCAAAAGGTTAAAGAAGAAAAAAAAAAAGAAAACTCTTCTTCCGAACTAGTAGGTACTGCGCATGTCATATTAAAGCCAACCATCATGTAAATACAACTGATCGGATCATCCAGCGTCCATGTAAACATGTCAGCTAGAATCTCCGATCAGATTGATTTCAGTCGGAAAGATGACATATTTGTCCATGTAAACGTAGCTACCGATGCACAGAAAATCATCTATCCATCATTTTAATGCAAAGCATTTTAATTTTTATGGTCCATTTTTCCCAGGAATTTATACCAAACAAAAAGGTCTTATTTAGTCTGAACAATATTTTATGAAGGTCAGGTCAACACATACGAAATATTATGACTTTGACTTGAAGTCACACTTGTGAAAAGTTGTGCTAGTGCTAGCCAGAAGCGCCTGCTTGTTCAGCAGAGTGATTGACAGCAGCAGCAGCCAATCATCTGAGCAAGAAACTAAAGCAGAGCCAATCAGAACAGCTGAAATGGGTTGTAAGGCAGGTCATAAAGCAGCAATGTAGCTGGTAGCCAGCACGGATCTATCAGCTGTTTGTACGATGGAAAATGGTCGGGACAAGTCAGGATTTCCTGGATATTCCTAAGGACATGTTCCTACTGTTTATACCAAATTGTATGCCCATGCTATTAATAGATAAATTGCGTTGTTTTATTAACTTGAACAGAATGAAAAGCACAGAACTATCATCACATGCACAGCGTCACCTCTCTCCTCATCCATCCACACGTAAATGTGATGGAGATCTGGGATATTTACCTTGGTATTGGAACATTCATGGAGCAAAATGACATGTAATTATCCCGTCAAGCTATTAAAACAAAAGATGACGATAGTTTTATTTGGACATAACCACGGCTGCACAAATTTGTTGCGATAGTAGCCTGAAATGACGTACATACCCAGCAACTGCCTAAATGGTGGTAAATAATCTTTGTTTGCATATCTGAGGGAAGTGACGTTCCAAACGCTGCTGTGCATTAATTCTGTGTGCGTCAGCGGCCAATCAAATGTTCAAATCACTGTTACTGTCCTGGATGCTCCATGTCGAGGCTAGCGGCTGCAGCAACAGAGCACATGGAGGGAGCCTTGTGGTAGTTGAAGGTAACAAGAGGAGCAACGAAAGTGTGGATGCAGAAGAACTGGTGGCTAAAAAGGACATCACGCCGGTTATTTGGAGCTATTTCAGTTACAAGAGAGACGAGCGGTTACCGACAGGAAGTCTGCAGGACACGACCAGCACTTGTAGAAACCACCAGAGGAAACACAGAGAATCTCTGCTGCCACCTACAGGACGACCACGAGGCGCTGCAGACGAATCCAGCCGACGCTCTGTGTGGTGCGCCATCATCGACATGTGGACTGATCTGGAGATCTCAGTTATTCTGTTTTTCATATCAATCAGACATCAAATCCTTAATGTAAGCTCTGATTCATCTGATAGAAACTGATTTTAATAACTGATAATCCACCCTGGAGTATAAACACAAACCTCGTTATAATAAGTTTTTAAAGCTGGTAAAGAAACGGCTTCAAATTTTTGCAAAGGCTTTTAATTTTCTACATTTTCTCTGGCCTTTAGGCTGCAGGAACCTCTGGACACGATCTGTTTGTGTTACTGACAGAATCATTTTTATTAACAAGAGAAGTGTTACTAAAATTTAGCATGAGCTAAAACACCGCTGCTAACGCTAATAGAGCAAAAGCTCTGCCAGTGGAACTGACAAAACACATTTGTGATTGTGTGAATTTAGAGTTGGTTCAGTGACAAGACAACGTATCATATAGAACCTCTGGAAAAATGTAGATCTAGTTTCCTGGCGTGAGCTGCTGGGGCAAACTGGAAATTGCTTTTCACCGGCTTCTGAACTTTTGATTAAAGACGGTAAAGAAAACTTTTCAGCCACGTTCGAGCCTCAGCAGCAGGAGATGAAACGTCCAGTAACGACACCCCCTGCTGCTGAAGTGACAACATCCCACAGTGTTGGCGTTCCCGTTGGACTCTTCACATGCCAACATTTCTCTGTTTACTTCAGTTCAGCATCATTCATACAAAAATCCAATTCAATCCAATTTATTTTAGTCCAGTTAAACCACCCAGCCCCCCCCTTGTATTTGACCAAGTCACACCTTTATGAACTAAAACTCGACACCTTTTTCTCCATCTGTTTCTCCATCTTCCTCTCCATCTGTCTCTTTTCCCGTATTTCCACATGTCTCTCCATCTTCTTCTCCATCTGTGTGTCCATCTTCTTCTCCATCTGTGTCTCCACCCTTTTCTCCAACTGTCTCTCCACCTTTTTCTCCATCTGTCTCTCCATCTTCTTCTCCATCTGTGTGTCCATCTTCTTCTCCATCTGTGTCTCCACCCTTTTCTCCAACTGTCTCTCCACCTTTTTCTCCATCTGTCTCTCCATCTTCTCCATCTGTGTGTCCATCTTCTTCTCCATCTGTGTCTTCACCCTTTTCTCCAACTGTCTCTCCACCTTTTTCTCCATCTGTCTCTCCATCTTCTTCTACATCTGTCTCTTCTACTGTCTTTCCACCTGTCTCTCCACCTTTTTCTCCATCTGTCTTTTTTCCCGTATTTCCACCTGTCTCTCCACCTTCTTCTCCATCTGTGTCTCCACCTTTTCTCCATCTGTTTCTCCACCTTCTTCTCATCTGTCTCTTCTACTGACTTTCCACCTGTCTCTCCACCTGTCTCTCCACCTTTTTCTCCATCTCTCTTCTACTGTGTTTCCGCCTGTCTCTCCACCTTTTTCTCCATCTGTCTCTCCACCTTCTTCTCCATCTGTCTCTTCTACTGTCTTTCCACCTGTCTCTCCACCTTCCTCTCCATTTGTCTCTCCTCCTACATTTCTGCCTGTCTCTCCAACTACCTCTCCATCGGTTTCCCCAGCTTCTTCTCCATCTGTCTATCCTCCTGTCTCTCCACCTTCTTCTCCACCTGTCTTTTCACCTGTCTTTCCACCTTCTTCTTAATCTCTCTTCAACTGTCTTTCCACCTGTCTCTCCACCTTTTTCTTCATCTCTCTTCTACTGTCTCTCCACCTACCTCTCCACCTGTCGCTCCACCTTCTTCTCCATCTGTCTCTCCTCCTTCTTTCTATTACCGGGTCGTCCCCTTCATCGGGTCCACCTTCTAGTACCAGGTCGTCCTCTTCATCGGGTCCACCTTCTAGTACCGGGTCGTCCTCTTCATCAGGTCCTCCTTCTAGTACCGGGTCGTCCTCTTCATCAGGTCCTCCTTCTAGTACCGGGTCGTCCTCTTCATCGGGTCCACCTTCTAGTACCGGGTCGTCCTCTTCATCGTGTCCACCTTCTAATACCGGGTCGTCCTCTTCATCGGGTCCACCTTCTAGTACCGGGTCGTCCTCTTCATCGGGTTCACCTTCTAGTACCGGGTCGTCCTCTTCATCGGGTCCACCTTCTAGTACCGGGTCGTCCTCTTCATCGGGTCCACCTTCTAGTACCGGGTCGGACCTTTTTAATGCTGGTGTGATAGATGAAGCAGGTGGTGGAAACCTTCCTCAGAGGTTTTCTCCATATTAACATGACAGCATCACACAGTTGCTGCAGGTTTGTCGGCTGCATCCATGATGAGAATCTCCCGTTCCACCACATCCCAAAGCTGCTCTACTGGACTGAGATCTGGTGGCTGTGGAGGCCGTTGGAGTCCAGTGAACTCATCGTCATGTTCTAGAAAGCAGGTGGAGATGATCTGAGCTTTGTGACATGGTGCATTATCCTGCTGGAAGTAGCATCAGAAGATGCTCCACTGTGGTCATAAAGGGATGGACATGGTCAGCAACATTGAAGGGGAAGCAGATACCATTTGTAGGAGCCGTGAAAGTCATTTTTTGCTCATGAGGATGCTGTTGTGTGCACACTTGATTGGTACTTGGGTGGTGAGTGTCTCACTTTGGGTGTGTTTTCTGCAGTTACAAATAGTTGCCCTCACCTATGCGCATCACCTGTCTTGGAGGGTGTAGGGGTGGGATGAGCTCAGGCAGGAAGTTTAACCGCAGCTACGGCCTAAGTCATGCACCATGTCATCTGTATTGTGGCGATTCCTTGCATATGCTAAATAATAATTAAATGGTTTGTGCAACGTTATGACATGGAAGCAGGTTGACCTGATGAGTGAATGTTTTGATAAGTTTACCTTTTCTATCCAGTCTAGTGTTTGATCAAACCTTTCAGCTTCATCTGATAAGGTTGGATAGGGAGCCTGGAGCCGTCTGGTCTTTCTTAGATTCGTTGTGGCTTGTTGTTGGAAATGTTTTTTGTGTTTTAGATCAACTCGGTAACCATTATGCAGGAAACCAAGTTATTATTCCAGTCTCTCTGTCTCCATCCAGACATCCAGCATCTGAGGAGCTCCTTTAAAACTTCTAAGGGTTTTTCTTTTCCCATTTTCATTCATGTATCACATAGAAAGGCTGAAGTGATATGTTATTCAAGCGTCTTTACACAACAACTTTTCCACACAAAATCCAAAATTTTGCTCCTTTGGTATTTGGAGAAAAAATGCATTTACACATTAACAGAGTGGAAGCTACCTCCATGCAGTTGGAAAACATAAATATGACTGGAAATGTGTCTGCATGCTAGGCCTGTAGAGGGCGCTGAGACCTTGCCAAGTTTTATCCGGAGGCGTCCTTTGGTCCCTCTGCCTTTTCAGAGGTGTATTGATTACCTGCTTCTTTGCTGACGGTATAAATGTTGCAGGGGAAGCCAGTTTTGCTTCAAGAGACCAAATAACTTAAAAAGATTGAAGAGCACAAACAAAACATGGAGCTCCACCCTCGTTCTCATTCTCACACCATGAAGCTTTACAGTTACAGTTAATGTGTAGGTTTATTTATTTTGCACACAGCGGAGCAGATTTAGATGGAATTTACTTTACTTTGTTGTTCTAGTATTTTGTTATGTTGGAATTTGAAGATAGACCAAAATAGAACTCAAAGACCAATGAGGAAATTAATTACACAGGATAAACTGATTATTTCTCTGATAATAGCCGTATCAAGAACATCTGTACTGGTGACGTCCCTACCTGGTAGTAGGAGTCTACGTCATTTTTAGCAGAAAGGATGTTGGGACAAACCAGCGAGACATTTTTGTTGACAGGAAGATGAACAGCTGACGTTTTCATCCGCATTCGCTTATAAAGAAACATCCACTCAGCCAGATAAGAATTCTGAAACTGACGTGTAATGTTCGTTTAGATTCGCTGCCGTCCAGGTCAGGTGTTTCAGAAAGGTGAAAGTTTAACAGGTGTGAGCTGAGTCATCTGCTCTGCGTCTGCCTAAATAAACCAAGTCTTTCCCACATAGACGCTTCTTAATCTTTTTCTAAACAAAAATGAGAAAAGACATATGTATCCAGCGACCGAGCGTCTCCATCTGGTCCTCCAGCGAGCGGAGGACGGAGCGTCTCCATCTGGTCCTCCAGCGAGCGGAGGACGGAGCGTCTCCATCTGGTCCTCCAGCGAGCGGAGGACGGAGCGTCTCCATCTGGTCCTCCTGCGAGCGGATGACGGAGCGTCTCCATCTGGTCCTCCAGCGAGCGGAGGACGGAGCGTCTCCATCTGGTCCTCCAGCGAGCGGAGGACGGAGCGTCTCCATCTGGTCCTCCTGCGAGCGGATGACGGAGCGTCTCCATCTGGTCCTCCAGCGAGCGGAGGACGGAGCGTCTCCATCTGGTCCTCCAGGGAGCGGAGGACGGAGCGTCTCCATCTGGTCCTCCAGCGAGCGGAGGACGGAGCGTCTCCATCTGGTCCTCCAGCGAGCGGAGGACGGAGCGTCTCCATCTGGTCCTCCAGCGAGCGGAGGACGGAGCGTCTCCATCTGGTCCTCCTGCGAGCGGAGGACGGAGCGTCTCCATCTGGTCCTCCAGCGAGCGGAGGACGGAGCGTCTCCATCTGGTCCTCCAGCGAGCGGAGGACGGAGCGTCTCCATCTGGTCCTCCAGCGAGCGGAGGACGGAGCGTCTCCATCTGGTCCTCCTGCGAGCGGATGACGGAGCGTCTCCATCTGGTCCTCCAGCGAGCGGAGGACGGAGCGTCTCCATCTGGTCCTCCAGCGAGCGGAGGACGGAGCGTCTCCATCTGGTCCTCCTGCGAGCGGAGGACGGAGCGTCTCCATCTGGTCCTCCAGCGAGCGGAGGACGGAGCGTCTCCATCTGGTCCTCCTGCGAGCGGAGGACGGAGCGTCTCCATCTGGTCCTCCAGCGAGCGGAGGACGGAGCGTCTCCATCTGGTCCTCCTGTGAGCGGAGGACGGAGCGTCTCCATCTGGTCCTCCTGCGAGCGGAGGACGGAGCGTCTCCATCTGGTCCTTCAGCGAGCGGAGGACGGAGCGTCTCCATCTGGTCCTCCAGCGAGCGGAGGACGGAGCGTCTCCATCTGGTCCTCCAGCGAGGACGGAGCGTCTCCATCTGGTCCTCCAGCGAGCGGAGGACGGAGCGTCTCCATCTGGTCCTCCAGCGAGCGGAGGACGGAGCGTCTCCATCTGGTCCTCCAGCCTATGTAGTTGACACACTCCAAAGTCAGTTTAACGTTTGTGAAATGGGACAGCCTTCCTGGCCAACAAGAATTTCCCACCGCAGCAGCGTAGGACATTGAATCACTTAAACCTCTGAAATTACCGTTTGCATCATAGGACACGCTAGTGAACATTAACACAACATTAATGTAAAAAAACAACAAAAACAAAAATCGGTCTGACGCTCTGTTGTTTTCCAGCTGGTAGACTCTTTAATAACCTCTTAAAAATCGAAGAATATCGAATATTACAGAAATTTAATGTCACCATTTAACAAACATATTTTTTAATGTACTTGGTTTTCTTAGTTTCTACTAAAGTATTGTTTAATTAAAAAAAAAAAAAAAAAACATACTCTTCTGAGCTCGGTTGCTCATTTGTCACCATCTTGTGTGCAATGAATTCTGGGAGAAAAGAAGCCACGAAGGATGCATCACAAGCAGCCTTCCTTTGAGGCCAAACGAAGTACAGATTGGTAGGGTGGATTTGGAGGCTCCTTCGAATTGGGGCAGTGCTTGGCGCCATGATGACGTATGCAGCCGATGAATCTGCACTTTTAAATCTGCAAATTTAAAGTGTAGCTCCACCCACTGCCTAATTTGAAAAATGCCAGAAACTGCAAGGGTTAGGGTGGGAGGTGTGGGGTGATCAGCGGGTGGAGAGTGGGCGGTTCAGGATCCACAGGCAGGAATGATTGACAGACAGCAGCTCAGCTCACTGGCAAGATGCAAAGCAACATTCACAAAGCAGCTACACCATAGAGCGTCTTTGAGCTACACATGAACGAGGTGGTCCTGAACTTATCAGTGTGAGCCGTTAGCGCTGTTAGCTGCCTGTCAGCAGCTCCAGCAGCTCTGGAAAGCTGTGGAGACTCGCGGCAGGTTGTGGCAGCTGCAGGAAGAGCTGCTGGAAGTTGCTGCTGCTACGATTTGAACTGTCTGTCACCAGATGAGGATCAGCAGGTAAAGAATAAAGTCCGGTGTTACTTTTACACCCTCAAAACCACAAATCTGTCCCACTGCAGGAACATTTCATCATAAACTCTGTGAAAGAATAGAAGTCTGAAACTAGCAGATCTACACCAGATAAGCTCACATCCCTTCATATGCGTTGGTGGGCGTGGCTTTCTGTGCCTGCAAGGTGAGGCCCCGCCTACCTGCATGTGGAGGGAGGGGCTGTGGGGTTTTTAAAATTTTTTCATGACATAGATAACCTCTCTGTCACAAAAAACATAACCTGGTTTTACCGTGTAGAGGGCGCTATGAGCCATTTTTTACCCACAAAATCCTGTTTTCAAAATAAATTAAAAATATACAAATTCTGTCACCAGTATATGTGGTTTTCATCACAACTAAGTAATACTGTTTTGTTTACAGCTCAAAAAAACCCATTTTTGGGTGCACTACCCCTTTAAAGACATTTTAATTGCTGTGAAGAAAGTAGAATATCCCACAACTACTCTTATGATATTTAAAACTTACCCATATGGCGTAAACCATAACTTCTGGACGCCTGAGAAACAACCTCCAGTTTTTTTTTTATTTATGAATTTATTTTCTGTTATTTTCCATTTTTTGTATACAGTTATTGTTATTAATTTATTTAATGTTTATCTGTATTTTATTCCAGTCATTTTCTGTTAATGATCTTTTCCCTTGTTTTGCTGTATTTATTTTATTTTTTAGATAATTCAGGGATTGAAGCAGGGATTGATGAACTACATCATTCATCAAGTCAAATTTATTGTTTTTGCTGGTTTATTTTACAGAAAAAAAAAAAAACAACTTTTTTAGCGATAAATCAGAGCAACCAGCAGCTTGAAGGCACCACCTTCGTCTTCCTCCAGCTGTAAAATGATTCTTCATGGAGAGCTTAGAAGCTTCTTTGTGAAGATGGCGGTTGGCTTGTAGACACGTAGGTGGTCTTATTGCAGTCAGGAAGTGTTTGTTCTGGTCTCTGAACTTTATGATGCCGACGGCTTCTGTTTCCAGAGAGACAGAGCAGCTGGCTAAAACAAAACAAGCATTAGCTGCAGAGCTCTCACAACATCTTTATAACATCTACAGCTCAGATCTTCATCGTTAAAACTTGATGCTGTTGTGGTTTCAGCTGTGTTGGGGTGGATGAGGACGACGCTCCAGACATCGACATATATCACTGTCCAAACTGTGAGAAGACTCACGGCAAATCCACCTGTGAGTATCTGCTGTGACTCGTATTGTCCCCGTGAGTCAGAGCAAAAACCTGTTGCCATGACGATTCCTCGTCTGCTTTCCCGTCATCCTGTCACCTGATGTAAAATGCTAAAAACAAACTAATGACAGCGTCTACAGATTGTTTATGGTGTTTTCTTTCTTCACCAGTGAAAAAGAAAAAGAACTGGAGCAAACATGACACGGGGCAGAGCACGGACATCAAGGCTGTTCAGAACGGCAGTCAAGTTTTCATCAAAGAGCTTCGCAGCAGAACATTTCCGAGGTAAAGACCACGTTCACGTGTTCAACGTTACCTCAGCTCCACCTCCATAAAAGCCAGCTCTCTGTGTAAACTGTAAATAAAAAGAGAATTCAATATTTTATTCCCAGTAGAACCAACATGTCAGATGATGAAACAGAGACGTTTCACCATGTGATGAAAAGTGAATCTGATGCAGCAACACGTCTGGAAAAAGTTGGAACAGGAGCAACAACAGGCTGGAAAAATACCTGGTACAAACCAGAAACACCTGGAGGAGCATTTGACAACTAATCTGGTTACCTCATGAACCAGAACATCAGGCGCGAAGACACCAGAGAAGAAACCCTGGAGGCCAGAAACACCTTGATGATGTGAAGTCGTGCTCCTCCCCCTCCTCCTGCTGCTGCTGATGATGCTGATGTCCTGCAGAGACGATGATGGACTGAAACTAAAATCTGGGTCTGAGCACTCAGTTAGCTGCAGGACAGATAACATGAGAACAGACTGGATGAATCCACAGACGTGAGAGGAAAAATGTTGATGGAGACGATATTTACCAACACGTCTGTTCTGGAAACGTTTGGAGGGAAACATCAGGAGAGGACGTCTTTGTTGTTCACACATTCACCATGAACACAGATTTTACTGATGAGAAAAGGTTTGATATAAATTCAGTCATGATTATCATCACCCATCATGATTAAAACATGTTTCAAACGTTTGAATGTGAGTTGCAGCTGATGCTGCAGCTTGTTTACTTCTGTTGCCTGAAACGCTGCTTTAAGAAAGGCACTTAATCCAGAAGTTTCCTTCAAAGATCACCAAATGATATTCAGACTGAGTGTAATGTGGATGAGCAGAGGACAGAGAGATGGTTGGCGTCCATCATTTAATTAGTTACTTGCTCTGAAAATCAGCAGCTTCATTCATTCACTGAGTTGTCCAGAGTTAAAGCAGCAGGCAAGAAGATGAAGTGAATCAGGAGCCTGAACGCACCTCCAGCGATGGATGTTTGACCGCGTTTTCCTCCACAGTCCCTCTGAACCAGCCGGTAAAGGAAGAGCAGGAAACTCCAGCTGATCAGGATTTTCTCTAAATGTGTTGCATGTTTGAAACCTTCCACTGGGGGGCGCTGTGTGACCATGTCTGGAGTTCTGCCTGCTCTCTGCAGGCAGTCATCAGATGTTTGTCTAACACAGAGTTTTGCTTCTCAGTGCTGATGACGTGGTGGTCAAACTAAGCGGCGGTCAGCTGACAATGGACCACCTGGAGGAGAACGGCTTTAATGAACCAATCCTGGTCCAGAAGAAAGACGGTCTGGGAATGTCCATGCCCGCCCCCACCTTCTACATCAGTGATGTGGAGAACTACGTTGGTAAGAGGCTGATTTCTTCTAACGCACCTCTGACTTCTGCAGTTTCTGGTAATGACGCTACAACAAATTAAAGCTCATATCTATCATATCTGGAGCGACCCGTCTCCATGTCAGGAGGCTTTATTCTGAAGTAGTTTCATTACTTGGTGAGTAAATGAGCAGCTTGTCTTTGGCTGCTGTATGAAAGCTGCAGCTTTCTCAGAAATTCAAAAGAAACAAGTTTGATGTCAATATGTAGATGAAATGAATTCTGAACCTTTGTATCACAATCAGCAGCTGAATTGCGTTTCTCTCACTTCACTATGGAAGCTCCGAGCAGCCATGATTGAAGATTCTTCCAACATGATTACCTTGAGATAGTGAGGATGATATCCTGGAGATTACAGATTAATTTCTACCATTACTGAGACAAAGTTTACATTTTATTTTAAAACAAAATGTTTTCTTTGTTTGGGCTCAGGAAGTGAACAGAACACCACATTCTTGCTTTATCGCACCATTACTGATTCTAATCAGGACAATTACCAAATAAATGAGGTGATAACCACTCGTGTTTGAGCTCACCTTCATCATCCTGTGATCTGAAAAAAACAAAATTATCCAGCAGGAGGTTATCTGGAGAAAAATAACTTGTTTTATGAAAATGAGATTTTAAGATATTAGCATGAAAAGTGAGTGCTCTCAGCTTCCGTGCTTTGTTTCTATTTTGTTTTACCTGATTACATTTTATTTTATTGCAAATTTTCATTCAGTTTTGTGAAAATAGCTTGTCTCAGTTTTTTATATCTAACACCAACAATAATAATAATAATAATAACAATAATAATAATAATGATGATGATGATGATGATGATGATAATAATAATAATAATGATTATAATAATGATAATAACAAAAACAACAATAATAATAATAACAATAATAATAACAATAACAACAATAACAATAATAATAACAATAATAATAATAATAATAACAATAATAATAATAATAATAACAATAATAATAACAATAAGAACAATAACAATAATAATAATAACAATAATAATAATAATAATAATAACAACAATAATAATAATAATAATAATAACAATAATAATAATAATAATAATAATAATAACAATAATAATAATAATAATAATAATAATAATAATAATAATAACAATAATAATAATAATAATAATAATAACAATAATAATAACAATAAGAACAATAACAGTAATAATAATAACAATAATAATAATAATAATAATAATAATAACAATAATAATAATAATAATAACAATAATAATAATAATAATAATAACAATAATAATAACAATAATAATAATAATAACAATAATAATAATAATAATAACAATAATAATAACAATAAGAACAATAACAATAATAATAATAACAATAATAATAATAATAATAATAATAATAACAATAATAATAATAATAATAACAATAATAATAATAATAATAATAACAATAATAATAACAATAAGAACAATAACAATAATAATAATAACAATAATAATAATAATAATAATAACAATAATAATAATAATAATAATAATAACAATAATAATAATAATAATAATAACAATAATAATAACAATAAGAACAATAACAGTAATAATAATAACAATAATAATAACAATAATAATAATAATAATAATTAATTTATTGAAAATTATTCTGAATATAACCCTGGATATTGTTATTACAGGGTTTTAATCACTAAGAAAAGTTACTTTTTTGTTCATGTTTGATGTCAGATTCTTTTTTGAAAGCTGTTGACCAAAATGCAGACCATCATAAAATAAATAAAAGCATCAGAAATTTTGACATAAGGGACAAGAAAAACAAAACAACAAAAAAAAACAAAAAAAAACAACAACAACAAAAGAATTTAATTTCTCCTCAAACCAAGGAATCAAGTTTTTTAAATATGATGCATGGGTTTCTGCTTTCTCCTCTGACACACACGAAATACAAGGAGGCAGTCAATTAAGCAGTTTTCAGGACAGAAATATCACCATAAAATCCATCCAGATCACACTTCTGGTAGATGTGATGACGTTTCAATGTTCATGATTCAAGACAAGCTGCAGGATTGTGGATCAGCTGCAGCCTAGGAAAGTCAGCCTTACCAGGCGTTACCAGGAGTTACCACACATTACATGGCGTAACTAGGAGGTACCAGGCATTAACCAGGAAATACCAGGTGTTACTAGGAGTTACTTGGCATTACGAGGCGTTACTAGATGTTATGAGGTGTTAGAAGGTGTTACCAAGGGTTACCAGGCTTAACCAGGCATGTCGTATTACGAAGCATTACAAGGTATAACACGGTGTTGTGAAGAATTACAAGGCCAACATCAGGCCAAAGTGAGGCCAACATCAGGCCAACGTGGGGCAAACATCAGGCCAACATGAGGCCAACATCAGGCCAACGTGAGGCAAACATCAGGCCAACATCAAGCCAACGTGAGGCAAATATCAGGCCAACGTGAGGTAAACATCAGGCCAACATGAGGCCAACATCAGGCCAACTTGAGGCAAACGTCAGGCCAATGTGAGGTAAACATCAGGCCAACGTGAGGCAAACATCAAGCCAACATGAGGCAAATATCAGGCCAACGTGAGGTAAACATCAGGCCAACTTGAAGCCAACATCAGGCCAACTTGAGACAAACATCAGGCCAATGTGAGGTAAACATCAGGCCAACGTGAGGCAAACATCAGGCCAACGTGAGGCCAACGTGAGGCAAACATCAGGCCAACGTGAGGCAAACATCAAGCCAACATGAGGCAAATATCAGGCCAACGTGAGGTAAACATCAGGCCAACTTGAAGCCAACATCAGGCCAACTTGAGACAAACATCAGGCCAATGTGAGGTAAACATCAGGCCAACGTGAGGCAAACATCAGGCCAACGTGAGGCCAACGTGAGGCAAACATCAGGCCAACGTGAGGCAAACATCAAGCCAACATGAGGCAAATATCAGGCCAACGTGAGGTAAACATCAGGCCAACTTGAAGCCAACATCAGGCCAACTTGAGACAAACATCAGGCCAATGTGAGGTAAACATCAGGCCAACGTGAGGCAAACATCAGGCCAACGTGAGGCCAACGTGAGGCAAACATCAGGCCAACGTGAGGCAAACATCAAGCCAACATGAGGCAAACATCAGGCCAATGTGAGGTAGACATCAGACCAACGTGAGGCCAACATCAGGCCAACTTGAGGCAAACATCAGGCCAACATGAGGCAAATATCAGGCCAACATGAGGCCAACATCAGGCCAACTTGAGGCAAACATCAGGCCAACTTGAGGCAAACGTCAGGCCAATGTGAGGTAAACATCAGGCCAACGTGAGGCCAACATCAGGCCAACGTGAGGCCAACATCAAGCCAACATGAGGCAAATATCAGGACAATGTGAGGTAAACATCAGGCCAACGTGAGGCAAACATCAGGCCAACGTGAGGCCAACATCAAGCCAATGTGAGGCAAACATCAGGCCAACGTCAGGCAAACATCAAGCCAACATGAGGCAAACATCAGGCCAATGTGAGGTAGACATCAGACCAACGTGAGGCCAACATCAGGCCAACGTCAGGCAAACATCAAGCCAACGTGAGGCAAACATCAGGCCAACGTGAGGCCAACATCAGGCCAACTTGAGGCAAACATCAGGCCAACTTGAGGCAAACATCAGGCCAATGTGAGGTAAACATCAGGCCAACGTGAGGCCAACATCAGGCCAACGTGAGGCCAACATCAAGCCAACGTGAGGCAAACATCAGGCCAACATGAGGCAAACATCAGGCCAACCTGAGGTAAACATCGGGCCAACGTGAGGCCAACATCAGGCCAGCATGAGGCCAACATCAGGCCAACATCAGGCCAACGTGAGGCAAACATCAGGCCAACGTGAGGCCAACATCAGGCCAACATGAGGCCAACATCAAGCCAACGTGAGGCAAACATCAGGCCAACTTGAGGCAAACATCAGGCCAATGTGAGGTAAACATCAGGCCAACGTGAGGCCAACATCAGGCCAACGTGAGGCCAACATCAAGCCAACGTGAGGCAAACATCAGGCCAACATGAGGCAAACATCAGGCCAACCTGAGGTAAACATCGGGCCAACGTGAGGCCAACATCAGGCCAACGTGAGGCCAACATCAGGCCAACTTGAGGCAAACATCAGGCCAACATGAGGCCAACATCAGGCCAGCATGAGGCCAACATCAGGCCAAAGTCAGAGGGGTATTGCACGAAACCAAGATAAGGGATTAAGCTGGGATATGTTGGTTATCCTGGCTGAATTTAGCCCTAAGTCGGTTGCATGAAAGCAGCTCAAACTAAACCCGGCCAAGTTACTGTGGTGATTTATCCGCTGCAGCTAGCCTGCTCCAGACCAGGCTAACTGCCGGAAGATTAATCCTAGCGAGTCACCTGCATGTCCAACATCAATTCTGTGAGGAATAATGTGTTTTACAGCATGTCCATGGTCTTCCTAAGTATGGCGCATCATTTTAATCATCCAGTATTAAAATATTACATATACAGTCACTGTACATTTAATCCAAATCTGTTCGTAATCGCAACAGCCTTTTTATATGGATTCGAGTTGTAGTATTATTACTCAGGCCAAGTGTTATATTGCTATGCTAATGAAGCCTGCTCGTCAAAGTGCTGTCAGAGGTTTTATAAATATGTGTTTTATTGCATTAATTGAGATTACAAAACACAGCGGATGAGGTTACAAAGGTGTATTCAAAGAAATCCGTGACGAGGGCAATGTAGAATATTCAGGTCCAACTCCCCTTCACCTGTTCCCTCTTCATAATGGCTTGCCCTTTTTCGGAGGATGTGCTGGACGAGGAAGCCCGCATCCTCAGAAGAGCATTCAGACGTGAATGAGTCTTCAGGGACAGCTCACATCCCCTGGCCTTTGGAGATGACTATGTCATTGAGAGATACAGATTTTCGGTTACTGGATTTCCAGGTCCAGTTTTCTGAGTGTCCGGCGTTTAATCTCAAGATCCAGCTCCATTCCTTGGAGCTTGCTCTTTTTGAGTCAGCTTTTAACATCTGCCAGCTCTCTCTCTCTCTCCAGGTGCCCTGAATAAAGCGTTCTGACAGTTTGTGAAGTCTGTAAAGGAAATGTCAGTTAGCACAGCAGGATTTGTGCATAACGTAGATGTACTTTAGCCAATACTCACAATGTTACCAGGCCGCTTAGGAGACTGTGCAGCATCCGGGTCCTGCTACACATTTTCTCTTAGCACCACATCACTGACTTCATATCCTTCATGGAATAAATAAGCAGGCCAATGTTCTTATATTTAATTTTTTCTTGCTGCAGGTCCTTTTATGGCCAGACAGGTTTGTTCTTTATGAAGGACAGAAAGATAAAATAGATAAAAACGTTACATGAGGAAAATAGATTAAATGACACATTGTGGATAATTGTTTGCACCTAATCATACTCTACATTTCCTGAGTAACATGCACCTGCTTGTCACTCTTAAAGTATACAACAGTTAGTGGATTTGAAAAGTAATCCTTTAATTGTAGCCTAATTATGACAGTTCCAGTGGAGCACTGTTTATTAATTGTACAGTTTTTGACTACTTACGCATTGAGCCGGTCGGCTATTGTCTGCCAGGCTCTCTCGCGTTCTTTACTTATGGCATTGGTTTTGCCTTTTTTCCTTATAATATCCTTAACTTCGTCAGAGAACTCCGTCAGGAGCTGTTGTTCAGCGGCCGTGACGTAGGACGCGCGACTTTTATCCATTTCCCCATCGGTGATTCTGTGAGCGATCGCGAGGTCTGCTTCAGTATGCCGTGCACACGCACTTATCCCAACTATCTTCACCTGGCTTAACCTAGCCGCACCTTCTCATCCTGGCTCAGCAAACGTGCAACCAATTAAGCCAGGATAGGCCGCGCAAGCTAGGTCAAGCTGGGCTTGCTTAATTATCCTGGATTTCTTTATTCTGGTTTCGTGCAATACCCCTCAGGAATGGATCTGAAAAGGTTTTTGATTATTCTCTCTGTAATCTGGATGAGACCAGTCTTCTGCTCCCCCAGCTTTGTTCCTCCATCTTTTTTTTCTTTCTTTTTAATTTGTTTTATAGTTATGCAATACTGGGGTTAAATTGAACCATACAGCATCAACATTCATCTCGGGCCTTGACAAAATGTAGTGACCAAGTGACACCATCACACAATTACATTTTTTAGCCTTTAGTTGCCTTTGGTGGAGAGAATGAATTATTTCTGGGAGACACAAGAGGAATTTATCTCAGAGGAATAAAACTTCTCATAATTCTTACATTAAAATGTAAAATAATAAAATGATGTGAGGACAGATCGCTCTCATGGATCTGATGATGCTGCTTTTAAGGTTTACACATTTTTATGGTTGTAATGCAGCAAATCACATTTAATATTTCCTGAAGTGAGTCATTACATATGTGTGGTCATAATACTTCTGTCCCATTCTGAGGTGCGTGTCGCTGTTAGGACCGATCTTTTGTGAAATTATATAAAAACAACTAATAATTCAGTCTCAATCCTCATAAAGGTATAATTTTATAAAAATTCAAAATATTTAAAATTAGAGTAAATAATATAATAAGAAAAATAATAATTTATAATATCTTACTAATTATTATTTATTATTCTAAATATTGAAACATGTTTGAGTGTGAATGGGCCACTACCAGGAAGCTAGCTACAGCTGATGATAAGGGGTTCAGTTTTCTTCAAACTAAAGTGATGGACGGAATGTGGACCAGTTATTCTTTGGTTATATCACCTAAACAAGTGGGCATGCAACAGGAAAACAAAAAATAATCCAAGTATTATAGTACATTAAATTATAATAATATATTATGGTCAAGACAACAACGCAGCATTATAAAGAGAAGTCACAACGTCACAGGTACAAGAAATGCTGGGGTAGACCAGTTCTTAATAAAAAGAAGACTTACCCTAAGATTTATTGTAAAATGATAAAAGTTGCACTTTTAGTTTTTCTTGAAGATGGAGATGGAGTTAAACATTTTCAGGTTCTCATTGACATCTGCGGTCCCCTGCATGCGGTGCTAAAGCTGGCGCATTTAAGTCTTCATTTTCACTTTTTATTCTCTGTGGCTTAGGTGTGCAAAAGAAGGAAGATTGCAATGAGGTTGCATAATTTACAGTTAAGTTTATGGAAAATATATTACACAAACATTTTGAAGATAATTACAGTGACAGTAGACCATGACAAGGCACGCATAACTTTTAACTGGGTTGGAAATGTATCACACAAGATGGTATTGTAGTAATGTATGTCCACTTTTAAAATGTAGAACATCATCCAGGAATTTCCTGCCCAATAATAGCATAAAATTTATTTGTATATATTTAGAAATAAATGTGTGTGTTATATTAAGACTAAACTCTGTGAAATGTGTTTTTGTATGGTAACATAGCGGGTTTGCGCCAGCAGGGGGCGCCTGCGCTCTGCAATCAGATGCACACCTGAACCCAGACTGCTGGGTAAATGTTGTACCTGGTATCTGCTCAGATTTTCATGGCGGCGTTTCCTGTTTCAGGTCCTGACGTCGGTGTGGACGTCGTGGACGTCACAAAGCAGACCGACAGCAAGATGAAGCTCAAAGAGTTTGTGGATTACTACTACAGCACCAACAGGAAGAAAGTGTTAAATGTCATCAACCTGGAGTTCTCGGACACGAGGTAGGTCTCCGTCTGTCTGAGGGACGGGTTTCAGGGCTGTCGGGACTCAGGGGGTCCTTTGTTTGTCTGGGACAGAATGAACGGCATCGTGGAGAGTCCACAGATCATCCGCCGGCTGTCGTGGGTGGAAAACTACTGGCCTGATGACGCCCTGCTGGGAAAGCCCAAAGTCACCAAATACTGTCTCATCTGTGTTAAAGACAGTTACACCGACTTTCACATCGAGTGCGGCGGCGCCTCCGTCTGGTACCACGTCCTGAAGGTCAGTCACTCTTCATCCTGCATCCTCATCCTCCTCCCTTCATGCTGACACTGGACATGTTTGCAGGGAGAAAAGATCTTCTTCCTCATCAAGCCCACCTCAGCCAACCTGTCTCTGTACGAGCGCTGGAGGTCCTCGTCCAATCACAGCGAGATGTTCTTTGCCGACCAGGTGGACAAGTGTTATAAATGTACCCTGAAGCAGGGCCAGACCCTGTTCATCCCATCAGGTCAGATTTGAACCCTCTCACACCCCCAGACTTATTTATTCTAATTCATTTATTTCATCAGCTTATTTATATTTATTTATTATTATTTATGTATTTATTTTCAGATTGTTTATTATTTATTTGCTTTTTTTCATTCTTTTTTTTAATATTTAAATGTCTTTTAAATTTTTCCTCTTTTTAAATTTTGTTTGTTTATGTATAATTGTTAATACATTCAAGAGTTAAGAAAATGATGCAAACATCAGACACAAACAAATTACTTTAACTCGACAGATTTATTTATTTTCCAATTCGGTGTTAGATGAATAAAACAGCCTGAAATATAAGCCGTTCTCATTTTTAATGGATGGATTGGGGGGTGGGCGGATGGAAGATTTTTGGCCACTGACGGCCACCGTACATTCACAGCATGTTCATCTTCACCACTAGATGTCAGTAACTCTTCATACTGCACTGTTGCTTAACGAAGCTTCTGGTCATTGCTGGTCTTCTTCAGGATGGATCAATGCGATTCTGACTCCGGTGGACTGTCTGGCCTTCTCTGGACACTTCGTCCACAACCTGAGTGTGGAAATGCAGATGAGGTTTGTTTCCACATCATTTCACGCTGTTGTGATGCTGTGATGGTGTGTGATGGGGGGGTTGTGTGTGTAACAACTGAAACTGGCTTCATCCTCCTCAGAGCATATGAAATCGAGAAGCGGCTGAAGGTCAAAACTCTGACTCCTTTCCCCAACTTTGAGACAGCCTGCTGGTATGTGGGACGTCACTTCCTGGAGCGCTTCAAAGGTGACCTCTTCATCAGTTTGTATTTACACAACTCATCTTCGCTCTAATGTGTGCTGTTTTAATATAAACTGACGTCCTGGTTTTTCCAGAGAAAACACAAACAGTGTCAGAAACGTCTTTTTCTGGGCGGCGCATGCAGCGTGTCTGCTGAGCAGATGAGGAGCTGGATGCTCTGATATTATTTCAGTCATTAAACCAGCCAATCGCAGAGTTCACAGATGATTAGCTTCAAAAGGTTTGGCCCAGCTAGAATCGCTTGCTCCATTACGGGCCGGTGTTTAAACTCTCCTCAGCTGGCTTCAGACAACTGTTTATATTTCCAGCATTTACTGCGTCTGTGTTAAAGCTAGATTGCATTTGTGTGTGGTGCACGCCATGAAAGCCTCGCCGTTAATTCACCATCATTCTCTTTAACTTCAAGGTCAACTCTGCCAATGCAGGACTGAGACCTGCATCAGAACTTAGACCTGCAGCGGGATTAAGACCTGCAGCAGAACTTAGACCTGCAACAGAACTTGGACCTGCAGCAGAACTTAGACCTGGCGCGGGACTGAGATCTGCAGCAGAACTTAGACCTGCAGCAGGACTGAGACCTGCAGCAGAAATTAGACCTGCAGCGGGACTGAGACCTACAGCGGGACTGAGACCTGCATTAGAACTTAGACCTGCAGCAGAACTTAGACCTGCAACAGAACTTGGACCTGCAACAGAATTTAGACCTACAGAGGGACTGAGACCTGCAGCAGAACTTAGACCTGCAGCAGAACTTAGACCTGCAGCGGGATTGAGGCCTGCTGCGGGACCTAGACCTGCAGCGGGACTTAGACCTGCAGCGGGACTGAGACCTCCAGCAGAACTTAGACCTGCAGAGGGACTGAGACCTACAGCAGGACTTAGACCTGCAGCGGGACTTAGACCTGCAGTGGGACTGGGACCTGCAGCGGAATTGAGACCTGCAGCAGAACTTAGACCTGCAGCAGAACTTTGACCTGCAGCAGAACTTAAACCTGCAGCAGAACTTAGACCTGCAACAGAACTTAGACCTGCAGCGGGACTTCGATCTGCAGCGGGACTTAGACCTGCAGCAGAACTTAGATCTGCAGAAGAACTTAGACCTGCAGCGGGACTGAGTCCTACAGCGGAACTTAGAGCTGCAGCAGGACTGACACCTGCAGCAGAACTTAGACCTGCAGCGGGACTGAGATCTGCAGCAAAACTTAGACCTGCAGCGGGACTGAGACCTGCAGCAGAAATTAGACCTGCAACAGAACTTGGAACTGCAGCAGAATTTAGACCTGCAGCGGGACTGAGACCTGCAGCAGAACTTAGACCTGCAGCGGGATTGAGGCCTGCAGCGGGACCTAGACCTGCAGCGGGACTTAGACCTGCAGCGGGACTGAGACCTCCAGCGGAACTTAGACCTGCAGAGGGACTGAGACCTACAGCAGAACTTAGACCTGCAGCGGGATTGAGACATGCAGCGGAACCTAGACCTGCAGCGGGACTTAGACCTGCAGTGGGACTGGGACCTGCAGCGGAATTGAGACCTGCAGCAGAACTTAGACCTGCAGCAGAACTTTGACCTGCAGCAGAACTTAAACCTGCAGCAGAACTTAGACCTGCAACAGAACTTAGACCTGCAGCGGGACTTCGATCTGCAGCTGGACTTAGACCTGCAGCAGAACTTAGATCTGCAGAAGAACTTAGACCTGCAGCGGGACTGAGTCCTACAGCGGAACTTAGAGCTGCAGCAGGACTGACACCTGCAGCAGAACTTAGACCTGCAGCGGGACTGAGATCTGCAGCAAAACTTAGACCTGCAGCGGGACTGAGACCTGCAGCAGAAATTAGACCTGCAACAGAACTTGGAACTGCAGCAGAATTTAGACCTGCAGCGGGACTGAGACCTGCAGCAGAACTTAGACCTGCAGCGGGATTGAGGCCTGCAGCGGGACCTAGACCTGCAGCGGGACTTAGACCTGCAGCGGGACTGAGACCTCCAGCAGAACTTAGACCTGCAGAGGGACTGAGACCTACAGCAGAACTTAGACCTGCAGCGGGATTGAGACATGCAGCGGAACCTAGACCTGCAGCGGGACTTAGACCTGCAGTGGGACTGGGACCTGCAGCGGAATTGAGACCTGCAGCAGAACTTAGACCTGCAGCAGAACTTTGACCTGCAGCAGAACTTAAACCTGCAGCAGAACTTAGACCTGCAACAGAACTTAGACCTGCAGCTGGACTTCGATCTGCAGCGGGACTTAGACCTGCAGCAGAACTTAGATCTGCAGAAGAACTTAGACCTGCAGCGGGACTGAGTCCTACAGCGGAACTTAGAGCTGCAGCAGGACTGACACCTGCAGCAGAACTTAGACCTGCAGCGGGACTAAGATCTGCAGCAAAACTTAGACCTGCAGCGGGACTGAGACCTGCAGCAGAAATTAGACCTGCAACAGAACTTGGACCTGCAGCAGAATTTAGACCTGCAGCGGGACTGAGACCTGCAGCAGAACTTAGACCTGCAGCGGGATTGAGACCTGCAGCGGGACCTAGACCTGCAGCGGGACTTAGACCTGCAGCGGGACTGAGACCTGCAGCAGAACTTAGACCTGCAGAGGGACTGAGACCTACAGCAGAACTTAGACCTGCAGCGGGATTGAGACATGCAGCGGAACCTAGACCTGCAGCAGGACTTAGACCTGCAGTGGGACTGGGACCTACAGCGGAATTGAGACCTGCAGCAGAACTTAGACCTGCAGCAGAACTTTGACCTGCAGCAGAACTTAAACCTGCAGCAGAACTTAGACCTGCAACAGAACTTAGACCTGCAGCGGGACTTCGATCTGCAGCGGGACTTCGATCTGCAGCGGGACTTCGATCTGCAGCGGGACTTAGACCTGCAGCAGAACTTAGATCTGCAGAAGAACTTAGACCTGCAGCGGGACTGAGTCCTACAGCGGAACTTAGAGCTGCAGCAGGACTGACACCTGTAGCAGAACTTAGACCTGCAACAGAACTTAGACCTGCAGCGGGACTTCGATCTGCAGCGGGACTTAGACCTGCAGCGGGACTGAGTCCTACAGCGGAACTTAGAGCTGCAGTGGGACTTCGATCTGCAGCGGGACTTAGACCTGCAGCAGAACTTAGACCTGCAGCGGGACTGAGTCCTGCAGCGGAACTTAGACCTGCAGCAGAACTTAGATCTGCAGCGGGACTGAGTCCTCCAGCGGAACTTAGACCTGCAGCAGAACTTAGATCTGCAGTGGGACTTCGATCTGCAGCGGGACTTAGACCTGCAGCAGAACTGAGACCTGCAGCAGTACTTAGACCTGTAGCAGAACTTAGACCTGCAGCAGAACTTAAACCTGCAGCAGAACTTAGAGCTGCAGCGGGACTGAGACCTGACACAGAACTGAGACCTGCAGCAGAACTTAAACCTGCAGCAGAACTTAGAGCTGCAGCGGGACTGAGACCTGATACAGAACTGAGACCTGCAGCAGAACCGAGACCTGCAGTAGAACTTAGACCTGCAGCAGAACTTAGACCTGCAGCAGAACTTGTACCTGCAGCAGAACTTAGTGCTGCAGCGGAACTGAGACCTGCAGCAGAACTGAGACCTGCAGCAGAACTTAGACCTGCAGCAGAACTTAGACCTGAAGCAGAAATTAGACCTGCAGCACGACTTAGACCTGAAGCAGAAATTAGACCTACAGCGGGACTGAGACCTACAGCGGGACTGAGATCTGCAGTAGAACTTAGACTTGCAGCGGGACTGAGACCTGCAGAGGGACTGAGACCTGCAGCAGAACTTGTACCTGCAGCAGGACTGAGACCTTCAGAGGGACAGAGACCTGCAGCAGAACTTAGACCTGCAGCAGGACTGAGATCTGCAGCAAAACTTAGACCTGCAGCGGGACTGAGACCTGCAGCAGAACTTACACCTGCAGCGGGACTGAGACCTGCAGCAGAACTTAGATCTGCAGCAGAATTGAGACCTGCAGCAGAAATTAGACTTGCAGCGGGACCTAGACCTACAGCGGGATTGAGACCTGCAGCGGGACGTAGACCTGGAGCGGGACTGAGACCTGCAGCAGAATTGAGACCTGCAGCAGAACTTAGACCTGCAGCAGAACTTTGACCTGCAGCAGAACTTAGAGCTGCAGCGGGACTGAGACCTGCAGCAGAACTTAGATCTGCAGAAGAACTTAGACCTGCAGCGGGACTGAGTCCTACAGCAGAACTTAGAGCTGCAGTGGGACTTCGATCTGCAGCGGGACTTAGACCTGCAGCAGAACTTAGACCTGCAGCGGGACTGAGTCCTGCAGCGGAACTTAGACCTGCAGCAGAACTTAGATCTGCAGAAGAACTTAGACCTGCAGCGGGACTGAGTCCTGCAGCGGAACTTAGACCTGCAGCAGAACTTAGATCTGCAGCGGGATTGAGTCCTCCAGTGGAACTTAGACCTGCAGCAGAACTTAGATCTGCAGTGGGACTTCGATCTGCAGCGGGACTTAGACCTGCAGCAGTACTGAGACCTGCAGCAGTACTTAGACCTGTAGCAGAACTTAGACCTGCAGCAGAACTTAGAGCTGCAGCGGGACTGAGACCTGACACAGAACTGAGACCTGCAGCAGAACTTAAACCTGCAGCAGAACTTAGAGCTGCAGCGGGACTGAGACCTGACACAGAACTGAGACCTGCAGCAGAACCGAGACCTGCAGTAGAACTTAGACCTGCAGCAGAACTTAGACCTGCAGCAGAACTTGTACCTGCAGCAGAACTTAGTGCTGCAGCAGAACTGAGACCTGCAGCAGAACTTAGACCTGCAGCAGAAATTAGACCTACAGCGGGACTGAGACCTACAGCGGGACTGAGATCTGCAGTAGAACTTAGACCTGCAGTGGGACTGAGACCTGCAGCAGAACTTAGACCTGCAGCAGAACTTAGACCTGCAGAGGGACTGAGACCTGCAGCAGAACTTGTACCTGCAGCAGAACTTAGACCTGCAGCGGAACTGAGACCTGCAGCAGAACTTAAACCTGCAGCAGAACTTAGACCTGAAGCAGAAATTAGACCTACAGCGGGACTGAGACCTACAGCGGGACTGAGATCTGCAGTAGAACTTAGACCTGCAGTGGGACTGAGACCTGCAGCAGAACTTAGACCTGCAGCAGAACTTAGACCTGCAGAGGGACTGAGACCTGCAGCAGAACTTGTACCTGCAGCAGAACTTAGACCTGCAGCGGAACTGAGACCTGCAGCAGAACTTAAACCTGCAGCAGAACTTAGACCTGCAGCAGGACTGAGACCTGCAGCAGAACTTTGACCTGCAGCAGAACGTAGACGTGCAGCGGGACAGAGACCTGCAGCAGAACTTAGACCTGCAGCAGAAATTAGACCTGCAGCGGGACTGAGACCTACAGCCAGACTGAGATCTGCAGTAGAACTTAGACTTGCAGCGGGACTGAGACCTGCATCAGAACTTAGACCTGCAGCAGGACTGAGACCTGCAGAGGGACTGAGACCTGCAGCAGAACTTGTACCTGCAGCAGGACTGAGACCTTCAGAGGGACAGAGACCTGCAGCAGAACTTAGACCTGCAGAGGGACTTAAACCTGCAGCAGAACTTAGACCTGCAGCGGGACTGAGACCTGCAGCAGAACTTCGACCTGCAACAGGACTGAGACCTGCAGCAGAACTTAGACCTGCAGCAGGACTGAGACCTGCAGCAGAACTTTGACCTGCAGCAGAACTTAGACCTGCAGCGGGACTGAGACCTACAGCGGGACTGAGACCTGCAGTAGAACTTAGACCTGCAGTAGAGCTTAGACCTGCAGCAGAACTTAGACCTGCAGCGGGACTGAGACCTGCAGCAGAACTTAGACCTGCAGCGGGACTGAGACCTGCAGCAGAACTTAGATCTGCAGCAGAATTGAGACCTGCAGCAGAAATTAGACTTCCAGCGGGACCTAGACCTACAGCGGGATTGAGACCTGCAGCGGGACTTAGACCTGCAGCGGGACTGAGACCTGCAGCAGAACTTAGACCTGCAGCAGAACTTTGACCTGCAGCAGAACTTAGACCTGCAGCGGGACTTAGACCTGCAGCGGGATTAAGACCTGCAGCAAACCTTAGACCTGCAGCGGGACTGAGACCTGCAGCAGAACTTAGACCTGCAGCAGAAATTAGACCTGCAGCTGGACTGAGACCTACAGCGGGACTGAGACCTGCTACAGTCTTGGGGAAGACACCTGAAAGCAGAGACGTGTTTACAATCCGTAAGATATCTAAGGCCATGCATCCTGAAACATTCTTAAAAACCCAGTTGGCAGGGCGTTAAGACAGCAAGTGGTGGTTTTCAGATGGCCAATGATCTCATCCAGGTCTTTAAGACTGACTGGAGAAAAGTGTGTCACGGTGTTCATGTCTGTGAGTGGACACAGTGACATATGTCCTGCCCATAGACTGTATATCAAAGATGGGCAGAGCCCCCGTGATATCACACGTAAGTTTCTGAAGAGCTGAATTGAAGCTCATTGGGTGGTTCCCACCGTCGCCATCTTGGCAGTGTCACACATGTCGTCATTCCTGGAAAATCCAAAATGGGCAAAGAGGTGGAGATGAGAGGGGGATTGTGAAGGTGGGGGTGGATGATTGACACCCATCAAACTCCTAACTAGCTAACGGTAGCTAACCAGCTAACGGAGGTAGGCGGGCTAAAGCTAAGGCATGCTGTTAGCTGGCTAAAAACCACATTTGTGCTGCACTCTCCATTCTTGCCGTGGATATTGGATACCTGTCAATCTAACGGACAGTTCCCTAACTATGCCATATTTCAAGATTATATAACATCAAAAGGGATGAGTTAGAAAAATTCATCCCCCATACAGTTGTCATGAAGTTAAACTTGATCTATTAATCCTAAAATTGATTTTTGTACCAGGCTTTAAACATGTTTATTTCTGCTGTGAAGTTGGTCTTTTAACATTGGAGTCTATGGGGATTGACTCTATTTTGGAACCAGCCCCTAGCGGATGAGGGGTGAACTGCAATTTTCTTTTCCGCATCGGCTTTATATTTTACCGGCCGAGGTTGCCGCTTGGTCCTGCCCCTGGCATGGAAGCACTGGTTTTTTGAATTCTGTCAGTAAAGAAAGAAGTAAACTCGTTCCAGGCCCGGTTGGATAGAAGTTCTGGGGTTACTGACCCAGGAGGATTAGTTAGACTGTCAACAGTAACGAACAAGGCACGAGCATTATTGCTGTTCTTAGCAATAATGTCAGAAAAAAAAAGATAGTCAGCATTTCTCAGCTCCATATTATAAATCCTCAGTCTCTCTTTAAAGATCTCATATTGAACCTGCAGCTTTTTTTTTTTTTTTTCGCCACCTGCATTCAGCTTTTCCACATTCTGGTTTTTCAGCTCTTACACACGTGGACAAAATTGTTGGTACCCTTCGGTTAATGAAAGAAAAACTTGCAATGGCCAAGCAAAGGAAAGAGTTTTCAGCCCAGCTGTCTTTTTGCTTTTACTTTCTGAGCTGTTCTTTGGTCTGACCCTGGTGTGTAGGGAGATTTCATCCCGGTCAACAGATGTAGATCCAGAATCCTGCAGCAGTGGAGCAAACCTGTTCTGTAGTTACATGTCTGCTTGTTGAGGAGGAGACTTGTTGTCGGTTTTCCTTTTGACAACTGGCCATGACTGGACATGACGCTTGCTAGGGAGAGGGTTTGAGGAGGTGCTTGGTCTGGATGGCAGAGCAGGCCAGCTGGTCGCATCGCTAATCTCAGCAAACTGGGTTCTGCCTGTTACTCCCATTTCCTTTTACTCTTCAGCTTTGCACCAAGAGCATTACAGGAAGGACTATCAGTAAAAGGGTTATTACCTTGTACACTGTCCTCCTGTTTCTTTCCAGCCATGTTTGTGCTAATTAGCTGTGTGTTAGCAAGATCTTGTCCGCTGTTTTTTATTAAAGGCAAAGTTGTATTGTTTCCACATAATCCCTTCACTTCCACATTCACCTGGAGCCGTTGAATCTTTGTTTCCAGCATAGTGATCTTCTGTATATGTTTGTAATAGTCATCTGTAAAGAAGGGAGGCATCTAGTGGCTAGTTTAGCTACTTTAGCTCCTGAGTAACTGTAGATAAGGCTTCCACTATTTGTAGGCTACACTGATGTGACACTAAGAGTCTTAAAAAATAGTAGTATCCACCAAATCTACCACAAAATACAGTCCCAGTGATTATTGAGTATCCAGGAGCCGTTGCCCATAAATTACTTGAGTAGGACAATAAGAACATTGGCAGAAAAATGCAAGCAGAGGGGAGGGCGAAGCAGAAAAATATCAACAGGGGAAAAGAAGCACTGCTCCAAACATTCCAGACTATCGGTTCAGACCGGGGCTCTCCTGGTTCGGACCAAAGAAGCGAACTCTGGTCCAGTTGAAAACCGGGAGTCTCCCAGTTCAGACCGAAGGAGCGAACTCTAGTCCATTTGAAAACCAGGAGTGTCCTGGTTCAGATGGAGTTCCTTTCTGGTGTACTGAGGACTCCAGTTTCCAGTTTTTGTTAAAGGCTTATCTGTTTGCCGTTCTGCAGTTTGTACTCTTTGTTTTTAACTGTAATGGCCCTAACCTCTCTGACTTTAAAAGTCTTGATTCATTTAGTAACATTTGCATTTTTTCTTCCGCAGGTTTACATAAATTAAATAAGCAACCAGCTCCGTACCTGATACATGGTGCCAAAATTATAAATGGAGCCTTCAGAGCTTGGACTAAAAAACAGGTATGGATTCAGTCACATGTGCAGTATGTTTGTCTTACTGTATTATTAGAAAGATTTGTTTGTTTTGCCTGTAACAGGCTCTCCTGGAACATGAAGATGAACTTCCAGAGAACATGAAACCATCACAACTTATTAAGGATCTTGCCAAAGAGATCAGATTATCAGAGGTAATTTTCTTTTATTCTACCATTAGTTATTGAAGTTCCCGTAGATTAATTTAATTTATTCATTTATTTCATATTTGTTTCACCAGGCAGATGCTTGACATCAAATTCTCTCTTTTACAAGCACCGCCTGACCAACATGCAGCAATAACGCAAACAAATTTGTTTTTACCATAATTTGATGTTTTTTTTATGGTCTGAGTGACAATGAACCCTTTACATTTCCTCTGCTGTCAGCCATAAAACATTTTACACACAGTACAGACTTTCAGCTTCAGATAATATTCAGCCGCAGTTTGGTTTTTGTAAGAAGTGAATTCTTTTTCATATAGAGAAGTTAAAATCTTGCATCTGACAAACACAAGTAATTTTTAACATAAAACAAACTAAAAAATATCAAAGTCTTGATTCTGTGCTTTAACTTCCAGAATGCAACAAAAGCCATTAAGAGTGAGCCAAGCATCAAGGTACCTGTAGAGGAACCACCATCCACCCACTCTGAGCCAGATGAGCCTCCTTCCCCAGCAAACATCCCTTCACCCAGCAGAGAAAAGTCCAGAAAGAAAGCCTCCAAACCCCCCAAACCCCCAAAGATGCCCAAGGCCCCCAAGCCTCCAAAGGTCCCCAAAGTCAAAGAAGGAGGAAAGAAGAAAGCAAAGAAGACAAAAGAGCTTTCTCCGCCTCCTAAACCTTCCAGCTTTGCAGCTCTTGAGTCTCATGCAAAAGACATCTTGAGCAAAATGGACCAGCCAAAAAAGACAAAGGTGAGCCAATTAAGACATGGGTGTATGTTCATTTGCTGCATTACTCCTTGAAACCCTGGTTTTCCCTTCCTGAGAGGCTTTATGTGTCTCCTGACGTAGAAATCTTGCTAATTTAACAGCACAACAAAAGAAAACACAAGAACTTTTAAAAACTAACGCCTGTTAAAATATTGAGTCCTTGAGAAGACTGGACCATTCAGATCCTCGAAAAGCAGCTCAACATGCATCTGATGTAACATCTGATGTTAGCATCATATGCTAATTAGCAAGCAATTTCTGCCCATTTTGCACTTTGGTGGCGTGCCCGAGGTGCCTGAGCCACTGCTTCCTGTCTGTATCTTCATGTGCAATGAACAGCTGACCCGGTTATTTCATATTTATTTGAAACTTAATCAGTGGCAGACGGGGGTTGTCTGTGTCTTTAAATACCAAATGCGATGTTAACATTTTCCTACTTTCTCAGCACCTCAATCAGCTGTTCATTAAGTGTAATAAGGAGACTAGTTCTTCCTCACAGTTTAAACGAATCCTGGAGGAAATCCTGGTCTTACGTCAACATACCCAACACATATTCAGCCTGTTCCGTGTGCTGTTGTGTAGTATGAATAACTTGCCTTTCCAGATTAAATATTTGCTCTTTGTCTTGGATTTTGTGAAATAAATTTTTAAATAAATGCGACTTATAGTCCGGAAAATATAGTGATTAGAAAGACAGCTGTGTTTAAATGTCAGATACAGATTATATTACTTACAGCTCACAACTGCTCCCGCAGCTCTGTCTTCACAAAGCAGGTAGACTTGATAGTTTCTTTAATAACTGTGTCTGTTCTGTACTATCAAAATTTTCCAGGCTGTTAAGAATGTCCTGAGCATGTCAGAGAAGGAAATGTCAAAGCAGAACAACGTGGAGAAGTTTGAAATCAGAGAGCAGAATAAAAACAAGACTGAAGCTAAATGGAAGTACAAGGTAAGGTTTTATTTTCAGCCGACAGATTTTTGTCACAATCTGTTCAAACTTAAAACAAGTTCAGAAGGTTACAAGCTGAGCAATTAACAAAAACACAAAGCAGGGCCATCCAACAGTGATCTGCACACTCCACTTCAAAGCAGTCATCAAACATAAGGACATGGCCCAAGTCTTAAATTTGAGGCCTGCAGCTCATCATCCACCCTCTCAGAGTTTACCTAATGGAATTAAGCCACATTAGCCAATGCGTTCCATCTAAGTAATTACATATGCCCTCATGTAAAAACGTTTGTTATATGGTTATTGCTGAATAAGAGGAGGAAGCTTTTTCGGAACAAAAGTGTAATTTTGTTAAACGGAAGACATTAAACGGCTTTAGTTTCATGGAAAATTCAATGCCAGACTGCTGAAGAATGTTTGCAGGATCTCCGTCCAACTGCTCCTTCACATCAGTCCAAACATTTACAGATGGAGAAGAGACCCGTTAGTTGTTCACCAAGGTCACCAGAGACCAGATTTTCCTCCTGTGATCACGCTGTATTTATGTAAAGACTCGCAGCCCCTCTGTGTTTCTGTGTGGGCCATTAAGCTCATGTTAGTGTCAATTTAAAAGAAAAGAAATGCATGAGACACAATTTCAGTTTCACGTTTCATTGTGTTATCATATGTCTTTAATTTAAGAAACAAAATTGTTGAGGGAGTACTTGGAAATGTATACTCTTGGATGTCAGTTAATTACAGAGGCTGCTCGCAGCTTCAGGAAAAAACGTTTCACATTCATTGTGCATCTGCTTTAGCTAAAAATTAGGTCAGAAAATCTTATAAATTACAAAAAACATTGTGTAAAATGGAAATAAACGCAATCATTTGCAAATCTCATAAACCAATATTTTATTCCCAATAGAACATAATAAAATCTAATCTGATATTCACAGTGAGACATATTACCATTTCATGGAAAAATATTAGCTCATCTTGAATTTAATGGCAGCAACACTTCTGTAAAAGGCTGAAACGGACAAAAGAAGGCTAAAAAAGCAGTAACATAACTGGTTATTAAAAGAGCCCCTTAAAGAGGCAGAGTCTCTCAGAAGTTAGGATGGACGGAGGTTCACCCGTGAGCAAAACAACCAGTTTATAAACTGAATTAATTTCAGGATGATCCTTCTCTTCATTAAACTGAAGACTTTCTGCTTTTCTACGGAAGCCAAGAACGGCCATGCTTGAAATATTTATCAAACGTTATCAAACACGGTTTCTCAAGGTATAAACATAACAAAATAATTTGAGGAACATTTTTGATTAGTTTCAGCGACTGAGTTTTTAGCCTTCAGGAAAGTCAACGTGCTTGCCTTCATTTACTCTTTAAAGATTTATTCTTATAGATTCTTATGACTTCCAACAATTGCCTGTTAAATCAGATGCTAGCTGCTCATTTTCAGCCTCACCTGAAGCATCTTGGGATTTAAAGAAAAGAAAGCTTGTCATCTTGTAATTACCAGCTACAATATGAGGTTATCTTGAGAAGTGACATTAGAGCAGAGCCGCCCTCCCATCAGACATTGCACGTAGGGCACCGAAGTGCACGGTGCAGTGCACGGGCACTTTTCTTTTTATTATGACGGTTGTAGTAATTTAATGTTTATTTTATTTATTTATTTAATCTACATAGCTGTCAGTTTTATCATAAGAAAACATGGTCATCAGAAACAAATACGTTATTTTCATAATATTTTTATTTTAATATTTCCGTGCCAGGATCAATAAAAAAATCCAATAGTCATGATTTAATTTCAGTGTTTCTGTTTTAACTTAAAGTTTGATTTTTTTCAAAGCCACATCTTATTTTCAGCATCAATGTGAGGCGTTAGATGCAGAAACGCCTGTTTTCTCAAGATAATGAGAAAATGACTCCTCCCATGGAGACAAGCTTCGTGATCCCAAAATAACTGAACCGGATAGTTTTTATCATCTTTTATATTATGGCATCAAAATCATTTAATCAATTTCCAACTTCCAAAACATCAATATTTTTTCAAACTGTTGGCATGAAATCTTAATAAACAGTTAATTCTGTTAGTATTTAAAGTCAAGGTCATTTAATCTTTGAAGCAACCCATGAATGTGTACATGTGTCTGGTCCTGTCATTCCCAACAAAATTCCCTGAATGTGTGTGTGAATTTATACGGTAGGTTCAGTCTGAAAGCATGTGTGTTTGGATTATTGGACTTCGAGGCTTTTGACCCTTGTAAACAGAGCGAAAGCAGATTTCGGTATATTAAGATGAGGACACACACCTTGTTTTACCATACTGATAATGTATTGATGTTAATTCTACTTACTAATCAAAGCCTTCCAAAGCTGCTTTGGTTAGATTCATTATGGATAAAAATCTGATTTATGGGAAAAAGAAAAAGGCTGTTTTTATTTTTTTATTGTATTGTTATATATTTTTTGGCCATAACTCAATAATCGGCATGCTAATTATTTGTACAAAAGGCTAATGGGGTAAAAGAAATGTGTAGCCAGGCTGAAGATATACAGCATGTTATGTATCTGTCTGTAGGAATTACAGGCATTGGACATGTCATGGCTACAATCACCCTTATGGCCATAATGTGCACACATTTAATACCTTTCCTTAAATCTGTCTTGTCTGGACAGATGTAGATGTAAACGGCAAACAAGTGGTTCTAGTTGTTACTTGGAGATGGCAAAATCAGGCGTTCACATGCATAGACTGTTAGAACAATACTGCCCAACGAAGTTTTAAAACCAGCTGCTGTTAATCCATTTGTTTACAAATGTCACATTTCTGTTTAAAATGTTAAGCCTTTCCAAGCCAACCTACTTTAAAAACAGATCTGCATATCTGACCGACTGAAATGTGTGGGATTTCTTTCTTTATGGACTTGATTACAGAACAGTAAACCAGATTCCCTGCTGAAAATGGAAGAGGAGTCGAAACTTGACAGAACACCACTGTCAGGAAATAAAGACAGGTTCAGCTTCACTATGTCCCACATGAAAATGCACAGGTATGTAAGTAACGACTGCTGGATAAATGTTTCACCACTCCTGTCACCCCTCTAATGTGGTGCATTACAGCGATTAGAGAGCTATGTGGCTATCATCACTATATCCATTAAAGCTAATTCAAGGACTTCTTGCTGTGAATGCCTGGCTGATCCCTCTCTTATTGTCCTGCGGTTTCCTTTTCAGCTCCAAGATGCTGAAACCTCAGACCAACTCAAGTGTTTTTGGATCATTACAAAACCTTAAAGAGGACAAAAGCAAGCCAGTGAGAGACGAGTATGAGTATGTCTCCGATGAAGGAGAGCTGAAGATTGATGAGTTCCCCATCAGGCGGAAAAAGAACACCGTTAAGAGAGATTTGTCCTGTGAGTATTTTGCACTTAAACCTCCTCAAATCTACTTGGTAGAAAGTAAGTTTAAATAGTTTTAATGTTGGGATTGACGGAAATTTGAAATCATTAATGTATTAAAGGCAATTAAAATTAGCCTGGTTTCAGACCTTAAGTCCTCTGAAAATGGGGATGTTTTTCCCAGTTAACCCTCTGGGGACTAAATTATAAATGGCTGTTTTTTCCTACCGTTGATTTTATGCTTATACTTCACCCTTAAAAAAACTTTAATTTGCCTTGTCTATTTTAATTCTTCTCAGCAAAATCTCACCTGTGTGAATTTAGTTATTTTGTCATTTTGACCTAATGTATTTAAACACTGAACCTAAAAATCACAAAAAAACACAAAATTTGAGTGGAAAAAAGCTGGATTTATTACTTATTATTTATTACTGTCAACAAACCAATTTTATATGTTAGAATGTAAATATAGCTGGTAAGTGTTTAAAAAAAAATAATGTAAAAATATGGCAAATAACATACAATTATATACATTAAAATGCAAGCAATACCACAGCCGTTGTTTTTTTGTTGTTTTTTTCCTTTGTACTACTTACAAAACAATTAGATGTTACTCAAAGTCCCTTCATCGTTTTTATACAAAAAACAAAACTGATATTTCTACACACTAAACACAATAAACACTTCAAACACAATAAATGTCTCAAATCTCAAAACTATCACTGTTTCTTGATTCGCCATCTCTCCCACAACCTTCCCCCAGCAACTACATGATGTGTATTACCACATTGATTTTTTTAATTGGTTGATGTGCTGCTTTTTTCCACCAATAGGGAGAACCACTGCTTGTCGTACTTGTGAGTTTCTGTTTGCCAGCACTTTGCTAAGAAAAGCCTGTTTTTACAGTTTCTTTCTGCATCAAACTGGCATCACATGTGATGATAATATACACGAAAAAGTGTCCATCCATCCATCCATCCATCCATTTTCTGCCGCTTATCCGGAGTCGGGTCGTGGGGGCAGCTGCCTAAGCAGGGAAACCCAGACTTCTCTCTCCCCGGCCACATTCACCAGCTCATCCGGAGGGATCCCGAGGCATTCCCAGGCCAGCCGAGAGATGTAGTCCGTCCAGCGTGTCCTGGGTCTTCCCTGGGGTCTCTTTCCGGTGGGATGTGCCCGGAACACATCACCAGGGAGGCGTCCAGGAGGCATCCTAACCAGATGCACGAACCACCTCATCTGGTTGCTCTCGATGTGAAGGAGCAGTGACTCTACTCTGAGCCCCTCCCGGATCACCAAGCTTCTCACCCTATCTCTAAAACCTGGTACACACATAAGGATTTTTTAATCTTGTGAGATTTTTTATCTGGTCGAGACCTCAAGATAAAAAATCAGGAATTTATCAGTTTTGATCGTACTGTGTTTAGTGTGCTCCGATATTCTTATCTAATAAAACACACATAACAGTGCTGTCCCGCAACTCATCTACAATCTAGTCCTCCGAGCCGGACATCTCACGTTACCAAACGTGATCTAACAAAAACATATAAGAAGAGCCATAGCAACAACCAGCACCAAACAAAGACGAAGAAACATGACAACAACCGGAAAACACAAAACCCAGGACTGCGTGAATTCATGATTCAATATCCCCATTCAATTTCCCCAGCCAGCTCGCTTTCTGATTGGCTACATTCCGTGCCACGTCACCATCCACAGTTCATGAGTTGTCGGCTTTTTCCCACACATATGAAGATATCGGGTCATAAATGTTAAACATGTTCAATATTCACGATTTTCAGGTATGACCCGTTTCGGAGCCGATTATCGGGACAAGTCTGCTCATAACACACCTCAGACCAAACGATAATTGTACAGGGAAATCTTATAAGACTCAATAATCGGGCGTTTGCTGTCTTTTGTTGGGAAGAGGGAAAATCGGGATAAAAACAGCTCAAAAGTCCTTGTGTGTGTACCAGGCTTAAGGGGGAGCCTGGCCACCCTGCGGAGAAAAATCTGCAGAAAAATCATTGCTTGTATTCACATTCTCATTCTTTCAGTCCCTTGCTGAAACCGCGTGTTTCTCTTAGCTTGCTGATACCCATCAGCTGCCCCCGGAGTCCCACAGGACTCCTTCAGCTTGACGGCATCCCTCACTGCTGGTGTCCACCAACATGGTTGGGGATTACCACCGCCACAAGTACCAACAACCTTACGGCCACAGCTCCAGTTGGCCACCTCAACAATAGAGGCACCGGAACACAGCCCACTTGGACTCAGTGTCCCCCGCCTCACCAGGAACATGGTTGAAGCTGTCGGAGATGGGAGTTGAAACTCATTCTGACAGGGGACTCCACCAGATGTTCCCAGCAGACCCTCACAACACATTTGGGTCTGCCAGGCCTGACCGGCATCCTCCCCCACCATTTGAGCCAACTCACCACCAGGTGGCGATCAGTTGACAGCTCCGCACCTCTCTTCACCCAAGTGTCCAAGACATGGTGCTGTTCCTCCCAATCACGCCCCTCCATATCTTACTGTCATTGCCCATGTGAGCATTGAAGTCTCCCAGCAGAACAGAAAGGGAGTGCTTTCCAGCACCCCATCCAAGTACTCCAAAAAGGGTCCACAAAAACTGTGTTCTCCGACACCCCATGCCCCCAGCCAAAGGTGGAGGGGATGGGTCTACTCTCTCGTCTACTGGGGTAAACCCCAATGTAAAGGTGCTAGGTCGAGGGGGCAATGAGCATACCCACACTTGCTCGGCACCTCTCACTAGCAGCAACTCCAGAATGGAAGAGGGTCCATCCCTTCTTGAGGACAGTGGTTCCAGAGCCCAAGCCGTGCGTCAAGGTGAGTCAAACTATATCTATCCAGAACCGCTCAGCCTCGCTCACCAGCTCAGGCCCCTTCCCCACCAAAGAGGTTACGTTTCACGTCCCTAGAGCTAGCTTCTGCAGCCGAGGATCAGACCGCCAGGGTCCTCGCCTTCAGCCGCTGCCCAGCTCACACTGCACCCGATCTCTGTTGCCCCTCCTGCGGGTGTTAAGCCCACAGGAGAGGGGAGCCTTGTCACTCTTTTGGGCTAAGCCCGACTGGGCCACAAAGACCCATGCCTGGTGGTCGGGTCTTTGCCTATGCCTGGTGTCTATGCCTCACCTCCAGGCTTGGCTTCAGAGGGGGGCCCCGGTGACCCACGTCAGGGCAAGGGAACCTGGATCCATTGTTTTTATTCATCATAGGGATCTGTTGAGCCGTGCTTTGTCTGGTCCGTCCCCTAAAGATCTGTTTGCTGTGGGTGACCCTACCAGGGGCATAAAGCCCCCGACAACATAGCTCCTAGGATCTTCAGGACACGCAAACTCCGGCTCAGGGTGGAACACACAAGTGTGCCATATATTTTTTATCATAACTCTGGTTTTACTTGGTCAAACAACACCATTTAAAAACTGGTTCATAGATTGATGTCTGCATTGTTGAAATGTTGAAAACTGAAGTTGAAGTTGAAGCCACATGAAGATGTGGCTGCGTCTTGCTGCTAGGTGATCAATCGGATATCTGATCTGTACGCACTGGTACTTGTGTTGTCTTCTTAGGGTTTAAAAAAAACTGCTTGCTATCAAAACATAAATTAATAAATACGTTTTTAAAAGGATAAGGATAAAAAAACTGATTTAAAAAAAAAGAATAAATAAATACATTTTTAAAAATGAGCCAAAATATCTAACTTTAGATTAGTTTCTCAGCCTTGTGCTAGCCTTAGCAGGTTTGCTAGCCATTGCTAGCTAAAAGTTGTTTGTTCAGCAAATACAAATAAAATTGCTTTTCTCAGAGTTAGAAAACCAAATATTCTGCCTTCCTAGCAATGAATACATTAACTATAGAGCTAAAGTAGCTAGCTTTAGCTTCCTTTCTCAGTCTTGTGCCAGCTACAGCAACTTTACTAGCTGGCGCTAGCTGAAAATGATAGCTAGAAGAAACAGCCGCCAGTTGTTGACAGAACTGCTCAGTTTTCTGTTTAATGAAAATAACCCCTGTCTTATGCTAACCTAGATAAGATGGATGGTGTTAGCTACAACAGCTCAGCAACACAAGGTTGATATAAATGTGTAGATATTCAGAGAAACTTGCTAGTCATTGCTAAATGATTAATTCATTTTTTCCGTAGTTTTATCAGACATCAGAGAACCACTTCAGCCATCCAAAAAACCAAAGTTCCAGCCCTTGGTCGCAAAGGTACGTATCACACAACACCACCGGTGAGTAATAACCCAGTTAAAAAGGAACCTTAAACACATTTCTAATAGACGAAGCACTCAGACATTTTCTTCCAGAGTCGGTTGACCTTAGCTCAGGACATTCGGACAGCAATGAAACTGCAGTACAGCAGAATAAACAGATTTTTATCTTATCTGTCCACTTCCTATAAAACCAGAGCATGGACTCCTCAGATGAAGAGAAGCTGCACATAGACACAGAGGTCAAACCTGAAGTGAAAAGTCGCAACTCTAAGGTGAAGAAAAAGAGTGGAAGTGCTGCAGGGATCCTGGACCTGCTTCAGGCCAGCAAGCAAGTGGGTGGGATCGACTACAGCGCCAACAGGTAAACCAAGCTGATTATTTTCTGCCTCTAGACTCCTTTCCCTTCAACACCAATGAGGCTCTGGGCTGCAGAGCATGCACAACATTAATCTCTTAATGGCCCCCGAGAGACCTCTTTTCCTCACAGTAAATGAATTTTGGGTCTCTTTAATGAGGCGAGTCACCGACAAACAAACGGCCACTCAGTGACGACATCAATAAATGAAAAAGCTGAATTTTATAACAAACTCTGAGCTGAAAAATCAAGAGTGACTGAAGCAACAGTTTATGAAGACTCTGTCAGCAGTTTGTGTTAAAGCCAGTGTTTGATTCCTCCTATGCTGATCTATCCGAGCCAGCGTGGCTCCGGGCTCTTCCATTTGCTTTTCGCTGTTTGGTTCAGAGCTTGATGGTCTGTTTCCACCACACTGAAAGCTACAAATGAGCAATGAAAGAAAGAAAGAAAACATTGCGAAATTATGTTAATTTTTCAAATAGTGTAAAAGCTGAGGATGGAGTGAAGTGAGCGTGATCATGATGGTGATCAGTTTAGCAGTTAATAGTTTAATAGGACGTTTGCATTTATTTTCCCAGGTGGTTCTTAAAGTGATCACAGCTTCAGTTCCTAAAAAAACCTCACTGATTCTCACTAATCTCATGGTTTGTCTGATCAGCCTCATTTCTTTTCATTTACATCCAGGCCTCTAACAGACCTTTATTTATTTATTGATTATCTATCCATGCCATTGTTTTTTTTTTCTGATTTTGGGTTACATTCAGATGTGCCAGCTTTACTTCGCTCCCCAGGTCGAGCTCTTTTCTCTTCACCTGTGCCAGCATGTCGACGGCTGTGTAATGGTTGCGTTGTTGTTTATTTCTTATTGGCGTACTTACAGTCAGCCACCTGCATCTCCCAGCACACAGGAGGCCATTCAGGGCATGCTGTCCATGGCCAACCTGTCGTCTTCAGAGAGCTTGCAGCAGCCATGGAGCAACAGCCAGTCCAAAAACAATAACCAGTCGAAGAACAACTCACACAGCTCGCAGGTCGGCAAGAAGGCCGGAGGAGGAGGAGGAAGCAAGCGGCCGACCAAACGTCTTCCGAAGAAACCCAGGAAAAGCAGCAGCATGGAGAGTCTGGATTACGATGATGACCAGGATCACATGGACGCCTGTTTCAAGGACTCAGATTATGGTAAGAAAAAGAAAAAACACTTGTTTCCTTGTTTGTTAAGACATCAATCACTGACTTATTTACAGAGTAAACGCCTCCTCAGGACCACCTTCTAGTACCGGGTCGTCCTCTTCATCAGGTCCACCTTCTAGTACCGGGTCGTCCTCTTCATCAGGTCCACCTTCTAGTACCGGGTCGGACCTTTTTAATCCTGGTGTGATAGATGAAGCAGGTGGTGGAAACCTTCCTCAGAGGTTTTCTCCATATTAACATGACAGCATCACACAGTTGCTGCAGGTTTGTCGGCTGCATCCATGATGAGAATCTCCCGTTCCACCACATCCCAAAGCTGCTCTACTGGACTGAGATCTGGTGGCTGTGGAGGCCGTTGGAGTCCAGTGAACTCATGGTCATGTTCTAGAAAGCAGGTGGAGATGATCTGAGCTTTGTGACATGGTGCATTATCCTGCTGGAAGTAGCATCAGAAGATGCTCCACTGTGGTCATAAAGGGATGGACATGGTCAGCAACAATACTCAGGTAGGCTGTGCTGGTTAAACCAGGACACGTTGGTACTAAGGGGCCCAAAATGGACCAAGAAAATCTCCCCCCACCATTACACCAGCAGCAGCCTGAAGCGTTGATCCAAGGCAGGATGGATCCATGTTTTCATGATGTTTCCAGCAGATTCTGAGTCTAGCATCTGAATGTGGAGCTGAAATGGAGACTCATCAGACCAGCAACGTTTCTCCATCTTCTATCGTCCAGTGTTGGTGAGTGTGTGTGAATTGTAGCCTCAGTTTCCGGTTCTTAGCTGGCAGGAGGCACCCGGTGTGTCTTCTGCTGCATCCTGGTCCAGACAACTGCTGCTCTGGATATTTTTTCTTCTTCAGACCATCTCTGGAAACCCTGGAGATGGTTGTGGGTGAGAATCCCAGTAAACACTCAGACCAGCAACCATGCCACGTTCAAAGTCTCTTAAATCCTCTTTCTTCCTCATTCTGATGCTCAGTTTGAACTCCAGCAGGTCGTCTTCTCCACATCTCCATGGCTACATGCTGCCGTGTGACTGGCTGGTTAGGTGTTAGTGTTCACAGGAAGTTGAACAGGTGGACCTGAAGAAGTGGACGATGGCTGGATGTTAGATTTTTAACATTAGTGTAAGTGTGACTCTTTGGTCTATAGTTGAATGGCATAGCTTAAAATATCACAGCAATTGTTCAATTTGTGATAAAAGTGCCAAATTTGCTAGGTATGTTTATAGATTAACGTAACAAAACTGGATATTGGGGCATGATAAATTCATCCCCATGGTGTAGCTACAGCCATATTTAATTATGGCCACCAGAAGTTGGTTAACTGCCTTATTGTGTGAGATTTACATCCAATTAAAAACATTATCTAGACTCTAGTGACACTGATATGCTGTATAACCTACAAAAGTACTAACCAAACTCAGCCAAGACCAACAAATTTAAAATAAAAACCTGAATGTTCAATTAGTTGGAGACATGATATTGGCAATAAGTCCTCATGTAAAGCAGTAGAATTTCTCAGGTTGGAGTGATTATATGGCCCCTCTATATTTGATTTCCTATCTATTCCTTAAGTTGTACTTCACCTCCTCTTGACAAGGCTTATTTTTCAGATCCACCATGATGGATTGACCATTCTTTAATTCTCCATCCAGCCTGGATCTTCTCATCAGCAGCAGATGAATATGTTTGGTTTGCTCTGGTGTTGCTCTGGTTTCTCTCTGAAGCTTTTCCAGCTACAGCTGCTTCCACCCAGCCAGCTTGTTAATAAGCCATTAACACAAGTCCTGAGCTGTTATTTTACATGCCTTCTGAGCTCCTAATTAGTGTCTAATCAGTTGTTCGTTGCATGAATGTTGTCGCTCCTAAACCCTTTCGGCTGGGACGTCGCCTCCCTCACCGCCGCTCTGGTAAGCAGCCGTTTTCATCCCGATGGGGTAGTTATCAGATATTAGCCTGGATTGGAGTGATTGTGCTGTGAGCGGGTGGAGAGGAGGCCGCCAGCAGCTGCCTCACAGCTGCCCTGCATCATACTGCTGGAAATATTCTTCATTTGAGAAAACAGAAATAATTGCACAACAATCTGAGCTTCACATGCTCTCATTGAGAAGCCTCCATGCGTGACAGGAGTAATTTGTTCTGATTTCAGTGTATCCCTCACTGGAGTCAGAGGAGGATAATCCTGTTTTCAAATCCAGGTCGAAGAAGCGGAAAAGCAGTGACGACACTCCGTACAGTCCCACAGGTAAAAACCTCCATCTTTACACAGTTTTCTGGCCTTAACTGGTTCCAACCGCGATGTGAATGTCACTGCAGCGCGAGTCGGACCTTCAGTTCCTCGACAAGAGCGACCGGCCAGAGACGGAGCTCGTGTGGCCTCCATAGAAACGGGCCTGGCTGCAGCAGCGGCAAAGCTTTCCCATCAGGTATGTCAGTTTTCTGTGACTTCACAGGATAACGCTGCAGTCTGCTTCACCTGAACCCCCATGTGTCCACAGGAGGAGCAGCAAAAAACCAAGAAGAAGAAGAAAAGCACCAAAAAGAAGGCCACGGTCACCGAGGAGCCTGCAAAACTCTCTCAGGACAGCAGCTCACCGGAGCACAACCTGGATTCCCACGATGGCAGCCTGACCGACCACGAGTTCAACACCGGGACCGTCAAGTCCCCGGGGGGCCCGCAACCCATGGCACCAGGGGTCTTCGTCAGCCAGCGGCGGCCGTCCATGTCTTCCCCCAACAACAGCACCAACTCATCCAACAGCAGCGGCATGGCCAAGGGGGACCGCGTGGGGGCCGCAGACGCCAAAGGTATGAGTCCCAGATACATGACCCATCATAGCCTCTCTGAGGCCCTGTGGGGCCCGAAACAGAGTTTTATACAGCCCTAATATGTCCCTCTGCCACTGAACACCACAGCAACACCAGTGTTTAACTCTTCAGATACAGTAAATATTTTTGTGAATTAACGTCACTTCCATGGTTTTCTGTGGTTCCTCAATGTCAACAAAAACAAGGAGAAAGTTTGACATCTGTAATAAATAACTAGTTCCACCTTAAAACCAGTTAGCATGAAAAACTAATTATCATTCAGGCGAGACTAGATGTCACTCAGAAATTAGACATTTTCACATTTTCCGTTTTTTTTTGTTTTGTTTTGTTTTTTTGTGGCAGGGTGAAAATGTTTTTTCTGGGAAATTTCTGGAATTTTCTTTCAGTTTTAGCAAAAGTTGACTGGAAATATGGATCGAACACAGATATAGGAATTATGTGTAAGACCTAAGATCAGCTGTAATATCATCTCATATCGATCCATGCTTCCTGTGATATTAGTAAACATAAAATTATAAATACCCTGAATTCACCCTTTAGACGCCAAAGTCGCAAAATGGCGACAATTACTGGGCCAAAGAACCGCATATCATTTTCAACCACGAGATGTTGTCAGCCGACTCAGTGAATCTCTCCATCCCTAATATACATATATGTATGTGTGTATCTGTGTGTGTGTGTGTGTGTGTGTGTGTGTGTGTGTGTATGTATATATATATATATATATTTATATATATATATATATACATATACGTGTATATGTGTATATGTGTATATATATATATTAGTGCTGGGCAACGATTAAAATTTTTAATCGCGATTAATCGCATGACATGCTGCGATTAATCGCATCGTTACTCGCAAAATGTCTCTTTCCTTTAAAAGAAGGCCTACAGCTATATAAAGAAAATGCAGTAAATTTTGGTTTACTAACACACATCAGGGGTGTTTAACCTGCGACTCTGGACCTTCCACAATGTCTCTAAATACGTGGCTAAAATATTTTTTTAAAATCTATCTTTCTTGTCATTAGGTTGGAAACCAGGGACTTTTTTTTTCTTTTATGGCATTTTCCACAAATATCTACATCCCTTAGAAGAAAGTCTGTCTATCCTCGTTTTATAAAGGTTTTATGTGTTTCCTTTATTTTAAAACCTTAAAAATTGAAATTAAAAATGTGGTTCTTCAAAAATAACAAATATCCTTTGGTGGCTCTTCATTCAAAATATATATTAAGCTGACTTTTTGAAAAGTCTGGTAACATCTGCGTCTCTAAAGGAGTTTTATTTAGCTGGCTGAGGGAAAAATGGCTCTTTGGATTGGAAAGGCTGCAGACCCCTGCAGTAAACACACAAACAGGTTTAGCATCGGTTTTCTCTTTAAACAGCAACAGTTAAAATATTTCTTCATATATATTTTTAAAACTAAATATTTATGAGAAAGAAGGATGAAATGTTCAGGATTTACTAACTAAAAGGTAAAAAGTCAGCAGGATGGATTTAAAGCTGTGAAGCTGCTTCCTTCTAAACACAGAAGGAACAATATGTGATGAATATCAGCATCAGGTGAACAGACAGAAAGCAGGATTAGAATCTCACAGCTTCTAGATGGTGAGGAGAGAGAAATATTCACAATATGCACAATAACTTCCATCCATGCACCTTCACTGCTTCATTATCCAGGTTTCTGGATATAAATTCTCTAAACTTTCATTCTTAGCTTGACTGTTTAGCTTCACCTCTGCACCTGCAGCCTCCGCTACCGGGAGTTAAGAGTTAACATCTCGTTTCCGGGTGTAGCGTCAGGTCTGTAGATGTAACTATAAACATGTGTGGTATCCACAGAAAGTCCAGAATCTCAGCTACCAGCTCAGTAAAACCATTTCTATCACCAACACACACAGTTAAGACAACAATAGTTAAAAGACCAGGTACACAAAGTCTGGAAAACATGTAAACACAGATGATGTTTCCCCATGAACACGAACAAACGGCTCCTCTACTGAAAGCTCACATCTCACAGATTCCACAGCTGGAAGTTTCATGTCGCTACGACCAAGATTCACCGAACCAGAGGCAGAAGAAGACCCGATTTATGCTGCACGCTTGTAAAAGTCAGAAAGCATGTTTGCTGTCTTGCATAAATTACAACCGCATTTATAAAAAAAAAAAAAAAAAAAAAAAAAAAAGATAATAAAGAAGTTTCCCGTCCAAAAATTACGATGTTCTGTCCATCTGCATGTATTTTGACAAAGAGAAACGTCGGTTCTTTTTTTCTTCTTCCTGTTCCAGACAGAAAACATCTCTTTATTTTAATAAACCCGCTCTCTCCCGATCACGTCAGACGCACCGCTGCAGCAGGGATATGGCAGGCCAGACCTGCCACAATTACGCCACTAATCTGTCACGTTTCACCCAAAGAAAGGCGAAAACACGCCGTTTTGTCAGTAAACACGGCGTTTTTTTCGCCGTAATAAAAGGCCGCGCTGTTAAGGTCTGGCCTGCCATAAAAGCCAGCAGCCAGCAAAAAAAAAAAAAAAAAAAATAGACACGCGATTAAAAAAATTAACGGCGTTAATTAACGCGTTAACGTGCCCAGCACTAATATATATATATATATATGTGTATATGTATATATGTATGTATATATATGTATATGTATATGTATGTATATATATATATATATATATATATATATATACACATACATATTTATATATGTATGTATATGTATATACATACATATATATATATGTATGTATGTATGCACTTTTACATCATATAATAACATTTTATGTTTTTATTCTATTTTAATTATTTAAAAATTCATTACAACTTCCAGATCTACAAAACCAGCAACTATATGTTGAAGTGAAAAATCCAGTATTGCACATGATGATCAGGAACTTTTCCAGATCTAAAAGTTATTTTAAATGTACATGCGTGTACATTTCCACATGTGTGCAGTAATTCTGACTACCGCAGCTGACTCACCTCATGTGAGTTTTGTTTCAGTCTGAAAGCTGACCAGCTGACCTTTAAGGACCATGTTGCCTCGGTTGCTCGATCTTGCCGATTTGTTCTCTACAACATCAGGAGGATCAGACCCTACCTGACTGAACACATGACCCAGCTCCTGGTCCAGGCTCTGGTCATTTCACGCATTGACTACTGCACCTCCTTACTGGCTGGCCTGCCTGCATGCTCAGTTAAACCTCTGCAGATGATCCAGAATGCAGCAGCACGTCTGGTCTTCAACCAGCCCAAAAGAGCTCATGTCACTCCGCTGCTAATCGCTCTCCACTGGCTTCCAGTTGCAGCGCATCAGATTCAAAGCTCTGCTTCTGGCTTACAAAACAAACGGCTCCGGTCTACCTTCACTCCTTAATCCAGAGCTACACTCCCTCTCCACAGTTACGCTCTGCGAGTGAAAGACGCCTAGTGCTCCCACCACAAGGTGGCGCCACATCAGTAGCTAGACTCTTCTCCTCTGTTGTTCCCCGGTGGTGGGACGGTCTACCAACCTCCGTCCGATCCTCAGAGTCCTTATCCACTTTTAAAAGTAAGACTCAGCTGTTTAAGGAGCATTTCCACACTTAGCTTAACTCTTCTACTCAGAATGAGTTAGAAAGATTTGACCAGCTACCCATGATGATGTTGTTTGATGAAATCGTGATCTTGTATTTAAAGAAAATGACTTACAAAAAACTACAAAAAACCTACAAAAAAAAAAAAAAAAAAAATTTAAATATATGCACTGCCTCTAGCACTACATGACAGCACCTGGATCCAACTGGACTCCCAGCAGTCTGACTACCACTTAATGATGACGTCCCGTCTTGTGTTGTTTTTACTCTCAAATGTAAGTCGCTTGGGATAAAAGTGTCTGCTAAATGACTGTAGAATAGAATGAAAGCAAAAGTGAACTCACTTATCATGTCATTTTTGTTATTTCTGGTTCTTTCTACAGCGAAGCGGCTAAAGAAAGGCATGGCGACAGCCAAACAGAGACTGGGAAAGATTTTAAAGATCCATCGAAATGGAAAGCTCCTTCTGTAGCATGAGGTGGACTGTTGAGGGACTGAGGATGGACGACGAGCTGGGTCGGACCCCAGACTCATTGCCCTGCTCACCGAGAAATGCCGACAACAGGAAAAAACTGAAACAAGATGGAGGAAGAAAAAAATCATGCATTTCTCAATTTGTAAGAAGAACATCACTCAAATAGGTTTTTGCCTCGACTTATACTTTATAACTTTCAGATATTAAAGTGTACAGAAGCTATTCTAAATATTTTTTAAGAAAACACGTCTCATTTTCCTACAGCTGTCAGTTTATCAGGGGTTGCTCCAACATGAAGTAGAAATACATGGCAGTCATTCCAAGACATGTGAAAGTATCCCCGCTTTGCATGGATTCAGTTGCATGTGCGCTTAGGTGGGGTTTTTGGGAGGGGGGTGGGTCTATGGATGCAGCTTATCTTTACCATACTGAGACAAAATGGGAAAACATTCCTCCTTCCGGGGTAAAAGAAAATGTTTGCAGAGCACTATCAGTATATTTATTTATTCTTCTCTTAGTCAGTGGATACGAAAAAAAGGAGCAAACTGTAAAGCACAAGGTGGTTCACAGGTGGTTCACATGTGGTTCACAGGCGTTTCACAGGTAATTCACAGGTGGTTCGCAGGTGATTCACATGTGGTTCACAGGCGGTTCACAGGTAATTCACAGGTGGCTCACAGTGATTCACAGGTGGTTCACATGTGGTTCATAGGCGGTTCACAGGTAATTCACAGGTGGCTCACAGTGATTCACAGGTGGTTCACATGTGGTTCACAGGCGGTTCACAGGTGGTTCACATGTGGTTCACAGGCGGTTCACAGGTAATTCACAGGTGGTTCACATGTGGTTCACATGTGGTTCACAGGCGGTTCACAGGTAATTCACAGGTGGTTCGCAGGTGATTCACAGGTGGTTCACAGGCGGTTCACAGGTAATTCACAGGTGGTTCGCAGGTGATTCACAGGTGGCTCACAAATGATTCATAGGTGGTCACATGCGGTCTACAGGTGGTGAGGTTGGCCAGTTTAAATTTGAGACAAGAGGCCGGTTCACCAGGAAGGGACAGGAAAACCCAGATTGTGACACTACATCGGACCTGGAATGATAAGCGTCATCCGTGGCAGGTGGGCGGTTTCGAGGGGATTCTTTCGCTCTCCTTTTGCTTTCGCAGGCAGCACCAACAATCCAAACGAGCCAAACTCACATCTGCGTTTTTACAGCTTATATAGAATGTAGCTTGTAAATAGCCTTTTAATGTTTTTTATCCTTTCCCCTTCAGGCTTAATTCTACATTTTTACCAGTTTTGCTAATTATGAATAAATGAATAAAAGTATATATATGTATATGAATATATGTTATATTCCTGATTTTTAATCTTTATTTCATTTTATAGCAGAGACTTCAGTTTTTTAATGTTAGTTTTAACGGTGCTGCCTGGAAAACAAGAGAAGTCAACATTTATCGTCACATGGCCTTACATACACAAAGCTCATTGTATTGTGATTTTGTTTGAATGAGAGACAAAACTGTATAAAAAAACTAAAGTAAAACAAAAGAAAGTTTCTATGACCAGCCTCTTGTTGGACTTGTAGTATCCTGAAGGGTTTGGAGGTATTTTATTAGCACCTTGTGAAGTGTTTCTGTGTCAGTGATGTAATTTATTAATGTTTGTAGCTTTTTTATACTTGTACAATTCTTAAAAGTTTTGCTTTTGAATATGTCATCAAGTTGTGAAAGTACCCTTTAATTTTTTATTTTTTTTTAATTGTGTTTTTTTTTTTTTGGAGGGGGGGGTGCATTTTGTTTTGTTTTGTTTGTTTTGGGGGGGGGGCTCCAAACTTCATGAACACACTTGGAAAAAAGACAATGATCTCCATCATGTCACATTTCTGACATTCTCGAACGTTTTCCGTCATCCACTCAGATCAAACTCCCGTCTGTGGGACATGTTTTCAGGTTTCATTTGTACAGTCCTTGCGTTGCTTTGTCGTGTTTTTTTTGTATGTCCAACCATTAAATGCATCCACTGTGCCACAACAGTGAGTCCTGCCTGTTGTAGCTGTCTTCCCTTACTGTTATTTACAGCATTAGTAAATATTTACAATCTTTTTTGACCTGAATCTATATTTTTATGTATTTAGATGATTCTGTTGGCGGTCATGCTTCACTTTTTTAAGACACGGAGAAAACTCGAGGAACAAACATATTGTTGTTGAATGATATGATTGTTCGCCTTGTTTACTTTTGCAATACGGTTACTGTGGAAAAAATCCTCCTTTGTAATGTGTTCCACTCCCACTTGCAATGTTACAGCTTCTGTGGTGACAACTAAAAATGTTTTTTTCCTGCTTCATGTTGTCTTGCTTTGAATCCAGCACCGCATGAAAAAACAGAAATTCTCCCGAGTTATTAGTTAGAAATACCACAAATTTAACACCATTAAAACTGTTTTTGGAATTTTGTATTTACATCTTTATTAAATAAAGATCGAAAGACCTGCAAATCTTTCATTCTAATTTTTAATAAAGAGACATTTGAAAGTGTAGCAAACTGCAACATCTGGTATAAAAACCAGGAGTCTGGATCCACCACATTCACCTTCATCTACCTTAAAACACACCTGGAGAGGTTAGTCACTGTAAAATAAAAGCTAATGTTAGCATCTAGGTTAGCAGCTATGTTAGCAACGAGCATAGCGCCACAGCGCTGTAAATGCTGTCTTGTTGCTACAATGTTAACTCCATCAGACCCGCCCACCCAGGATAAACTGGAACTAGTAAACCAACAGACGCGTTGGAATTAACTGGTTTTCTGGGTCTGATTATTAGAGAAACAAGTTACAGCAGCTGCTTATTTATTTATGTATTTATTTTTATTTACTTGTTTATTTGTCAGGGACAGAGTGTAAATAAAAAGACTTGCTGATGCCAGATTTAAGCCAAATTACCAAATTTCGTCTGTTCTTAGTTGGTAACAAACCTATGTATCTAAAAATATTAATTTTAAACAAAAACTGATCAAAAAAGGAAAAAGCAAAGCTAACTATTGATAATATTGTTAAAGTCCACACACCATAGAGACAAAGCTACTAGATAACGAAGCAATACAACCTCACAACCAATAAACACTAGAAGTCCCCGTATGCACTCATCAAAGCACATGTTACACGGAAAACATAGAAATGCATTACAAAGAAAACACGAATGTCAGTATGTTTTAACACACGCATGTTCGTATGTTAAAGAAAAAACACGCGTGTCTTATGTTACAGAGAAAACTGGTGGTATATGCGTATAGGGTGAGGTGGGAGTGGAAAAAGTCTGTGATGGAGGGAAGAGAAAAACATATATGTTAGGGTTATATTTACTCCTCGGAATAAACCAAAACAACGTCACACTGAAACACTCAAAACTAAACAAACTGCTACAAAAATGATAAATAGCAGAAAAAAACAACATTTAGGTAAAAATAAATAACATTTAGTGTAAAAGTCCAGGGCAAGAAATGGCACAAGTGCTAATCTTAAAGCAATGTCAAAAAACACACGTTAAACTAAAAAAAAAACTGCTACAATTATGATGAACGAAGCAAAAATAATGCTCCTGTGTAAACCAAAAAAATCAAACTATCAAATTTAATTTTTAAAGCATGTTTCATGTTTAAATAGCAGTAGCCTACCCTTACAATAAACAGGCAGCTGCATAAATACTGCACTGCAAATACAATTAGAAAATTAAATACAGACCATTTAAAATTATTACATCGTATCAAAGCTTTACTTTATGTCATTTGACATTATGACATGCGTACATTTTATTGTATAATATAGGTGGTACTTTTATTATTATGATGTACAGCGAATTCCAAACAAAAGTAGATCTGTTTAAGTTTCATCGTAACCTCCATCTGAAAGTTGGCACCACACCACTCCCAGCCAAGCCGCTTCTTGTTCCTACATGCAAGACATAACAAGAACATCATTCAGACTCAAGTCTACTTTCACACCAAACATATGTAATCACATCTCAATACCTTCTACAAAAAAGTGACGCATGACGTTGACCAACTCTTTGCATCTAAGGGAAAGATGGATTACAACCTGACAAAAGAAGAAACAGAGACATTCAGCTAATGAAAAAGTCATAATTAAAAGAGCTGATAAAGGTGGAGCTGTACTGGTGTGGGGCAGAGACCAATATATCACAGAGGCCATAAGACAGCTGAATAATAGTGAGTACTATGAACTTTTATTGTCTAACCCAAAAGAGCAAATGAAAACTGAACTTATGGAAATACTTGGACATGCTAAAAATGAAGAATGGATCTCCCAAAAAGAAGATGATTTCCTGGTCTGTAGCTGCCTAAGAATTCCTTAATTTTACCTGCTTCCTACAGTGGACAAAAACTTGGAGAATCCGCCTGGAAGACCAATAATCAGCTGCAAAGAATCTACACAACCAGCATCCCAGTTTGTTGACTTTTTCATGAAGTCATTTGTCTTAGAATTGCCATCCTTTATTCAAGATAGAACTCATGTATTAAATAAAATTAAGGACATAAAGAACACTGGATCTTCTTGTCACCGTGGATGTTGGAGTACTTTAACTAACATGGACTTGGGTCTTGGACAGATTTAGCTGAAGGTAGCGATCCTTCATCCATGCGGAGACATCAGCAACATGCTGATATTCACATTGAGACGGTTGTGTCATCAGGTGGGAAAGAAAGAAAAAGCTGAGTGTCATCTGCATAGCAGTGGTAGGAGAAACCATGAGAGTTAATGCCTGCACCGAGTGAGGAGGTGTATAGTGAAAAGAGAAGAGGGCCAAGCACCGAGCCCTGAGGCACCCCTGTTGTCAGCCCATGTGATCTGGACATTCCCCTTCGCCAAGATACTTTGATGGATCTTCCTGTGAGGTAGGACCTGAACCACGAGAAGAGAGATCCTGAGATACTAAGCTCTGAGAGTGTGGAGAACAGTATATGATGGCTGACCGTGTCAAAGGCAGCAGACAGGTCCAGCAGTATAAGGACTGAGGATTGACCAGTGGATCTGGCAACCCGTAGGGAATCAGTAACTCACAGGAGAGCAGTGCCCCCTTCTGCTTCCATCCTGCAACTGGCTGAATGGACTCTTCATAACAATGTGTTCTTGTTTCAGAATCAGTTCTTCAAACAGAAAAAAGGCACAGCAATGGGCGTTTGGTTTGCACCTAATTATTCTGATCTGTTTATGGGCGCATGGGAAGGAAAATGAATACATTTTAACCTCAATGACTATGTGAACAACATTATATGGTGGGGCAGGTATATTGATAACATTATCCTACGTTGGTCACGTTCAGAAACAGAACTGCTTTAATTCCACTCATATTTGAACAATACCAATAAGAATCTGAAGCGCAGTCTGGATTTCAAATTCTAAAAATCAATTTCCTAGATCTTAAAATCTCAAAAGATATCAATGGAGATTTACACACCTCCATTTTTACAAAATCTACAGACCGCAACACAATTCTTAGAGCTGATAGTTTCCACCCTACTTGGCTAATAGAAACATTCCTACTGCTAACTTTCAGAGGCTGAAACGTATAATATGTGATACAGAAGAAGAGTTTGAAAGAAATGCACAAGACATGAGTCAGAGATTTAAGACAAGGGGATATCGGCAAAAAACTATATTCAAAGCATATAACAAAGCAAAAAGTCTCCCTAGAGAACAGGCGTTGGTCCCTAAACAGAAAGCTCAAACGAATTCAGATCAAGTATATTTTGTGACTCAGTACTGCGGTGAAGCAAATCAAATGAAATAAATTGTCAAAAGAAATTGGGACATATTGAAAAGTGACATCTGGGAAGCTCTCCCAGATTCTCCAACGATTAGTTTTAAAAAAGCTCCAACCTTGAATGATAAACTTGTTAAAAGTCATCTTGCCTCTATACAACAAAAAATTTGGCTTTCCACCTGAACAGGCAACCCCAGTTTGGACATTTTATTTTTTTTTATTTATTTTTTTTAACTTGTCCTGTCCAGCATCACAGCAAGCAAAATGATAATCTGGTTGCTGTATCGTGCTGAACAAATTTGCTCTGCCAAGGGGAGGCCTATGGGTAAGGCTCCTCTTGATAATGTGATTAATTAATTTATTTATTTACTTTGAATCACGGAATCTATGTAATCTTGCTGGACTTGACCGGAGGGGACAGAAAAAGATGGAAAACAGCAAAAAGAGCAAAAGGGAAAGAAGAAAGGAGACAAAAAGATCACAGACAGAAGGAAACGACCCTTCAGTCCACACCATCACCAGACAACAAACTGTTACACCTGTACATGAACACACCAGAACATTTCCTACAACTTTTACAAAAGCAGAAACACACACATAGAAAAAACAGGGCTGCTAGTCATTAAGAGTTTTTAAATAATAACCAAATCAAAAAGACATAACAGCGACCAGATACTAACTCACAGGAAAAATAATTATGGCTTAGTATTAAAACCCACTGGACAACTCAGTGACTGTGTCAGCATGCAGAGCATGAGAAACAAGGAGTGATCAGTGATGAAGAGTGGTGAGTGAGATCATACAAATGCGACCACGCCTCCACGGAGGCCAGAGGCAGACCAGGGCCAGAGGCCCGGGCCCTCAGCAGCAGACCTGGAGCACCAACCCAAGCCACCCCACCACGAAGATGACTCCAGTCCCACCCGAAGGGCGGCAGAGGAGAGCCCCAGCAAGAGCCCCCCACGGTCCTGGGGCACAGGTCCCAGTGGGTGCTATCGGCCCCCTCCCCCCACTCCCCATCTACTCCAATCTGCACCCCCTCGCCGTACCCACAAGCACTCACTACCACACAGTCATGCCACACACAACCCACCCAGTGAGCCCCAAGCACCCCCCGACCCAACACCCACAGAGCCAGCAGCCCACCAGAGCAGCCACCCCAGGGCCCGGCCCCGTGCAATTAAAATTGAGGGGCAGTGACCGCAATGAGTCGGGAGCCGGGCCACCTAAGTGGCATGCCCACCAGGTGTTGTTTGTGTGTTGTGTTTCTTGTGTTTTGGTGTCTCAGTGCAATTAAAACTGAGAGGCGAGTCGCCACGGGGTGCATCCAAGGAGACCACTGAATGGTCTCCTCCATTCCACCCCGCATGGCTCCATGCCTCCCAACTCCCTACGTGTGTGTGTGTGTGTGTGTGTGTGACAGAGAGAGCGGGAAGTAAGAGGGGTCCGGGGATGTACGTTCAGAGGGAAGCAAACTTCCCTCTGGATGATGAGCCTCTAGTGGCATTAGGCACCCCCACTCCCCAGAAGGCCCCCCAGGGCAAGACAGGCCAGGAGAGGCCGCCCCCCACGACCGGGCCATTCAGGGACCACAGCCAGTGAGCCGTCACCAACCCCAGAAAGTACCCACCCTCCCACACCCCTAACGGGGAATGAGAGGATGGGGACAGCGGCAGACCCACGGCCCACCACCCCCAGGCCCGCCCAGGCCCCCCCCACAAGTGCACTTAACTCCGCCCCAACCACACACAGAAACACATGCACACACCTATTTGCTTGCACACTCCCACTCATCCTAACTCACATATGCCCTCTCAGCCCCACCCACACAATATAAACACTCACACAGCATCCAACCCTCCCACTCTCACTCCCCAGACACACCCCTACTCATCCTAACACATGCATACACAAACATACCCCCACATCCACACAAACATCATCCAAAGTATAGACACACACACACAACATACAAGCATCCCTGTCTCACACCCCAGCACCTCCCCCTATAATCCCCCGAATCCCACTCAGCCCTCCTTCAAACCCCTACACCCCCCCTGCCCCCAGGCTATACCCTGGGTCCCGGGGCATCAACCAGACACCAGAGCATGCACCAACCCACACCACGGCAGCACATACAGGCAGGCCCAGACCCCCGGCACATACGGACCCCACCACCCCGGAGGGAGGAGGACCACCCCCTGGCACCAGAGCCCAGAACCCGCGGCCAGCCCGCCCCGGAATAGCCCGGCCGCCCGGCCCAGGACCGACACCCACCAACCCAGGGGCCACCAGTGGCCTCACCCCCTGCCACGAGGAGACACCAACCGCTGGCCCCCACAGCCCCCGACGGGGCCAGACCCAGAGCCACCTCCATCGCAGAGCAGCCCGGTCCCGCACCACGGGCAACCACAAAGAACCCGCAACGACCAGTCACTCCCGGCCATTTCCCAAACCCCCATAGCAACGAGGTCACAGTCCTCTACCTACAATAAGTGATGGAACTAAGAACAGGGGACCAGAGGGAATGAGGTTCAGCCAAATAGTTCTTTGAGGAGGCAGACATTGTCTCACTACTGATGTGGTCAACTAAGAGATTCCTAAACTGCTGAATACACAGATTATTTTTGTTTTTCCACTTCACAAGGATAGTTTTCTTTGCGATGCATAATGCTGTGCGTACCATGTGTGCAGAGTTAATTGCCATATTAATGTCACCCAAGTCACCTTGTAGACATAGTGCGGGGATTGTAGGAAATTTACATTTAAACCATGTTGACATGTGTGGACATTTTAACCACTGCAGGAACATGATAGATGTCAACTACTTCACTGATGGTTGTAAGTTTTACATAAAATCATTTATTAATTGTGATGCCTCATATGTAGTCTATAGACTTGAATGTCCATGTGCTTGTTTTTATATTGGTAGAACAAACACAAGCTGAAGGCAAGATTGGCTGAACATAAACATGTAATAAGAACTGGCAACCCCCAATATCCCATGGCTGCTCATTATAAAGATGCTAGTCATAGCAGTTGTAGTTCATTGAAGATATCAGGTATAGAGCACAAAACTCAATCAGAGGTGGAGGCCTGCTCAAAAGACTCTTATAAAAAGAGTTCTTTTGGATTTATACATTGAAAGCTACACATTACCCAGGCTTAAACGGAGAGCTAGATTTTTCTAGTGGAAGTGGCAGTGGAAATGAAATAGAAGAGGATCTCTTGCCCGAATTGGAGGACAACCAGCAACAGCAGAGGGCTGTGGAAGTACACTGACATGCAGACATGGATAAGCTACGTTTGCACACTTACTGGTAATCTTGCTGATAACTGAAAGCGCTTTAAGAAAAGTTTTAACATATATTTAGCAGCAAGGGGACCAGGTGGTGATGATGAAAAACTGAAAGCTTGCATTCTTTTGCATGTTATAGGAGAAGATGCTTTGGATGTATATAATAGCTTTCAGCTGGATGAAGCTAATCTGATTTTGGTGGAATTAATGACAAAGTTTCAAGAGTACTGTGTGCCTAGTCAGAACGTGACCTTTGAGAGGAAGTTTCCTCCCATGACCAAAAACAAGGACTACCTTTTGATCAGTTCTTAGCAGAGCTTCACACACTAAGCAAAACATGTGAATTTGGCACTGAGAGACTCACCAGTGAGAGAGAATCATTTGTGGTGCAGTGAATAATGCACTCAGAGAAAGACTGCTCAGAGAGACTGTACAGAGCAGCAGAAACCACCCGAGCACAAGGAAAAGAACTTCGGAGAGGCGAAACAACAGTGCACGCAATCTATAAAGAAAGGAGCAAAAAGAAAACATTTACCAAACAACAAAACCAAAAAGAGAAATCTGCAGAGTTCAAATGTGGTAAATGTGGAGGCAGCCACAAGCCAAAATCATGTCCTGCATTTGGAAAATCCTGTAGCAACTGTGGAAAGAGCAATCACTGTGTTGCAAAGCAGCTTCAAAAAAGAAAGTTCACACAGTTGATGGGGTAGAAGATGATGATGAGGAGTTCATTGTGGATGTGGTGCAGGCTTGTACAACTAAAAAAACAGGAATGGATTGTATCAGTTGAAGTGAATGAGACGAAAATATCATTCACGTTACAAACAGGTGACCATGTAAACCTGCTGTCTCTAGAAGACTCTAAAACACTGACTGTTATGAGCAAAATTCATCCCATAAAAACAAAAGTGACTGAAGAACGTGTTCCTGTTAAAGACAGATGCATTGCAACCTTCAAACAGAAAGGTTGGCTGATAAGAGCACTGCCACTGATCGTGGATTTGAGTGTACAACCAGTCCTGGGACTGCATGCATAAAGCTCAGTCTGGTCAAAAGAGTTTTTGTAGTGACCAGATACTGCAAATGATCATGACTCACTCATGGAGAATTAAAAAGACTGTTGTGAATGACTTCGATGTCTAGCTGGAAAACACAAACTATGTGTGGACAACGTGTGTTGTGCATCGCTGCAGGAAAGTCCCATTTGCACTGCAGGAAAAGCTGAAAGATGAGTTAGTGTGAATGAAAAAGTTAGAGGTCCTCAAGAGAATAGATGAGCCAACTGAATGGATCAGCTAGCTGGTTATTCTGCAGAAGAAAACAGGACGTGCTCAGATCCAAGAGACTTAAACAAAGCAATCAAACCAACCAGACTCTTCATCAGGTTTCTGACAGCTGAGGCTGGACATTCAACACAGCTGAGGGGAGATACAGGTTTCTTTATCTGCCGTACAGTATCTTGCCAGCGCCTGAAGTCTACCATAAATTCACATGATTTTCAAGCACGTACCAGGCATAGAGACAATGATGGATGTCATAATCTGGGGGACTACTTGAGAAGAACACGATGAAAGACTGAGACAAGTGTAGGACTAGACAAGAGAAGTGAATCTGAAACTTTATAAAGACAAATGTGAGTTTGGAATGAAAACACTTACCTTCTTGGGAGATGTTGTCAGTGAAGAGGGGGTGAAGCCAGACCAGAGAAAAACGTCAGGAATCAACAATATGGAAAGACTAAATAACAAAGATGAGGTCAGACGGTTCCTGGGGATAGACACCTATCACTAAGTTTTTCCCACAGCTGTCAACACAGGCAGCACCTCTCAGGAGTCTTCTCGGACAAAAGAATGAATGGATCTGGTCCCAGGAGCAGGAACAATGTTTTCTGAAACTGAAAGAGACTCTGACACAAGAGCCTGTGTTAAAATTCTACGACCCAGAGAGGAGTACCAGGATCTCAGCAGATGCGTCACAGAATGGCCTGGAAGTGGTGCTAATGCAGCAACACGACGAGCAGTGGCTTCCTGTCACCTATGCATCCAGAGCCTTGACAAGTGACGAGTCCAGGTACCCTCAAATTGAAAAGGAGCTGTTAGCAAGCATGCATGCATGTGAGCGTTTTCATCGATACGTCTATGGTCAAATTTATGAAGTGGAAACTGACCATAAACCTTTGGTGTCCATCATGTCCAAACCTCTGAATGACTGTCCTGTACAGATACAGCGCATGTTAATCAGGCTGCAAAGATATGATGTGCACATGATAAACACACAAGGAAAATACAGAACACATGTGGAGAAAAATGCAGACAAAATAATGAAAGAACTCAAGCACACAATGCAGAAAGGATGGCCTGAAAACAAGGACTGCCCTGTGAACCTACATGACTGTTGGAATTGCAGAGCAGAGCTCACAGTGGTGGATGAAGGGGGCCGAATTTGTTATTTTATCCTTACTACGCAAATAAATGCTCCAAAAGATGCACAAAGGCCACTTCAGAGAAGTGAAATGTAAACGCAGGGCAAGAGAAGTAATGTACTGGCCAAGAATCAACCAGGATTTCAGCCAGACAACAGCGTCACCTGAACCTGGTAAACAACAGGCTAAGTGCTGATGACCTACCTGCTCCACAGACCTTACTACAAGGTTAGGACTGACCTATCTGACTCTGATGGAGAGAGTTACTTAGTGGCGACTGAGTATTTTTTAAGTTATCAAGACGTTGGAATGCTGCAGTCAACATGGAGCAAAGCAGTCATCAGCTAACTTGACACTCTCTTTGCCAGACATGGTGTCTTATGTGAACTGTTTTCGGACAACAGGCCCCAGTTTTCTAGCTGTGAGTTTGCTGCCTTTGCCAGAGAATGGGAGTTTCAACACTTTACATCGAGTCCAGCCTATCCATGTCCAATGGCTTGGCACAGAGCTCTGTGAAAACTGTAAGAAACATGATGAAAAAGGGAAGGACAGAGGAAAAGCCTGCTGCTACTGGACAGTACAGAACGGCCCATCACTGGATTATCAGCTTGTAAAATGATTCAACTGAAGAAGAGAGGAGGTTTAACCAGCAAAAAGCTGGAGGTTTTCATCTGAAAACAGAAATCTAAATCTTCTGAAACACATTGTGATTTCATTTAGTTTTTTTTTTTTCTTTAAATCTATTACATCCAGATATTATCAGAGAAGTGGAAGGAAAACTGGTTCAGGAGAAAATTAGTTACAGCACATTTAAACTGAGCCTCCAACAAAAATAAGTCAATTAACTTTTCATTTGTGTAATTAAAGACTGATTACGCTAATAGGGAAGTTATTCCTTTCTACATCCAAATTTATTACACCACTTCTTCCCATCACATTTCATTTGAGACCAAAAGCACATCTGGACAGAATTTATGGCACAAAAGAAGAAGAAAAGAAAATGGCTGCAATCTTCATGGGAAGCTGCGTTTCCAAATGATGGCATTTTATTTCTTTCATATCCATCACATCTGCATGTCCACGTGTCCATTTACACATCTGCATGTACACGCGTCCATTTACACATCTGCATGTACACGCGTCCATCTACACATCTGCATGTACACGTGTCCATCTACACATCTGCATGTACACGTGTCCATCTACACATCTGCTTGTGCACATGTCCAAATACACATCTGCATGTATACGCTTCCATCTACACATCTGCATGTACACGCTTCCATCTACACATCTGCATGTATTGGCTTCCATCTACACATCTGCATGTACACGCGTCCATTTACACATCTGCATGTACACGCGTCCATCTACACATCTGCATGTACACGTGTCCATCTACACATCTGCATGTACACGTGTCCATCTACACATCTGCTTGTGCACATGTCCAAATACACATCTGCATGTACACGCTTCCATCTACACATCTGCATGTATTGGCTTCCATCTACACATCTGCATGTATGCGCTTCCATCCACACATCTGCATGTACACGCGTCCATCTACACATCTGCATGTACGCGCTTCCATCTACACATCTGCATGTATGCGCTTCCATCTACACATCTGCATGTATTGGCTTCCATCTACACATCTGTATGAATGCACTTCAATCTACACATCTGCATGTATGTGGTTCCATCTACACATCTGTATGTACACGCTTCCATCTACACATGTTCATGTACATTTGTGCATCTACATGACGCGTGATTAACAGGAATGTCAACAATTCTCACACTCTGTTTGCTATGATTGAAAAACTTACAAATCCTTTTATACAGATAGGCCCAGAGCTCCTTTCCACTGAGAAATGCAACCAATTTGCCAACTTTTTTAGCCAAAAAATTAAAGCTATTAGGCAAAATATTAATTCCACACAGTCACACAAGAAAACTAGTCTGTGTCTAAAACACGGAAATATTTCTGATCCTACAAGAAACAGTTTGGCATTTGAAAACAACAACATGCACTCTGGACATAATACCATCCGACTTTTTAAAAACAGTTTTTACCTCAGTACAAAGTGGTCTCCTACTGATAGCTAACAGCTCACTGGTGTAATGGGGCGGCGCGGTTTCCACAAGTAGTCACACTAGTCAGGAAACCACGCCTCCCCCTCTCTGTTAAGTTCTTACTACGAATACCACAGGCCAGAGACGTGTCAAATAAAACAATACGGCTTTATTAAACAATACACTAATAACTAAAGTTTAAAACAATCCAACGAAGCAGTAGCACTGTGGAAAAGAAAAGGAATCTACTGTCAGGGCTAACCCAGCCCGCGGCAGCTCCAACCCACAACAGAAGGAAAGAGGTGTCCGCGTTCTAAATCACCCGTGTAAACACTCACACTCACACTGCACTGCACGAAAAGGAACATGGACCACCACCAGGGATGGGGCGGCTGCCCCAGGCTGCAGCACCTGACAAAAGCAAAGGGGGAGGAACAATTAAAACACAAAAACCACAGTGGTACACTTTAACAAAACAAAAACACTCAAAACACAATTAAAGCATGCACAAGGATTAAAACCCAAAAAAAACCATGCAACATAATTAGACACCAACATAGCAGAAACACACAAAAATAAACAAGACTTAAGATGGCCCGAGCCTGGTCCCTGGTGAGTCTAGGTCCCATCCGTCCGCTCCACACCGGAGACAATCCGAGCAGGAACAGCCAGACGGATGGATGAAAACCCGGCAGAGCCAGAACAGCAGCAGCGCTCCAGATCCCGCGATTCGGCTGTCCAGTGATCGGAGCAGACATCCAGCCGCGCACACTGCATTCAGCAGAGCAGTCAGCTCTCCACACCCCAGCAGCCACTCACGCTGTGTGGAAGCCTGACCCTCCGTAGACAGCGCGCCACGACTACAGCTCCACCACGCCAGCCACAACCACCATGGGAGATTGAAGGAAAAGAAGGCCGGCAGCAAACACATCTGCTGTTAAAAAGGGGTGTAACGCCGCCCACTAATCACGGTGGTAACCCAGGTGGTTGTAGCCAGACTGGCACTGCCACATAGAGGCCAGGAGGAAAACACCCTCCTGCCACATCTATTGCGTCGTCGGCCCGACGATCGAACAGCCACAACACTTATTATACAGCCTGAAAACACTTGGGAAAACCTTTCAGATCTCCTCTGTATCATTATCCTGACGGCCCAGAGATCGAGGCAGATGATGGACATTGGTATGGCAGCCGGTTGTTGAACGCCCCGTTCTTCGCAGATTTTGACCGTTACCCTCCCGATCAACCAGGGCTGGTGGCCCCAGTAGAGAGGGGCACACCTGTGCCATGGGTAGCTCCGGAGGGAGGATAAACCTGCTGGTCAGCCCCTGGTGGATCAGACGGAGTCACTGAAGGTGGCATTATACGCAGGTTGCCCGGCACAACTGTTGACGGCAAGGCAGGGACCCTATGAACCAGAACACACCAATCCTCCCCATTAAAGGACTCCTCACCTGTATGCTCACCCCCCCCACTGGGGCCGGAACTGGGGCGGCCCAGGCAGAGGAGCAGCTACCTCAGGCAACACTAGCGCTTTCACCATGTCATGATGCACGTTCCTAACGTTCTGGGGGTCATTAACAGGCGAGACCGTATAAACAGCCCCCTCCCCATGTGGGGCCTTCACAACCTGATAAACCACCGAACTCCACCGATCTTGGATTTCCTGGCGCCCTCTCCCACTATGGTCTCTTAAATACACCTGCTGGCCCTCCACCAAAGGTGTGTCTCGCACTCGCTGATCGTGCCGCTTTTTACGTCCCTCAGCGGCCGTTAACAACCACTCCCGGGCCCCCTCAAAAGCCAATCGGAGTCTGGTCTGATTTTCAGCAACCCAATTTTGCACCTCAGCTGGCACTGGATCCGGTACCCGACCCAGAAGAAAATCGGCTGGAAGCCGGGGTTCTTGTCCAAACATGAGGTAAAATGGGGACTCACCTGTACTCTGGTGAGGGGTCGTGTTGTAACAAAAGAGCACCTGGGGCAAACAGGATGCCCAATCCCGTTTCCGCGATGATGGCAAGGCGCGCAGCAGGTCGTGAAGGGTTCAGTTAAACCGCTCACACGGTAATAGCTGGCAAATCCCAAAAAGGAGCGTAGCTCAGAGACATAGCGAGGGCGCAGCCACTTAGCCACCACCTCCACCTTTTTAGGGTCGGTCAAAACGCCCTGGCCTGAAATCACATGCCCCAGATAGCTCACCTCTTGTTGGAAAAAGGCCCACTTCTCAAGCTTTGCCTTCAAACCCTCAGTCTGGAGCCGGCCAAGCACCAATTCCAGCCGCTGGAGATGTTGTGCAACAGAGGATGAATATACCACAATGTCATCCAAATACAGCAACATAGACTGATTTTGCTGGTCACCAAACATCCTCTGCATCAGCCGCTGGAAGGTGCTCGGCGCATTACACAAACCAAAGGGCATGCGCTTAAACTCGAACAGGCCAAAGGGTGTACAGAACGCCGTTTTCGGTTGGTCCGGCTCAGACACAGGGATCTGATTGTATCCACTGGCCAAATCGAGCGTTGAAAACCTCGATACGCGGGAGGGGGAAGGCATCTTTCCTGGTCTTGCTGTTAAGGAGGCGGTAGTAAACACATAAACGCAAACTCCCATCCTTCTTCCGTACTAAGACGATGGGAGACGCGTAGGGGCTGCTGCTCTCCGCGATGACCTGCGACTCAAGAAGCTGGTTAATATGAGCCTTCACCGCTTCATATTCCGATGGAGGAATCCGTCGATATCTCTGTCGGACCGGAACATCATCCAACAGAGGTATATCGTGCGAGAGGAGCTTTGTGCACCCCAGATCACCATCATGGGCTGAAAAGACAGTGTGATACTGGTGCAACAGTGTCCTATTCCCCGCCTGCTCCACCTCAGCCAGCGCTGACAGGTCAAGCGAGTCGATCCTGTCTAGCACTGAGGGGGCGGCCGTCTGCGAGGACACCATTGCAAAAGTAGACCCCACCTCAGTCACGCCTGCAGGCAGGCTAACAACTTCAGCAACCCCTAGGGTGCCCAGACCAGTCCGTGGGTAAAGAAGGACCTCTGTTGCTCCGACATTTACCACCGGAACATACACCGTGCCCCTGATGACCTGCACCAAACACGGGGAGGCCAACAGACCAGCGGGCAAGCCAGCCTCAGGGGGTTCAAACAAGACGCTCTCACCAGAAAAACACTCAGGGCAGGTACTGGCGACAAGCTTCATCACCCCACCAGGTATACGTACAGCTCGCTTGTCCCGGACTCTCACCGTCCCGGTGAGGTCCCCTGGCTCCTGACTGGCGGCCTGTTGGTAACTCTGCAAAGCTGCAATGACGGGGCCAGGTGCCCGTGAAACACCCGGTGAGTTAAAGAGGGAGGACCCAAATGTGGCAAAAAGTTCGAGATAGCACCGGTGACTTACATTCATGCCCAAGACCCCTGGGACAGCAGGCGCAGGATCATGGGGATCCTTAACCACCAGGATCCCACAACGAAGCACCACCTTGCCACATAGCTCGACATCAAGCTCCAAGGAGCCAACATACGGGATAGCTAGCCCATTAGCCGCTTGCAGCTGAAGCCAGTGACATGAGGTAAAGCGCTCGTGGCCCCAAGGGGCAAACAGCTCCAAAAAGAAACTTTCTGTGATGGTGGAAACCATTGACCCAGTATCCATCAAACAAGGGACCATCACACCCCCAACCGAAATGTCGACAATAGGACACAGAGCAATTAACCCATCCATGGCACCCCCCTGTGAGCCTGTGGGTTCCCCAACTGAGCCGCGACTCAACGGCTCAGCGGGCATCAGTTTTCCGACGTGCGGGGTGGAAGAGGAGGGCCAGTCGCATCACCCCTCAAGCCAGCCACTGAATCAGTGCGGCGGCGTGATGGAAGAGCCCGCTCACCCTCGCACTCCCGTGCAAAGTGACCTGGCTTCTGGCACCTCCTACAAATTATGGGTTCCTTAAAGGTGGTCCTAGATTGCGACCGGGGGGCTTGCAGGGACGCTACCGTTTGGGTAAGCCGATTGAGCTGCTCCTGCTGATGCTTCAATAGTTCCAATAACTCCCGGAACCCTGGTTCCACTTTAGTGATACCAGGGTCCGGCTGAGAGCTGCCCTGGACTCCGAACTGGAGGTCCTGCCCCGAGGGTAAGGAAAAACTACGCGCCCTGGTGCCTCCCGGAAAACCTTCTCTCTCCCACCTAATTGCCTCACCATGAAGCTCCAACAGGGTGGCTGTAGGCTGGCGGTGGACAAGCTGGTTTAGTTCCCGCCAGAGTGAGCTATCAAGTACATGCTCAGCAAACTGGTCCCGGAGCAAAACATCTGCATTGGGCATCCCATCCGGTGCCGAGCGCTTTATCTGCGCCATTAAAGCCATCAGGGCTAAGGAAAATTCCTGCAGCGTTTCCCCCTCTGACTGATGCCGGGAGAAGAAAGCCGGCTGTAAGGTTACATACGACTGCACACAGCCATACAAATCCTGTAAAATAACGAGGATCCGAACCGGGTCCCCCCGCTCTACTTCGGAGCGAAACTTAATTTCCTCCCTCGCTTCTCCCTCCAAATGATCGAACATAAACAGAGCCTCGTCAGCAGCGGAAAGATGGCGGGCGCGAACACATGCCTGCACCTCCTCTATCCATTCCACCACCCCAATACCCATTCTACCATTAAACATGGGGCACTTCCGATCTCTCGGCATGATAACCAGTCGCTCGGTGACAGCAGAAACAACCTCTGCAGGTGGAACCTGGCTGGCTGAGGCAGAGGCCGAAGCTGCTCCACCGAAGCTGGCCGCGGAAGAGGCCTGCTCCTGGCGCAGTTGCTCATTATCCGCGCACAGCTGTAACACCAGCTCCCGGAGTTGTTCACATCATCCTCCATGCTGACTCTCACAAGCTGTAAACACTCAACAGAAAATTGAAATTTGGATCCTCAGGACCAACTACTGCTGTTCTGGTTCTAACCTTACACCACCAAAGCACAATAAACCATACAAACACAAAAAACCACGTCCCTAGGCACATTACAGTGGCATCCTGCCGACAACGCCAAAAATGTAATGGGGCGGCGCGGTTTCCACAACTAGTCACACAGTCAGGAACCACGCCTCCCCCTCTCTGTTAAGTTCTACTACTACTACTACTACGAATACCACAGGCCAGAGACGTGTCAAATAAAACAATACGGCTTTATTAAACAATACACTAATAACTAAAGTTTAAAACAATCCAACAAAGCGGTAGCACTGTGGAAAAGAAAAGGAATCTACTGTCAGGGCTAACCCAGCCTGCGGCAGCTCCAACCCACAACAGAAGGAAAGAGGGGTCCGCGTTCTAAATCACCCGTGTAAACATTCACACTGCACTGCACGAAAAGGAACATGGACCACCACCAGGGATGGGGCGGCCGCCCCAGGCTGCAGCACCTGACAAAAGCAAAGGGGGAGGAACAATTAAAACACAAAAACCACAGTGGTACACTTTAACAAAACAAAAACACTCAAAACACAATTAAAGCATGCACAAGGATTAAAACCCAAAAAAAACCATGCAACATAATTAGACACCAACATAGCAGAAACACACAAAAATAAACAAGACTTAAGATGGCCCGAGCCTGGTCCCTGGTGAGTCCAAGTCCCACAACCAGGCAGCGTCACGCCGGGTCGCAACGCCGTCCATCTGCTCCACACCGGAGACAATCCGAGCAGGAAAACAGCCAGACGGATGGATGAAAACCCGGCAGAGCCAGAACAGCAGCAGCGCTCCAGATCCCGCGATTCGGCTGTCCAGTGATCGGAGCAGACATCCAGCCGCGCACACTGCATTCAGCAGAGCAGTCAGCTCTCCACACCCCAGCAGCCACTCACGCTGTGTGGAAGCCTGACCCTCCGTAGACAGTACGCCACGACTACAGCTCCGCCACGCCAGCCACAACCACCACGGGAGATTGAAGGAAAAGAAGGCCGGCAGCAAACACATCCGCTGTTAAAAAGGGGTGTAACGCCGCCCACTAATCACGGTGGTAACCCAGGTGGTTGTAGCCAGACTGGCACTGCCACATAGAGGCCAGGAGGAAAACACCCTCCTGCCACACTGGCATCAGGCATTTTTCCCAAGTCACTAAAGATAGCTGCTATTAAGCCTCCTAAAGAAAAGGACTCTAGACGCCTCTATAATGAACAACTATAGACCGTCTCTAACCTCTTTTATTTCCAAGATTATTGAGAAAGTTGTATTTCACCAGCTTAATGACTTTTTAAATGAAAGTGGAAATCTTGATAAATTTCAGTCCGGCTTCCGACCTCATCACAGCCCTGAAACAGCTCTGGTCAAAGTGTTAAATGACATTAGGTTGAATACTGATTCTGGTCTAGTATCAGTCCTGGTTCTGTTGGATCTCAGTGCTGCGTTTGATACTGTAGATCACAGAATCCTGTTGCACAGGCTGGAAAACTGGGTTGGACTTTCTGGTTCAGGTCCTGTTTAGAAGGTCGGAGTTATTTAGTTCCGATCGGCAGCTATGAATCCGAGCGAGTGGCCATGACTTGTGGAGTCCCCCAGGGGTCAGTCCTTGGACCTCTTTGTTCAACTTGTATCTGCTCCCTTTGGGTCAAATATTACAGAACTATGGCATTAGTTATCAAAGTTATGCAGATGATACACAACTTTATGTCTCTGTCACCAGACGACTGCAGCCCAGCAGACTTTTTGTGTCAGTGTCTGGAGCAAATAAAGGCAAGGCAAGGCAAGGCAGTTTATTTGTATAGCACATTTCATGTACAGGACAATTCAAAGTGCTTTACATAAAACAAAGATATTACAGCTATTTAGAAATAGTAAAAGGCATCAACACATAATCAACACATAATCACAATAAAATAATAAATTACATTAAAATGATTAAAAGTAAGATAAGTTAAAAAGTTACCGTGCAGATTTCATGCATAGGCACATGAGAAAAGAAATGTTTTTAACCTGGATTTAAAAATGTCTACATTTGGTGAAAGTTTAATCTCCACTGGCAGTTTGTTCCATTTGTTTGCAGCATAACAGCTAAATGCTGCTTCTCCATGTTTAGTCTGGACTCTGGTCTGGACTCTAGTCTGGACTAGTTGACCAGAGTCTTTGGATCTAAGAGTTCTGCTAGGTTTATATTCTCTAAACATATCACAGATGTATTCTGGGCCTAAACCATTCTGGGATTTGTAAACAAGCAGAAGGGTTTTAAAATCTATTCTGTGACTGACTGGAAGCCAGTGTAAAGATTTCAAAACTGGTGTGATGTGTTCAGATCTCTTAGTCCTGGTTAAAACTCTAGCAGCAGCGTTTTGGATGAGCTGCAGATGTTTAATGCTCTTTTTAGGAAGTCCTGTTAAAAGACCATTACAGTAATCCAGTCTACTGGAGATGAATGCATGGATGAGTTTCTCTTGGTCTTTCTGGGAAACTAAATTTTTAATTCTGTTGATGTTTCTGAGCTGGTAAAAAGCTGTCTTAGTGACAGCTTTGATGTGGCAGCTGAAAGTCAGATCTGAGTCTATCAACACTCCCAGGTTACGAACTTGGTTGGTGATTTTAAAACACCTGGATGAAGGAGAATTTTCTACAATTAAATGAAGACAAAACCGAGATTATTCTGTTTGGTAGCAAAGAGAAGAGGGTCAGCATTGGTAAACACCTGGAGACTCGGGCTCTTAAAATCACTGACCAAGTTGGTAACCTTGGAGTGTTAATAGACTCAGACCTGACTTTAAGAAGCCACATAAAAGCTTCACTAAGAAGCTTTTTACCAGCTCAGAAACATCAACAGAATTAAAAGTTTAGTCTCCCTGAAAGACCAAGAGAAACTCATCCATGCATTCATCTCCAGTAGACTGGATTACTGTAATGGTCTTTTAACAGGACTTCCTAAAAAGAGCATTAAACATCTGCAGCTCATCCAGATGCTGCTGCTAGAGTTTTAACCAGGACTAAGAGATCTGAACACATCACACCAGTTTTAAAATCTTTACACTGGCTTCCAGTCAGTCACAGAATAGATTTTAAAACCCTTCTGCTTGTTTACAAATCCCAGAATGGTTTAGGCCCAGAATACATCTGTGATATGTTCAGAGATTATAAACCTAGCAGAGCTCTTGGATCCAAAGACTCTGGTCAACTAGTCCAGACCAGAGTCCAGACCAGAGTCCAGACCAGAGTCCAGACTAAACATGGAGAAGCAGCATTTAGCTGTTATGCTGCAAACAAATGGAACAAACTGCCAGTGGAGATTAAACTTTCACCAAATGTAGACATTTTTAAATCCAGGTTAAAAACTTTTCTTTTCTCATGCACCTATGCATGAAATCTGCACGGTAACTTTTTAACTTATCTTACTTTTAATCATTTTAATGTAATTTATTATTTTATTGTGATTATGTGTTGATGCCTTTTACTATTCTAAATATCTGTAATGACTTTGTTTTATGTAAAGCACTTTGAATTGTCCTGTACATGAAATGTGCTGTACAAATAAACTGCCTTGCCTTCCACGCGTCCATCTACACATATGTGTGGAGTGTTGTGACTTACAGGTCGTGACCCTGTTTTTACCCTGGTTAGCATCACACTGAGCTGTTATTGTTGGCTAATTGCTAACACAAGAATAAGAAAGTCAGATGTCAGTGAGCGCATCCCTCATTTTTTGCTCTCCTTAATTATATAAAATCAATAGTTATAACAATGATCATTAAAGCGTCTAAGGAATGACACAAAACCAAAAAGAAACTGAGAAACTGTACTTTAATCTGAATTTGAGGTTTTGCGAAACCTGTGAATAAGTGTGAGGAGGAAATAAAAAATTTTGTTTAATCTGAATTTAATCTTTGTTGGTGATGAGGAATTCATTTTAGAAAATATCTAAACTAAACTGATACAAGATAAAATTCTTTTTTCTTTTTATCTGAATAAATAACTGAAAAAATTCAAATGAAATTAAAAAAATAAAGATGGATAAAGAAAAGCTTGTGCAGGAAAATACAGAAAAGAAAAAGGAAACCGATCCTCTTGCTCCCTGCAGACTTCTTCTTCTCCTCTCTTTATTGGGTGGATTCGGTCCCCTCTAAAGGCTAAGTGGGATCACAATTTAACTGTCAGTGTTTTAAAAACAGATCCTGCAGAGTGTTCTCGTCTGACGGGATTCAGGGCCACACTGCGCCGCCACCACACATGTGAGGGTCTGCTTTTAAACCCTCTGATCTTCCAGGGGCCCCCTGGGGGCCCCCGGTGGACCCCTGTGGTCCAGAGAAACGTGCCATGTGAAAGATGTCTTAATTACACAGGAATGTCAGCTTCATGTTAGTCTCTGTGTGGCCCTGCAAGACTACAGCCTCCATCCTCCTTTCATCCTTTATTCATCCCATCTCGTTTATACATCCCTTCATTTCGTTATTCATATCTTCATTCGTTTATTCATCCCTTCATTTTGTTATTTATCCTTTCATTCGTTTATACATCCCTTCATTCGTTATTTATCCCTTCATTCGTTTATACATCCCTTCATTTCGTTATTCATATCTTCATTCGTTTATTCATCCCTTCATTTTGTTATTTATCCTTTCATTCGTTTATACATCCCTTCATTCGTTATTTATCCCTTCATTCGTTTATTCATCCCTTCATTTTGTTATTTATCCTTTCATTCGTTTATACATCCCTTCATTCGTTATTTATCCCTTCATTCGTTTATACATCCCTTCATTTCGTTATTCATATCTTCATTCGTTTATTCATCCCTTCATTTTGTTATTTATCCTTTCATTCGTTTATACATCCCTTCATTTCGTTATTCATCCCTACTGTAATTTGATGTAGAAAGTTAGCCAACCTCTGGCTCTCAATTCGTTCGAACTAGAGATGTGACGTTCATTAACGAATCGATTCTTTTGAACGACTCTTAAATGAACGATGGGAACCAATTCACAGCTGTGAGCCGTTAATTTGTGAGCTATTCTTTTTATAAACAAATCTTTGACACTGCCTTCATCAAATCAAATCAAATCAAACTGTATTTATAAAGAGCTTTTCATGCCATAGGCAACAAAGTTCTTTACATGATTAAAAACATCAGAATAAAAACACTCAATGAAATCTTTCACACAGTCACACGCACACACGTACACACACATACACACACACACACACACACACAATCCCCACAAGCCCAATCCCCCCTACACCCCCCTTCCACCTAAAAATGACTGAATGAATAAATAAAATAATAAATAAGTAAAGAAGAAGTAGTACAGTTGAGTAAAATGAAAAAAAAAAAAAAAAAAAAACATGTCCGACACGCTCCATTCATGTGAAGCATCTATGGACAGAGAGTTTTGTTTGGAAACAAATACTGTGAGTTCTGTCCAAAACATTTACTAGAATTTGCACTGACTGCTCAGGTTTATCCTTTTTTATCTATATTTTTCCTATAATTATTTAATCTTGTATAGTAGATTTCATATAGGTACATATTTTCATTGTTTGTCATTCTTATATATTGTGAAATTTTCTAAGATATTGTGAGAACGAGCCAGTCTTTTGAATGGCTCTTTGAAAGGAACGGCTCCTCAAGATCCGGCTCCCTTCAAATAGCCATAAATCCCGTCTCTATTTCAAAACTTTGTGGCGATTCGTGAATGAAGAGGGGTGGAGGGGGGAGGGACAAATGACCGTTGAGTTTGACGGACATATCACCAACCAATCGTTTAGAAGGGGCCGGTTAAAATGACCAGATGGTGTTTTTTCAGTCCTGTCTGTTGCACAGGTGGCTAAATTTTTATTTTTATTTTTGTGTTAGAACATTTAATTAATTGGCTGCAATCAGGGTGTGAAGGGGATTTTAGGCAATATAGTAAAACTGCTCCTGGAAACATCTCCTACACTACCTTTAATCTCTTTATTCATCTTTTATTCATCCTCTTTCCATCATTTATTCATCCTTGGTAATTCCTTCATCCTTTTATTCGTTCTTTATTTAATACTGTTTTTAATCCTTTATTACTTTATTATTTATTCATCTGATTCTTAGTAAATCCAGTTATTCGTCACTTTATTGATCCCTTTTCCTTTTTTATCCATCTCTAGAATTCCTATATTCGTCTCTTTATACATCCTTTATTTAAGTCTGTTGTAAGGAATAAAATTACTCAACCCCGTTATGTCAACAGGTTCCGCAGACCTGGGTTAGTTACATCTAAAATGTAAGATACGTTTAATTTAAACAAGTTTTAAGTGAATCTGATGAAGCTAGGATAATTAAATACTAAATGAAATACTTGTTTTGAATAAACTTATAATCCTAATGCTGATCTAACAAACATGTTCATTTAAACTGAAGATATTAAATAAAATCTACTCAACCAAAATGGCCTCTACTACAGCTATGGTTTGGTAGAGGGTTTAGTTGGATTAACAGAGCTGCATTTTGCTCGATTTAAGTTTGTAAATAAATGAATAGAGCATGAGCTTCCTCAATTTACCCACCTTTAATAATGAAACTTTCAGGGAAAAACATGAAACATTTTTAAGCTTTTAACAACGTGATGGGACATGGTAGTAACAAACAAAAGTGCACAATTTTCCACATTTGTATAAAAACTGTAGGTTAAATTCAAAATGGATAGAAATTTTAAATATAGCAGAAAATACATCAACCTTTATAAAAAAAACATTAAAAATCACAGAGTAAAGTTTTAATATTCTCTGAAATAACTATCTGGTGCCTGCATAGTTTTGTTGTGCACAACTTAAAGTGTACGCAAACTCAAGTACGTTCATAAAATGCGTTACTAGTATAAATTAATTCTAAAGCAAAAAGTAGTGTACATGAAATTCAAAAATACAATGTGATCCCAATCATTGACCCCCAATGCCTGAATTTAGAATAAATGGTTAAAGGAAACCATTCACCATAAATGGATGGAGCTCGCTATCCTCTGGCCCACCGGGGGTGTCTCCCTCAGGACATAGTGGGAGGGTTAAGTGTGATGTGGGCGTGTGAAAGTGAGTGTTTGTGTGGGTGTAAGGTTGGAGACAGCAGGGGAGATGGTGGAAGGCCCCCCTGCTATCTCCAACTGCAGTGAGGGGTTACATGTGGAGGAGGGTGGGGTGGGTGAGTGGGAGGGGAGGGTGTAGGTATATGTGGGTGGGTGAAGGGAGGGGAGGGGGAAGCGTGATAGATGGTTCCTGGGGTGTGCTGAAGGGACATTGGGGTGGGTTCTGTCCCACACCGAGTGGCGGTCTGGGGTGCCTGGTCCTAGGCGTTGTGCGGGACTGGGGGAAGGGAGTAGCTTTGCTCTGGCCGCCCTGGATGGCCGGTGCCTGGCGGGTCGGCGGCTGCTTTTCTTGGGCCACAAGGGCCTGTACCCCATGACTGTGGGGTCTCTGACTGGTCTTCCTCTGCTGCCCTCTGGGTGGGTCAGGGGTGGTGTTTGTGGTGGGGGGGCTTGGGTTGGTGCTCCAGGATTGCTGCTGATGTCCCGGGTCTCTGGGCCGCCCTAGTCTGCCTCTAGCCTCCGTAGAGGTGTGGTCACATCTGCAGGATCACACGCATCTCTGATCCTCATCCTTCCTCATCCTCTGCATGCTGACTCAGCACTGAGGTGTCCAGTGTGTTTATACACTAAGAGATGCTTTGGTTCAGGTGTGTGTGTTTCTGGTTCTTTGATTGTTGTTGTTGTGATTCATGTTGTTGTTGTTGTCTTGGTTATTTTTTAGGAACTCCTGATGATTGTCAGCTTAGTTTACCTGTAAAAGCTGTAGGAAATTCTCTGTTGTGTTTCTGTACAGGTGTAGCAGCTGCTTGTCTGCTGTTAGGTTGGATTGAAGCTCGTTGCTTCTACCTGCTGGATCTTTGTTTTTTTTCTCTCTCTACTCTCCAGTTCCCCCACTAGCAGGCAGTGGTGAAAAGAGGATCAGGAAGGGAACAAAAAAGAAGAAGAATGAAGATTAGGAAACTGTAGAAATTGTGTGAGCTTTTGAAAAAAGACTATACGTGAATGTTTAGGGCGTGTTTGGAAACAACTTTATAGCGACACATTACCGCCGCTGGACAGTGTCTGAAACTGATGTTGCAGGAGAAAACTTTGAACTCAGCACTGCCCTCTAGTGGAAAAACTGACTTACGCTAAAGACACATGAAGGTATGAAAGTATATGACAACGTTTGAAATGGACATAGCTATTCACACACATAAGGGAGCATAAATGGCACGCAGTGACACGCAGCATGGGCATCTGGGTGGTGGGTGTGTTGCTGCGGACGTGTGTGTCATGAAGTTTGAAAGGTACCAACTCATCGGTGTTTACAATGAATGGATGAGGAAGTGGGGTGAGCTCGGTGGTGGTCACCGTGTATCACATCATTTATAGTATAAGCCTGTTTCAGTTAGAATATCGTTTATTCATTAATTAGATGTGTTTTTTGGAACTATGCATGGAAAGAATAAAGATATCGCTGCTGACTCAGAAGTGCTTTGGAATACTTTGGAACGCACGTCTGGCAGATGAACCTGAGTTTAGCCTTAAGATAAGTTACCAAAATTTGCCACAACACTGAAGGTGTCTATACAATACGTTTGGTAGCCACAACACTTCACTGTACTACGTAACAGCTTTAACTGACAAATGCAGGTAGAGTTTCTTTATTTACAGGACAACACAAGTCACGTGATACGTTTGTTTGGCTATTGTTAGCAACTGTTAGCAGGTTAGCATGGCTAACAGAAGAGATCACTTTAAAATGATTCACTCGATCCCCAACGTCTATCTAGAGAGCCCCTACACTTACCAGATTCAGTGTTCCAGCGTTCCCGGTTTCCACCATGGACTCTGCCACTAGGTGTAGGAGGACGGATGTAGCGGAGGTGGAGTTCACCGCCCTGGTTGATTGGTTTGATGGGCCATCTCCACAAAAAAGAACAAACAGACCACAGTGCCAGGAAACACTGGGTCTCCTCTTTGTACCAACTTTGTTTTAACAATCCATGGCTTCTCTGGTTGAAGATGGCTTTTCAATGCTTTGCTATGGGCCAGATAACCCCGCCCCCAACCGCTGACTCAACTTACGTGAAGCGGTTCTTAGATCGGGCCCAGCAAAGAGGCCCAGAAAAGGGAGCCAGCTTAGAACCAGTTTTGAGATCCAGGAGCCAATCCTTGGGTGGTGGAAAGTCAAAGAACCGGTGCTCTGGCTCTGAACCAGCACTGGAACCAGCTCGTCGAAAGACCCCTAGAAAGACTCAGAGACAGCTTCTTCCTCAGAGCTGAGAAAGCAAGAGCCCCCCCTGAAGTCCATCACCTACAACACTCACACACATGCAGCCAACCCTCCACAGCCACACACGGACACGCGCACACGCACACACACACACACACACACACACACACCTCCGTCCTCGCACCAGGATGCACTTTATCCGGCCTGTAAATATTACTGTCTGCTGGAATTAACTCATTTTCTGTAAATGTAGACGTGTTAGATATTTTATATCTTTATTTTTTAATTATTGCCTGTGCCTGTTATATCTCTGTTTTCTTACTTATGTGTGCTTCAGCTGAGAGACTCCTCAAAATTTCATTGTGCTGCATAATGACAATACATTTTGAATGGAATAAATTAAAGGGATATCACACTTAAAATAAACGGGTTAGGTTGGATTTAATTAATTGGAGTTTGTTGTTTTGGGACACTGTGATATTATTTAAATACAAAGAAACCTTTTTGTGTTGACAGTCAAAAATCAATTAATAGCATTTACTTTAACATAAAACTACTGCATAATACCAACATCAGTGTTTCATTTCTTAGTGTTCCTTTATTTGTCTTTTAGTTATTACTTTATTCATCCTTTATCCATTCCTTCATTAATCCCTGTATTAATCCTTTATTCATCACCTTTTGATCCTTCATTAGTCCTTTTTAATTCCTTTTTTCTTCCTGTACTCATCCATTTATTAACCCATTGATCATCCTTTATTTGTCCTTTGTTCATCTTTTATTCATCCTTTGTTTTTCCCTTATTCATGCTCTATTATCCTCTTTATTAATTCCTTCATTGACCCTTTATTCATCCCTTTTTCTATTCCTGCTTTATTCAACCCCTAATTATTTCCTTTATTCATCCTTTTATTAATTCTTTATTTATATTTTTGTTGTCCTTTCACGATTTGTTAGTAAATCCCTTCATTCATCCCTTTATTGACCCTTCATTCATCCTTTTGTCATCATTTTTTCATCCTTCATCATCCATCATCAGAGGAAATTCTTGCTGCACAATAAATTCTTTTTCTCCATCTCTGATCAACGCACCTCCTCCTCCTCCTCCTCCTCCTCCTCCTCCACTCCCCCTCCTCCTTCTCCGCCTCCAGGCCTGAAGCTGCGCTATTGGCTGAAAACTGCGGCTGCACACAGTAAATAATAGAGACTCCAACACGTTTAATGCTGTCGTTGCTGCTGACGTACAGACGTATGGTCTGCTCTTTGTGACTGATTTGTGCAGACAGTAAAGCCAAACAACATATTTACACAAATGCAAACACGTGTTGGAAAAGCTGAGCAGTTATTTTTAGAGCACTTTGTTTGGAGGAAGCAGCTCCACTAAAATACAGTATATCGGGACTTTTTCTGCTTAGATTCACTTTAATTTTAGTTGTAACGTCAGCAGGTTTTTATTTACACCAGATGTAGAAAAAGTAATTTTTAAAAGTAATATCATTAATTTCATGTGCATCTCTGCATCAGTTTTATTGTTCTGCAAAATCAAAACTTCCTTTGTGTTTATTTTGTGTTTAGACTATGGAAAGGAGAAACATGATGAGATATATCAGCGGTGATATTAGTTGGGATTTTGGGGGGAAACTTGCCGTTTGAGTTGCAGTGACTCTGATTTGGGATGATGTGGAAATAAATTGCTGTCAGCTGTTACTGGGAGTCTCCCAAGTGCAATTACTGTGTTTACAGGCAGCGGAGGGAGGAGGGAAATTGCTTTTGAAAGTCTCTTTAAGGTCATAGTTTCGTTGCTGTGGATAAGCCCAATGTTTACCAAAGAATTTCAGGGGAACTAAAAGCCACGCCACGCATCAACAAGTGTCTTAACGGCTGCACAAAGGCTTCGTTTTTAGCTCGACTCCAGCTACACTCACCTAATCCTCTGGAGAGGCTTCTGCGACGGGCCCCCCAGCAAGGTGCTGCAGACACTTAAGCTTTGTGCAAACAAACAAACAACCAAGATTATTCGCTGCATTTCCTGGACTCGGCTCTCTAAACAACTGCATGCATGACATGCACGCTGAGGCGGCCGTGCGCTCCCCTGTGTGTGATTATTGATCTTTCTGGAGGGTGTCCAACACCGAGCCGTCTCTCTGAAACAAGTGGGGTTTATTTTGGAGCCTCTGCTTCTTCTCCAGATTGCCCGGGGAGATCAACTTTCTCCGGCTGAGGAACAGAAACCGTCTAAATCATTAGAGCTCATTGGCTGCCATGTGCCGGCGGGCGGCTCGGGTTGCTGCGACCCCAAGGTCAAGCGGCTGAGAGCTCCCTGACCTCCAGCGCTTCCTCCCAATATTAACAGGGTAGTTATGTAGTCAGAAGTCCTGATATAGAACATTGGTTCATTTAGATAATAGCCAATCAGGCGGAGCGGCGAGGAGATGTGTGCCTTCATGTGGCTTACTGGGGGCATAATAACGGCAAACACAGGAAGTGAAGGCCTCTCTGGATGAAATTACGTGGTCCCATGCCTGCTGGCTGCAATGCTTTCTGTTAACCCGGCTAAACGGGACAAATCCAGCCAAGATGAATGTTATGCACTTATCTCATCGACATTTCTGCTGACAGAAGCCAGAGAGCTGCTCCATGCTGGGAGATTTTACTCAGAAAAGCTGCTGTTTGTATCTTTACTCACTTTTACATCTGTCTTCAAATCCATTAACTTCATTACAGAGACCTATAAACACACACTTTTCATATTCATTGTGTACAATCTCTAAATTTTTTGCTCTTATATTTGGTCTGATGTGTTTTATTATTTTGACTTCAAGTTGAATTAATATTTCACTATTTTTCTTTTTTTTTTTTCATAGCTGAGAAATTTTCTTTAATTTGCAAACTTTTTATTTCTTTTCTGCTCGCCGCTCCTGACCTCCAACCTGCAGGCTCCACAGCCGGGAACGATTTTAAACGGATCCAGAACAGACATTTTTATTCTTAGCCTGTTTGTGTGTTGATGTGATTTCATTTGCTTTACTTTATCTTTTATTTTGATTTGCTTGTAGCACTTCGAGCTTGTCCTGCAAGGTAAAGTGCTTTACAAATAAAATGCATTATCTATTTATTTATTCATTTATTTTACATTTTTTAAATTGGAAGTTTTCTCTGATAATTTTGAGATTTAGTCCCAGATTTAAATAACCACTCTTTGCTGTTAAACAAATAATTTTAACCTTTTAATCAATCAGTATTTTTTATATAGCACTTTACAACATAAAAAAACCAACCCGATAAAACCAGTGCAAGCACAATAAAGTTATGAAACAAGAAGTACTTCAATAAAATCCAATAGAATTAAATATCATGCCACAGTATTTCTAAGTATTAAAATCCAGTCTGAATAATTCTGTTTTGAGTCTAGACTTAAAAAGACCCGGGTCAGTTAAAATGTGCATATTTTTATGTCATGTGACACATTTTTTTTATTTAATCTTGTATAATAAAGAGTTTACATAGTTGTGTATTTGCTTTGTAAAAAGGATCCAAAAAGAGAAATATTTTGTTCTGTTCTTTGTTTTTGTTGTAATTTCTGAGGCATTAATTGAGCTGAAGCTTAGTGGCCGAGGCGTTGATATGAAGCATCATCTGAGACCACGCTGCCGCAGGATCGCAGAAGACGCTGCTGAGGGTTGCCTCGTTTTTACACTAACAGACACGTTTTCACCTCTGTAAGCTTCAACGGTCCTCATGCAGAAGGAGCAGAGACGGGAGAAGGAAGCAGGATGAGGAGATGCTTCATTTAGATGCCCTGCAGGTAAAAGACTCTTATGCATTTTTATCTTCTGCAAGAACTTTTCTTAAAAAAAATTCCAAATTCCTTTATATCTTGTAAAAAAGAGACCAAATCTAAAAATCAAATCATAAAAAAAAAATATGTCATGGAGAGAACTTTTCTGTATGAAACAGAATTTATTTACAATCATACAAAATCAAAATGAACACAGTTAATAATAAGGAAAAGAAATCACATCTCTAACCACTCGCTACCATACCCTAAAAATAAATTACTATAACATAAAAAACTTAATCATTTAAAAATTAATACAAATAAATAATATCAATATAAATACATGAATCAATAAAATCAAATCAATAAAATTAGAAATAAATAGATCAAATTGAAATAATTTTTTAAAACATTTTTTTTTTTAGCATTTTTCTTAGAAATTTTATTATTTTATTATTAGCATTATATTTTTGGTTCCTATGAGGCAGAAGGACCCAGAACATCTGAACTCTGAGATTAAAAATGTCTTAAATCAAGACGACTTGTTTGTTTTATTTTCGGTTTTTTATTCTTTTCATGACATTTATTGACAGAGATAATTATTTTACCACAAACAAGAAATATAATCCCAATTTGACTTAAAATAAGCTAAATTATCTGCAAACGAGATATTTCTGACTTGTTAGATATTCTTACAGTTGTTGATTTCTGGGGTTTCAGCTTCCTTCTGCAGCTTCTCTGAGAACAGCTACGGACTTATGAACTGATCTGGATTAAATGTCTGCAGCTGGAAATGTTTCCATGCAAATCTTAAAGAAAAGAGGAGCTGACCTGATGACTTGAAGACCAGAGTGGTGTTGGTAGACTGGATCCTGGTGTGGTAGTAGGGGGTCGGTTCGGGTCTACGGTCTGGTGGTGGTGGTAGACTGGATCCTGGTGTGGTAGTAGGGGGTCGGTTCGGGTCTACGGTCTGGTGGTGGTGGTAGACTGGATCCTGGTGTGGTAGTAGGGGGTCGGTTCGGGTCTACGGTCTGGTGGTGGTGGTAGACTGGATCCTGGTGTGGTAGTAGGGGGTCGGTTCGGGTCTACGGTCTGGTGGTGGTGGTAGACTGGATCCTGGTGTGGTAGTAGGGGGTCGGTTCGGGTCTACGGTCTGGTGGTGGTGGTAGACTGGATCCTGGTGTGGTAGTAGGGGGTCGGTTCGGGTCTACGGTCTGGTGGTGGTGGTAGACTGGATCCTGGTGTGGTAGTAGGGGGTCGGTTCGGGTCTACGGTCTGGTGGTGGTGGTAGACTGGATCCTGGTGTGGTAGTAGGGGGTCGGTTCGGGTCTACGGTCTGGTGGTGGTGGTAGACTGGATCCTGGTGTGGTAGTAGGGGGTCGGTTCGGGTCTACGGTCTGGTGGTGGTGGTAGACTGGATCCTGGTGTGGTAGTAGGGGGTCGGTTCGGGTCTACGGTCTGGTGGTGGTGGTAGACTGGATCCTGGTGTGGTAGTAGGGGGTCGGTTCGGGTCTACGGTCTGGTGGTGGTGGTAGACTGGATCCTGGTGTGGTAGTAGGGGGTCGGTTCGGGTCTACGGTCTGGTGGTGGTGGTAGACTGGATCCTGGTGTGGTAGTAGGGGGTCGGTTCGGGTCTACGGTCTGGTGGTGGTGGTAGACTGGATCCTGGTGTGGTAGTAGGGGGTCGGTTCGGGTCTACGGTCTGGTGGTGGTGGTAGACTGGATCCTGGTGTGGTAGTAGGGGGTCGGTTCGGGTCTACGGTCTGGTGGTGGTGGTAGACTGGATCCTGGTGTGGTAGTAGGGGGTCGGTTCGGGTCTACGGTCTGGTGGTGGTGGTAGACTGGATCCTGGTGTGGTAGTAGGGGGTCGGTTCGGGTCTACGGTCTGGTGGTGGTGGTAGACTGGATCCTGGTGTGGTAGTAGGGGGTCGGTTCGGGTCTACGGTCTGGTGGTGGTGGTAGACTGGATCCTGGTGTGGTAGTAGGGGGTCGGTTCGGGTCTACGGTCTGGTGGTGGTGGTAGACTGGATCCTGGTGTGGTAGTAGGGGGTCGGTTCGGGTCTACGGTCTGGTGGTGGTGGTAGACTGGATCCTGGTGTGGTAGTAGGGGGTCGGTTCGGGTCTACGGTCTGGTGGTGGTGGTAGACTGGATCCTGGTGTGGTAGTAGGGGGTCGGTTCGGGTCTACGGTCTGGTGGTGGTGGTAGACTGGATCCTGGTGTGGTAGTAGGGGATCGGTTCGGGTCTACGGTCTGGTGGTGGTGGTAGACTGGATCCTGGTGTGGTAGTAGGGGATCGGTTCGGGTCTACGGTCTGGTGGTGGTGGTAGACTGGATCCTGGTGTGGTAGTAGGGGATCGGTTCGGGTCTACGGTCTGGTGGTGGTGGTAGACTGGATCCTGGTGTGGTAGTAGGGGATCGGTTCTGGTCTACTGTTGGGCAAATTTATAATAGTTTGGGATTTTTATTAGTTTTAGTTTTTATTTCATTTTGACTTTTTTTTCAAATTCAGTTAGTTTTAATTAGTAGATTTTCTAGTTTTTATTAGTTTTCATTTTTTGAAAATGCTTAGTTTTTGTTCAGTTTTAATTAGTTTCAGTTTTCTATTAGGGTATTTGTCAGGTGCAAAATTCAAAATAATCAGAATAAACTGTGTAATAAAAACTCAACAAGATAAAATATTTAAAAACTGTATGAGGAGGAAACATGAACAGCATCAACAAATCAAACACAACAGCCCAGAATACAGCAGCCTTAAGTAAAAAAATGTGTGCAATGCTGCTTCTGAGATAGTGTGCTAGCTAAAACTCAACATAACCAACATACTAAAGACACGCATCATCATAACATGAATCCATTCAGACAGTTCAGTCCTTGGCAGCCAGGAGTCTAAAGGAGATAAATCTGACTCACCACGAACAACCTGAACAATCCACCAACCTCTAGACCAGGGGTCTCATTTATAACCGTTGCGTACGCACAAAATGGGGCCTGAAACTGGCGTACGCCTCTTTTCACGCAAAGGTTGTGATTTATAAAAAACAAACTTGACGTGAAAATGTGCGGTCTTTCACGGCAGCTCTGACCCATGCGTACGCTGGTTTTGGAGGCTGGGGGAATTGGTGACACAGATGGAGAGGTGGGGAATTAACAACACACTGCATCCAGAGTCCTCTTGTGGCAGCGTGGGGTCCTGTCACCATGTCTCCAATTAATTTTGCGCTCTGGCTGTATGACCGCAGATGTGATTTCAGCTCACTGGTCAGCGTGCATGACTTCAACCCGGCAAGAGTTCATAACCCGTCTCCGCTGTCTATGCGTCCTGCTACACTCTTCCACATCCAATTTCCCTATAGTGCAGGAGAACAGGCCGACATTAAAAGGCAATTTGCAGCAATGTCCGGTTTTCCTAATGTAATCGGCGCAATTGACTGCACTCATATTGCTATAAGGGCCCCATATGTCGATGAATTCATGTATGTCAATAGGAAGCATGTGCATACTATCAGTGTTCAAGTCATATGTCAATCCAACATGATGTTGACAAATGTAGTTGCACGATGGCCTGGCTCTACACATGACTCTTACATCCTAGCGCAAAGCAGTGTAGGGAAGAGACTGCAGGCAGGCGCTGTACGTGATGGCTGGCTTCTTGGTAAGACAATAACTTTATATTGACAACCAGCTTAGCCAGATGCAGACCACTGATGCACTGTTTCATTGAAATGCAGGGGACAGTGGCTACCCCCTCCGGCGCTGGCTCCTGACCCCCTTCCCAAACCCCCAGAGCGCAGAGGAGACCCTGTTCAATACCGCTCACTCCCGTGCGCGCTCAACTGTAGAGCGCGCCATCGGCCTTTTAAAATGCCGGTGGCGGTGTCTGGATGCATCAGGGGGTAGATTATTGTACCATCCCCAAAAGGTGCGCAGGATCGTGAGGGCGTGTGGCGTGCTGCACAACCTGGCACTGAGGCACGGCATCCAACTACCTCCTGGCCTCCCCCCTCCTCGGAATGCCGACCCTCACCCACAGCCCCCTCCCAGACACAGGGAGTTCCAACACGGGGCAGGCTCCGTGAGGAGGTCATGCAGCGATTAAGCAGACAATAAGGTTCACTTTTTCACAAGCTCTTTTAATGTGTTTGAAATGTCGAACATAATGTCACACAAATTATGCAGCGTTGTTATGATTTCCTTCAGTTCATTGATGGTTTCTTTTTGATCTCCGCCATGGTCCGCTCTGTCCCGCTCACAGAGTTAACTGAGGTAACTATGTGTTGCCACTCACGACACTTACTCTTATTTGTCACGCCACTACTGTGGCTACCAAACAAAATAATTTTTCGACTCTCCACCTCACTCACTAATGCATCGATTTCTGCCTCTGTGAAGTTGCGTTTTTTGGTTCGCTTCCCTGCGGTTGCCGTTGTTCATGGATCACAACATGGATCAGCTGGCTCATTTTAATACACGCTGAGCTACTTTGCATTGACCATTTATGGTGGAAAGTGGGTGTGTAGTGGGCGGAACATGAGCCAAATTCACCTGCGCAAACTTCAAGGACGAGTGTGATTTATAAAGGGGAAATTGCTTGCACCTGTGCGTACGCACGGTTTTATAAATCAGAATATTTTATGGCATACGCCAACTTCCGGTTTTGGGCGTAAGTACACTTTTAGTAAGAATCCTACGCACAGTTTTATAAATGAGACCCCAGAGCTTTAATTCATTCAGATGAAACAATTCCACTAGGGGTGCAGCAGCTTTAGAACAAATCACTGCAGCTGATTAACAGAACCGCAAATGTTATACTGGACATGATAAAGCAGTGAATATTTTACACACTGAAAGTGAACGAGTGGTAGAACACAGAGCAGCTGGTTGAGATACTGATGTCTCTCAGCTGGATGCTGATGTGCTTTTTTTTTTTTTCTTTTCCATGCTAAACATACATAACCTGCTGTCCAACGTTGTAAACAAAAACCAATCTAAGCCTTTGCATTATGAATAAATGAACTATCTCAAATTCAGCTTTTCAAGATTGTGTGTGTGTGTGTGTGTGTGTAACTGACAGTATGTGTGTGACTCACGTTCCCTCCCCATGCTGCTTGGCCTGGCTGAAGCTTCTTTTTCCGGGGAGGGGGGCAGAGAGGCTACCTGGTCCAGGTGCTCCTGGTTAACCTTCTCGTGCAGCTTTTCAAATAGATTTTCAGATTTGTGGTTTTTCCTTCCACATATTGAACCACCTGCTTCTTCTACAAGACACTTTATCTTTGACATGGTCATAACGAAAGAAATTCCAAACAGGACTCTCCTCGTTTTCTCCTAACTTTCTCCGTAGCATCATGCTAGCGGCGCGGGCGGACACGCTGTTGACCTTCAGGTGCCTTTAGACGCGGACACCTGACGTAAATCCAACAGAGCAAAGTAAACAGATTTCATATCAACCCTGAGGGCTTATGTATGAAATAAATTTACAAAAAACGAAAACGAAGGACATTTTTGCTTTCATTTTAGTTCGTTTTGTAAACACACAATACAGTTTCAGTTAGATCTAATTTTTTAAACTCTTGTTTTTATTTATTTCAGTTTCATTTTATTTCAGTTATAAAAATGTTTTTTTAATTCTAGTTTTTGTTTTTTAGTTCGTTTTCGTTAACTATAAAAATTTGGTGTCTGGTGGTGGTGGTAGACTGGATCCTGGTGTGGTAGTAGGGGGTCGGTTCGGGTCTACGGTCTGGTGGTGGTGGTAGATTGGATCCTGGTGTGGTAGTAGGGGGTCGGTTCGGGTCTACGGTCTGGTGGTGGTGGTAGACTGGATCCTGGTGTGGCTAGCTCCACATTGGGAGCTGTGGGCTACTGGTACTGGGTCTGGGGTCTGTCTCCACTTGATCTGTCCTCTTTAGTAGAAAGTCAAAAATACTTCTCTTTCTCTTCATTCTTATATCTTCCTCTACTAAACCAGACTGGTTTCAGGATCTATGTCTCCACATTTTCCTGCTGTGAACCAGCTAGCAGCGTTGCTAGCCTCCTGTTCATCCCTTCTGGGCTGCTTTAGTTTACCACCCTGTCAGGTACAAATCTTTCAGTCAGTTTCAGTAGTTATAAAAACTGTGAAATATGTAATAATTCATGATTTTAGCCCATTAAATGCCAGTTTGATTGGCTGACTGAGAATTTTTATTGGTTTGTTAACTGGTTTCTCCAATGGAAGCAAATGCAAACATAACATACAATAAATACATAAATAAACTAGGTAAACCGAATAAACCAATAGGGGTATAGGCAGAATCAAAAGCTAATTGAAGATGTAGGCGGAAGATCCGTGTGCTGAGGTAAGTGACGGCGATGCTGTAGGTGACGTAGTTCCGGTGAGACGGCAGATTCAAATGGCTCAAACATTTATTCATTCATTTAGTTGTGTTTTCACTAGTCTAATCAAAATACTCTTGAAAGTAGGAAAATGGTGTGTTTAAGGTACACTCTTGAGCACAGCGGGGAGGTAAAATCCCTCACCGGGTTGTTGACCCGTCTCTCGGAGGAAAATAAGAAGATGAAGGAAACGGTGATCGATCTGCAGGCGCGGAGCATGAGAGAGAACCTGGTATTTACAGAGCAGACGGAGGAGGACCCCGAGACCACGGTGAAAAACTTTATCAAAACATCTCCTTTCACAGAGTCCGTCGTCTGGGTGGGAGGAAAGCCAAGACCAGCAGACCAAGACCTATGGTAGCGAAGTTCATCAGCTTTAAACAGAAGGAGCAGGTGAAGAACCAGGGCCACGAACTGAAGGGAACCAACTTCGGAGTAAACGACCAATATGAGAGACGTTTTAGTGTGATTGCTATTTCAGAGACCTGGAGAACCTCTAAAAAGGGTGAAGATTTTGAATTAAATGGATATAATTTCTTTTCATTCAGACAGGAAAAATAAAAAACGGGGTTGGGTGGCTCTGTATGTTGATAAAAACTTCAATCCTGAGAGTGTGGAAAGAATGACGACTGTCACTGATGAAGTGATGGATATAGTTGAAATCTATTTAGAAAAAAAAAATAGATTCTCAGTTGCATATACAGAACACCAGGATCAAAGACATTTAACAATAATACAGAGGATTTACTAACTTAAATAATAAAGTGGTGTTTATTTGTGGAGATTTCAACATTGACTTGCTAAATCCAAATCATAAAAATACAGATGGATTTATTGATCCCATGTATAGCATGGGTCTGTCTGCCCTGATAACAAGAAAAACATCACATTGTGCCAGTTTAATAGATAATATATTTACAAATATAATTGAGGATAATATAAGTAGTGGGTTGTTAATCAGTAATATGAGTGATCATCTACCAGTATTTGCAGCTTACAACTGTAACTATAAGGGAAACAGGAGTGAGAGGGATTTTATATACAAAAGAATTAGAAATGAGAAGACATTGAATGTATTAAAACCAATTATTAAAACAACACTGGAATATATCAAGAAAAGGATGTCAATAAAGCATATGACAAAGTTTTAAAGAAATTTAAAGCTTTATATGATAAAAACTGTCCAGTAATTAAATATCTCAGGGGGAAAAAGTACACAGGAAGAGCGTGGATGACTAGCGGCTGACAAAATGCCTGCAAAAAAAGAACTTTGTTTATAGAGAATTCATTAAAAATAGAATTATTGAAACAGAAAGTAAATATTCATTCATTCTCTGTACCGCTTAGTCCATTACGGATCGTGGGTAAGCTGGAGCCTATCTCAGCATTAACAGGTGAGAGGCAGGTACACCCTGGACAGGTCACCAGTCCATCGTAGAGCCAACACATAGGAGACAAACAACCATTCACACTCACACACACTCCTAGGAAAAATTTACAGCCATCATGCAACATGCATGTCTTTGGATAGTGGGTACTCGGAGAGATCCGATGCATACATGCAAACTCCACACAGAAAGGCCACCGCCCTCAAGGTTCGAACCTCCCCCGAGCTGAGATTCAAAATGAAACAAGGGCCACTTATACAAAATATTTTATAGATAATCAAATTAGTATAAAAGATATGAAGAAAGTAGCTAATGGATTTAATGAATATCTTGTAAATGCTGGACCAGACCTAGAAAAGGCCATAAAGACTGATGGGGCAGCTTTAAATGCTGCAGATTATGTTGAGAAAAATGATTCTACATTCCTAAAAGCAGCAGACACTGCAGCAGATAGACACAACTAAATTCCAATGGGTTCAGGAATAAAACCAGTGCAGACCGGGATGGGATTGACATGGTAACAGACCAGGACGGTGTTGACATGTTGACAGACCAGGACAATGTTGACATGGTAACGGACCAGGACAGTGTTGACATGGTAACATTAAAGAGTGTGATTGATGGTATAATAAAACCTCTACTACATGTCTTCAACTTGTCTTTTCAGAACCATTCCAGATGAAAGTAGCTAAAGTTTTTACCATTTTCAAATGGGAGATAAACACCATGACACTAATTATAGGCACATTTCACTACTTTCCCAGTTCTCTAAAGTATTGGAAAAACTATTCATTAAACGATTTGACAGTTCTGATGAGAAACATCAGCTGCTGAGTGACGGTCAGTTTGGCTTTAGAAATAACAGATCAACATCCTGAGCACTGATTGAGATGGTGGAAGAAATAACTAAATGTTTTGATACAAAGGGATATGCACTTGGAATATTTCTTGATTTAAAGAAAGCATTTGCTTGACAATCACAACATACTGTTCAGCTTTTTCCATAACAGGCAACAACTTGTACAAATAAACCAGTATAAGTCTGGACTGAAGAATATTACATGTAGATCAGTTTTAGGTCCAAAAATATGTACATTAATGATATTTGTAAAGTATCAGATATATTCAGGTTTGTGTTATTTGCAGATGACACAGATATTTTTTGCTCAGGTGTGGAACTGCTGCAGCCTTAAATTTCTTGTTGTGATTTTAGACCACAAAAAAAGCTGGAAACCCACATGAATGATGTTCGGGAGAAGTTGGCACGGAGTATCATTGTCTTGAGAAAAACAAGGCACATACTGAACCTGAAAGCTCTGTATACCTTATATTGTACATTCATTTTAACGTACATGAGTTACTGTGTAGAAGTGTGGGGAAATACATACAAAAGTGGTATACAAACAAAAAATCAAAGCACAAAATGCCCATTAGACTGTTAAATAATGCAGGATATAGAGCTCACAAAAATTAACTATTTTTAAAAATTACAAGCTCTAAAATTTCCAAATTTGATCCAGTTTAAAACAGCACAAATAATATTCAGAACCAGAAATAATTTACTTCCGCATATTACTGAAAATGTGTTTTCAGCAAGAGAAGGAGGTTATGATTTAAGAGGGAAGCATGATATAAAAATGCAGCGTATCAGAACAACTTTAAGAAGTATGTGTGTTTCAGTGTCGGGGTAAAATTATGGAACAGCCTAACAGATCAGTTAAAGGAAGGTAAAAACATTAAAATAATCAGCCAAGCTCTGGTCAGAAGAATAGAAAAAATAACCTCTCTAAAAATACATCCTGACAAAACAGGCTTTAATAAAGGTAGACATTCCTCTACTAACACGCAGATTAATTAACATAATAGATTATTCTACCCTACATAATCTGGAATCTACAGTAATTTCTTTAGATGCAGAAAAGGCATTTAACAAGTAAACTGGAAAGTTTTATTTGCAACATTAAACAAATTTGGGTCTTGGTCGTCTTTCATAGATTGGATAAAAATATTATATAACAACCCAAATGCATGTGTGAAAACCAATGATCAAACTTCTCCAAGCTCTTGTTTGCAGAGAGGCACCAGGCAGGGCCGCTTTCTCCATCACTCTTTGCTATTTTTATTGAACCCCTAGCGGCTGCCATAAGACAAAATAAAGAGATTCAAGGAATCCATGCCAACAATATAGAACATAAGATAAGATGCTGATGACGTATTACTTTTCCTCCAGAACTCACCGACATCTTTTCCCCAGACAATCACACTTATTAACACATTCTCATCAATATCTGACTACTCTATTAACTGGTCTAAGACTATAGTTATGCCTATTAACTATGACTTACAAAACACATCCAATACTACTACAATATTTGCTCACACTGCACTGACAACACAATTGAAAACACCTTTCACACCTGTCCGCAGGTTCTGGCTTCAGGTATGTGAAGACATGTCAACAAGGTTTAAATGTAATATTCCTACAAACCCCACACTGTGTCTACTAGGTCACTTGGGTGACATTAATGTGGTAATTAACTTTGCACACATGATCCTCACAGTCTTATCCATCACAAAGAAAACTATCCTTGTAAACTGGAAAACCAAAAATAATCTTTGTATTCAGCAGTTTGGGAATCTCTAACCATATCAGTAGTAAGACAATGTCTGCCTGTTCATAGAACCAGTTAGCTGAATTTCATTCCCTCTGGTCCCCTGTGATTAGCTCCATCACTTAGTGTTGTGGAGGATTGTGACCTCGGGGGGTGCCTTATGTCTGTGGGTCCTTGGTGGCATCCCTCTGTACCTGGCCCTCTGGGGGTTCTGCAGTTGGGGTTGCCTCGTGGCTGGTGTGGCCTGGGTTGGTGGGTGCTGCCCTGGGCCGGATGGCCAGGTTATTCTGGGACAGACTGGGTGGGGGTTCTGGGCTCTGGTGCCCGGGGCTGGCCCCTTCTCTTGGGGGTAGAGGGTTCGGTTGGTCTGGGCCTGCCCAGGTGCATGCATTGCTGTCTGGTTCCCGCCCCACCAGACCATACCTAGGGTGTAGGGGTTTCAAGGGGGGCTGCGTGGGGTTTGGGAGATCAAAAAAAAGGAAAAAATAATGACAATCACAGAGAAATAAAAATTAGGAAAAAAAAAACATAGAGGGCAATGTTACTTAAGCTACATGGTAGGCCCAACCATCTCGTCAGGTAGCGGCTGACTATCCTCGCCAGGGGCCTCGTTTATCAAACTGAGCGTAGCAAAGCAAACTGCAGACTTCAACTTTCAGATTTATAAAAGAGTGCCCATGCACGTCCTACATCTGTTTCCATTTATAAACCAGAATCAACTCTAAAGCAGGCGCACGTGAGGGAGTGCCTTGTCCCTCCACATGGTGGCTATAAATGGTCAGATGGACGCCTGTAATACATATTCATCACATCATTTCCATGATGTCTCAAGAGAGAAAAAGAGGGAAGAAGTGGAATTTTCGGGGTGTGAGACAGAGATCCTGATGGACCACGTTGGAAAAGGTAAAAATGTTTAACTGGTGGGCACGGCGTGGACATTACTGGTATCAGAAAGACAGAATAGTGGCAGCAGGTGGCAGATGCTGTCATCACAGTGTCAGAAGGGAAGACACGTTTGAGGGATTGGAACATGTGGCTGGATATCTTAGTTGGCAGGGCATCCATCTGCCATGTGAGAGATCAAAGTTCGAATCTCACAGGGGGGAGTTGCTTGCTAAATGACAGTACTGATGCCAGTAATTTAGTCTTTTGTTTTAATGTATAAAATAAATATGTACAGATACATCTTAGATTGGTAGAAGTTTATTTAGTGTTAAATAATATTTCTTTATAGTTCCCGGGGGTTCCAGGTGGGTCAGCATTGCTGCTGAAGAGGGTGAGACTAGAGACTCCTTGCAGCAGCGCAGCAGCCGTGTCCTCAGAGGAAGGCCTGCAGGTGCAGAGCTACACCATCACCATGTGACAAAGGAGTTGCGGGAAATGAAGACTGTCTTGACAACAATTACAAAAGGATTGTGTAAGAATAAATAAATAAAAAAAGGAAATCCACCCCTTGTGTGTTTCATAAGTGTTCATCACTTCTAGATGCTCCAGCTGTCCCACTTTGATGGATCTCAGAACAAATTACCAAAGCTTCCTTTTCGCATCTTCTTTTACTGACTGGTAAATGTTGACAGCAGACTCTCCACCCCATCATCTCCTTGATTTTATTCTGGACCTTTAGTGTCGCCATTTCCCATTTATTCTAGATTCTGTGCGTACGCCTGGGTCAGAGTTGCCATGGAAGTAGGAACATTTTCCCATCTAGTTTGGTTTTCTATAAATCCCAAAAGTTGACTATATTTGGTGTATGCCGTTATTTGTACCTACACCAGTGTTATAAATTAGGCCCCAGGTCTGTAAAGGTGGAGATTGGAAACTCAAAGGGTAGCAGTGGCCACAGTACCTGAGGCTGAATCTCATACTGGTTCATCCATGTCTTAAATTTGCCTGGTAGTCCTGTCCTGTTGATGGTTTTCAGCCAACCCTCTAGCTACTCACAGATGTTCTTAATGGAGGCTGTATCCCTGAGACTGCTGTCAAAGAACTTCCCAGGGCTCTTCACAGGCTCTTCTGCAATGCTGGGGATTGGTGTTCCTGAGATAAAAAAATCTGAACCTTTCGACCACTTTGCCTATCTTCAGAATTAAGGATCTTGACTTTGATGGCTTGAGTAACATCCTTGCACAAATCGTCAGTCTTTCCATCCTGTTGAAGATCCATTGTCCTCCAGGCACAAACTCAGTAGTCACTCTCAGGTTGTCCATGATTGGTGGTTGCCTGTACCTAGATTTAGGGCCTCTGCACTCTGGCTCAGCTGATTTTACCAGCATGTCCATAGCCAGGACAAACAGAAGAAGAAGAAATACTTTATTAATCCCTTTAAATGACCAGGATCACTGAAATGGTGCAGCCCATGATGATTCCCACCTCCAATCTGTGTCACTCAGATATTATTGAACCTGCAGAGACCTTTACCTGAACTCAGTGAAATAATCCAGAATGAGGTCTCATGGAACCTGGTGTCTCTCCAGTGTTTCTATTACTAGTTTATGGGGCATTGAGCCACAGGCACTGGCCAGATCTACCAAGAGCACCACCAGATCTCCCTTATTCTCCCTCCCTTGCATCTCTGAGGAGCTGTGTAAGCACGCCTGTATGCTTGACACACTCTGGCATACCAGGAATGGCTCCTTTCTGCACTGAGGTGTCGATATATCTATTCATGAGGAAGACGTCAGCAGCAACAATGCTGAAGAAAATCTCCTCAACACTGAGCAACAAGATGATTCTGAACTGTCTGATCTCCTTGGAGTCTTCCTCTTTAGGGATCCACACTCCCTCAACAAATTGCCACTGCTTTGCAGCTTTACCTCTTTGCCAGATAACCTTGAAGATCTTCTATAGCCGGTGGAGCAACTTGGGATAGTGTTTGTAGACCATGTAGGAAGTTCAAGTTGGTCCAGGTGCAGAACTGGCTCTCCTCATTATATCTTGAACTTATTTGAGGAGTGGTTCCCTCTGATTGAAAGTCTTCACAGGCTTTGGTGGCCTTATGACAGTGTCACACTGGCATAGATCTTGGTCTGGTGGTGTTGGTAAAGATGCTGTGAAGGTGTTGGTGAATTTCTTCCTTTGCACAGGCTAGGTGTCCACTGCGTCTCTGTCCAAGGAGCTCTCTAGTGAAACCAAAGGGGATAACTATGAAGGCAGTGCGTTTCCTAGCCCCTTCTCTGTGTTGCCTACTATGGTATTGTGCTGTACGCAGGGTTAGAAACCTCATCCTGAAGAGGTCCCTAACCCTGCACTAGGTTAAAATTAATCTAGTTCTAGCACAGAACTAGATTAGCACTGCTACGTAGCCTCATGCTAACATTAAGTTGATAGCCTTACATTACAGTAGTAGTAACCTGCACAGATACAAAATCTCTTCTAGAAATGTGCAGCCACATGTCAATATTTTTAAAGGATCAATGATTATGAAACTACTTTAAGGCTGCATTCACACCAGGATAGTTCACTAAACTCGGTCCAATTCAGGACTCGGTGCAGTTGTGGGGTTGCAACATTCTCAAGCCGAGTTTGCATTCACACTGCACGACTCAAACCAACTCGATCTTTTAAATAACGTGTTCCATTCTCCACCAGAAGCAGCAATGCACCTAAAATTACTGATGGTGAAGACGAGACAACCAATACAGAAGAAAACTGCTTCATCTAGTGGTTAATGCAGGACAGCTTCAGTTTTAGATAACATCTAAAAATTGAGGTGCATCAGATCCTAGCAGTCTTGGGTTGATCAGATATCTATCAGAACTTTTCCTAAGGTCTTCCATGTCTAACTGTGAGATATTTCTCCTGTCCAGAGCTGCCTATCATCCAACACATAGGTTTTGGTTGTGTTTACCCACGATACCATGTGCTAAACCCACAATGCACTTTGTTTTGTAGTCCACTTCCTGTACTTAGTCTGCTTGAAGCAGACCGAGACCTGCATTTGTAGGCTGGCCGAGTCCATTTCTTTGATTTGAATCAAAATTTGTTTGGACGTTCACAATTAGGCCTGTCGTGATAACAAATTTTGGTGTGCAATAAATTTTCTCAGAAATTATTACAATAAGCGATAATCCATCCATCCATCCATTTTCTGCCACTTATCCGGAGTCGGGTTGCGGGAGCAGCTGCCTAAGCAAGGAAAATCAAACTTCCCTCTCCCCGGCCACATTCACCAGCTCTTTCGGGGGGATCCCGAGGCGTTCCCAGGCCAGCCGAGAGATGTAGTCCATCCAGCGTGTCCTGGGTCTTCCCCGGGATCTCTTTCCGGTGGGATGTGTCCGGAACACCTCACCAGGGAGGCGTCCAGGAGGCATCCTAACCAGATGCCCGAGCCACCTCATCTGGCTCCTCTTGATGTGGAGGAGCAGCGACTCTACTCTGAGCCTCTCCCGGATCACCGAGCTTCTCACCCTATCTCTAAGGGAGAGCCCAGCCACCCTGCGGAGGAAACTCATTTCGGCCGCTTGTATTCACGATCTTGTTCTTTCACTCACTTCCCACAGCTCATGGCCATAGGTGAGGGTAGGAACGTAGATCGATCGATAAATCGAGAGCTTTGCCTTTTGGCTCAGCTCCTTCTTCACCACGACAGACCAATGCAGATTCCTGATCACTGCAGACACCGCACCGATCAGCCTGTCCATCTTCCACTCCGCAATAAGCGATATATTGCGCAAAACTATCAACAAAACAAAACTAAGTGCTGTCATTTTCAGACAATTTTCAACTAATATAACGACAATGCCATAATAATGCAAGTACACCCTTTCAAAGATCAATAAACTTTTATTTTACACTGGAAATAACAAAACAAAAACAACAAACAGAACGGACTCTCAGTCTCATTAACAATGAATGAAAACCAAACACAACCAAAAACAATAATAAGAAAAAACACATGCTGCACATCGTTGCTGTTTGTGATGCGATCTGCAGAAAGCTACAACTGGAGCTAACCTGTGAAGAGAAACTGGGTGTGTCCCAATCCGCGCACTTCTATACTTTGAACACTACATTTAAGTGCTTAGTGCACTGACAGACATTTCAGTAAAAACTCTGCACTTAAAGTACTTGGATGCTGCCCTAAACTCGGCCAAAAATCTAGTGCGAAACAATGGACACTACGTGCTCTAAACGGACGCCATCTTGCTGAAGGGGCGGGACTTTCAACCAGTTTTCCAGAACTGAATAATGGCAGCCATCGACTCAGTGGTTCCGGTGCAGATGGAGGCTGTTTTGTATAGATGAAAGTATGAAGTTATTCCATCATAATTCTAATGTAAATGGCAGCATGCTTCCTGTTGCTTCTATGCCTGACAACAGTTATGGAGCTGATCATTTGTTGGAGGCTGTAGTTTTACTGACTCAGTGGAGTTAGCATACGTAAATGTTAGCAGGTTTTTAGCCGGTTCTGTGGATGTAGATAGGTTATACGTGTTAGAAATGATTAATGCTATAGGTTCCAATAAGATAAGAGTCTGTAAAATACCTATAAAATACATATAAACATAAATAATGTTTGCTTTCATATAAACTGCCAGTGTGTGTTCACCGTAGGTCACTGTGGCATCAAACCACCAAGCCAGCAGTGACCCTGAGGCATTTACCACCTGGGGCTAGGACGCTGCTGTGGAGAAGAGGAGAAATGTTTTAATAACAAAATTTAAATAAAATGTTTTCTGCATCCCTGTTTTAGCCTCTTCTTTACTGCATTTCATATTTTAAATGATGGTTTCTAGTATAATCTTTTCCTTTTTCAAAACGTCAGTGCTCCATCTGGGTCAGCACTTACCCTCGATAGTGTGCACCACAGGAGAAAGTGCTTAGTACGCACTACGTACTACCTTCCACTCACGTAAGTGTGTTGATTGAGACACACTCACTGTTATTTCTGAATGATCCATGTCAGAATCAGACCGGAGGACTTCCTGCTTTCCTGGATGAGATCTGGTGAAATTTTGTTCGAATGGAAAGAAATGAGATTAAAAACTTGATTTCTCTGCTGCTGTCCGATGAATCCATGCAGAGCCTGAAGAATGCACATCAGTTACAGGCTCATTCCCCTCTGACCTCAACAAGTAAATAAATGCTCTGAAAGCAGCGGATAATCATCACAACCGTTTTTATCTAATTGTAGAACATAGATGACACTGAAACTGCATGCAGGCAGCCCTCCACTATAAATAGTCTGCAGCAATCACACAAAATAAATTAACTGTCAGATCCAAAGTATTTACAAGCACGACAGAAGTTTAAGTAATGAGAAGTAAATTTGTTGCATTTCTGGGTAAGTGGTAGCAGACAAACCTCCGACGGGGACGGCTCCACATCCAGGACCAAGCACCCCTCAGCCGGGACGAGGCTGCACCACCGTGCCTTTTCTATCCATCTTTTTAAAGGCGTAAACAAGTTTACTCCAATCATAAAATAAACATGTTCACAGTTAAAAAAAGAACAAAAACAAAAAAAGTGTTTACATGAACTAGATCAAGAATTTTGGTCTGAAAAGGAGCAGGAAGGAGTAGCTACGTCACAACTTCTCTTCCTACAGCGGTCGCAATAAAAAAACACAGAAATTTCATTCAGATGAGCCAGAAAACAAACAAGTTTAGAGTAAATAAATAAGCAGATATGCTTCTTTACAGAAATACCTGTATACCAAAATACACACATATATACATCATACATATTTATACATATATACATAAACATATGTAAATATATTTACAATTATACACACACCACTACTTATACATACATCAATAATTGCATGTTTACATTTGTTCTCTTTCTTTAAACTTTAAAGAAACTTTAAACTGAAAGTTTATTCCATAATTTTACACAATTGGACACAAACTTTTCACAAACTCACTCTTTTAACCTTCAGCTTTAATTTCCTCCCAGATTAAATCCTCCTTCAGGATTTGAAAACACCTTTTATATGTGGTCCTGGTAGTAAAACCTTTCTGGTTTTATACTCTGTTGTTGTTGTTAGTAACTAAACTAAATGATTGAATTTCAGTGTTTTTCACTCCCGGATGTGCACCGGGTGCAGAGACCTGGTTAATATTTCCTCTCCATCATTTAAATGAAAAGAAGTGAAGAGGACAGAGTATAAAAGGATTTTTCTTTTAGGACAC